>NC_074720.1:30816144-31416144 GCF_947242115.1 Biomphalaria glabrata | reverse complement strand
AAAGCCCAACAATCTAGATCTGATTGCTTTTTAAGCTATTGGCTTGACAAAATTTATAATTGTTATCTTGGGCTATACATTTTCATTTAGCTTTAATTATTCATTCTGAATATTAATTTAATAATCAAAATTTAATATTAAAATGATACGCGAAACTATTCATGTGTTTTAAGCTGTGCTAGTAAATTTCATTATAAAACTTGCATTTTGAATGTTTGTATTTGAAAGGTAAACAAGATGCATGTGATGCTACATTAGTTGCATTAGAAGTTATCTCCGAGCCCCTCAGGTCTATGGCCACCATGTTGGTTGATGTCGCTGCCTATGCTGGCACTGGAAATGTTCTTAAGATTCAGCGCCTGCTACACGTGTGCTCTGAGCATGATGAGTCCAAAGATGCTGATAATAATGAGAAGAAGGAAGACAAGAACAAAAAGAAAGACAAGGATGATAAGAAAAAAGATGAAGAGAAACCAGTCGGACCTGATCTTTCAGTTCAGCAAGGTTTGAGCATCTATATGACTACTATAAATATGTATTGTCCTAATATTTAATTCCCATCCAAGGCTATTGCAATTTGGTTTGATATTAACTTCAAAATGTTCTAGAGTCTAGTTCTCTATTCATCAAAAAAAAAAATTTACATTCATGTTCTTAATTTTCCACAATATTTTGAAAAAAAAAATTAATTTATGATTAAAACTTTGTAACACATTTATTTAGATCTAAAAGATAATTTGAGGACATTTGGCTGAAGTTAAGCTTGACTTCAAATCAATTTTCTCCTTTAGAAAGGGAAATTTTTAATCTCGTACATTTTATCTGAAGATAGTTTAAAAAAAAACAACTAGTTTCTTTTTATTATTTTAAACATTTTAACTTGAAGACTTCAATTAGTGGAATTGAAGAGAACAGACTTTGATTTAGATATGAAACTAGTGAAATAAACTACTTTATAAAATGATTTTGGATATATTATATGTTTTTTTATATATTTTTTATTTGATTGACAGGTGTTGCTGTGTTGGGTATTGGACTTATTGCCATGGGTGAGGAGGTAGGCTGTGAAATGTCATTTAGAGCTTTTGGTCACTTGTTGCGCTATGGTGAGCTTCCAATCAGGAGGGCCGTGCCGCTAGCCCTGGCTTTGATCTCCGTCTCCAATCCCAAGCTCAACATTCTAGACACACTCAGCAAGTTCTCTCATGACAGTGACCCAGAGGTGGCTCATAATGCAATCCTTTCCATGGGAATTGTGGGTGCAGGTAAAATAGGACTTGTTATGTTTTCAATAGTTTAGGCCTATATATTATAGAAATAAGATAAAGACAATATAACATGTCTCGAAAGACAATGAATGCTCCCAGATGAATCAGAAGTAGTGTGTTTTTTTTCTTGAGTCCTTGCAGAATCTGTGTCGTTGATTCTTTGAGGGACAAAGTTTGCCACATGTGGTTGATTCTTGAGGGACAAAGTTTGCCACAGTTTTGTGCAAATGAATGCACCTGTTTTAGGGCTATGTGAAAGGGAGCTTTCTTTCTCATTCTCTTGTCTAAAGCCTCTTCAATCTTTTGCTTCTGGCAAGGTTTTTTAACCTTGATTTGCTTTAAATATAATCTAAAAAAATCTCACTGAACTATCTTTAGTTTGGTGCTTTCCATAGGAAACACTTTTTTAATGCCAATGCCAAGACATCATTATGACAAAAAAATGACTGTGATTGCTGGAGCAAGGTAAACTACCTTTGTAGTTTTTTTAAATTCTCTGTCCAAATGGAAACATTACTGCAAACTTTTTTTAATACTTATGGGAATGTATCATTGCTATTCCTTCTTGTATCTATTACTTAAGTTTTCCTGTTTTTTTTTTAGTTTCCTGAAATGGAATATTTATGCCTGATAATATACAAAAGTACTAATTTTAGAATGTTTGGGGGGGGGTAGGACTGGAAACATGAAGGTATATAGGTTATTAAACTTTTGACTATGATAGTCCCTTCTGTTTCTGTATCGTTCAGCTGAGAAGGATCTCTTAAGAGTAATTGCCATTTTGATTCTCCTTTACTTTGATCAGAAAAATGTCAAGACTTAAATCAGAACTGGTTGAGACTCAGATACTTCCCTTCCTCCATCTGAATTGAAACTCAGCTAACTAGGCACTGTACAATTCTGCCATCATGTTATTTAGTTTGAATTTTAGTCACCAATATTTAAATGAAAAAAAAATGTTCTAGTTGACTCTTCATTTTTTGACCATTTCAGGTACCAACAATGCACGCCTGGCTGCCATGCTCAGACAGCTGGCAGTCTACCATGCCAAAGACCCTAACAACCTTTTCATGGTGCGCCTAGCTCAGGGCCTGACCCATTTGGGGAAGGGCACACTAACACTGAGCCCATACCACAGTGATCGCATGTTGATGTCTGGTGTTGCAGTGGCAGGCCTTCTTTCTGTACTGGTCTCATGTTTAGATGTTAAAAATAGTAAGTTGGAGAGACATAATTGTTTTGTTCATAATGTTCAAAAGTCAACATTTTTTGTGGCTTTTGTCTAATGTTTAGATTATACTCTAAACTTTATTCATAACTAATTTTCTTTAATGGGGTTCCGGTTATTTTGTATTTGGGAGAAAAAATTTACTCTTTAGAAGTTCTAATAACATTACATCAGATTAGATCATTCTCTAAGTTTTATATACAGGGGGATTCCAAAGGAATGCACCAAAATCATTGGGCATTATTTAAAAACAACAACAAAAATATTGCTACCTAGCTGGACACAAGTGTTGTATATAACTTCAAGTTTTTATCTCATGCTTTACAAGTGATCAGTGGGACTACCACCAGCGTTGTAGACAACACCAAGGTGATATGAAAATTCCTTCCAAGCATGCTTCAGGATGTTCCTGTTCCAATGTGTTGATTGCAGCTGTTGTTCTTTCATGGCATTGATATTTTTGGGCAAAGGTGGAAAAAACGACTTTTAATATACCCCTCAGGAAAAAAATTGCACACAATGAGGTCGAAGGTGGCGTGGAAAGCCAAGTGCAGAGAGAAATGTCTTTAGCACATCTTCTGCCAGTCCACCGCTGACTCGCCATCTTGAGTGTAAATAAGAAAGTGATTTTCCTACAAAGACAAATTGAAATTGACAACCTGTTAAACAAGGATAACTCCTGTATCAATTGACTACTAATTCAGTCCATTACAACGTGTTTGAAATGAATAGAATACATGATGACTTTGTCACATTCTTTTGGAATCACCCTGTATATATCAATGAAGCAAAAAATGTTTATGTTATTAATATAGACATTTCATTTTTACCTTTAAACAATTTTAATAGCAATCTAGACTTTTTTTGTTGTGTGTATTATATATCTGTAGTCTAGCAATCTAATTAATTAATTTGATATTATTCCTTTCACTTATTAATAAAGTATTGTGTTTTATGATATGTAATGCCTTCTAAGTTGAGCATTAATGGTACTAAGAGAAATAAATAAGTAATAAATTAATATCAGCTATGGAGGCATGGTGGCTGTACTGTAAAATGCTTGGCTTCCAAACCGGGGTCCCAGGTTCGAATCCTGATGAAGACTGGGATTTTAATTTCTGGATCTTTGGTGCCTCTGAGTCAACCCAGCTCTAATGGGTACCTGACCATAGTTGGGCAAAGTAAAGGCTGTTGGTCGTAGCGTTGGCCACATGACACCCACATGACAACCTTGTTAACCGTGGGCCACAGAAATAGACAACCTTTACGTCAGAAAGGGGAACTTAACTGTTTTTTTTTTTTTAGATCAGTTGTAGTGTTTGTTCCAGATTTTTAAATAATATTATTAGTAATGCTTGTATAAATTCTAGGCTGTTATAGCTCTTATAAATTTCTTATCACAGTTATACTTGGAAAATCTCATTATATGCTGTATACATTGGTGTCTGCCATGCAGCCTCGTATGTTAGTTACCTTTGATGAGAACCTGAAACCATTACCAACAACGGTCAGGGTAGGACAGGTAAGAGAGTTCTGTGAGATTTTAAAATTTTTTTAAGCAAATCAAGTTCCTCTTGTTATCTTAAGGTTAGGAATTGTATACATTTGATTGAGTTTTAAAATAAACACTTAGTTCGTAGTTCTTATTGCTATAGAATGGGGGGTTTCTCTTATTTGATAGGAAGTTAGCAGCAGTTTATTTTCAACTTTTTTTTAGAAGAAGAGCACTTCATGAATCAATCAGAATGAGAAGATACGCTTAAAACTATTGTTTTTCTAAGAGAAAACTTTTTTTTTTCTGCTAAAATGTGTTCTCCTACAAATGCTGTTACCAACTGAAGTGTATAAAGCCAAACATTGTTTAGTGTAAATGAAGCTGATCTGTTTGAACTGTCAGAGCTAACTCTTTATTTGATTCTATATTAATTTTACAGGCTGTAGATGTCGTTGGTCAGGCTGGTAAACCAAAAACAATCACAGGATTTCAGACTCACACAACACCTGTCTTGTTAGCATATGGTGAGAGAGCAGAGTTGGCGACAGAAGAGTGTATCCTTTGAAATATAAATGACATATTGGTTAACATAGTGCAGACATAGCGTTTTAACGTGGTCAACGCTTTATTTGTAGCTCCTTCTTTGTGGTTGAAGAGAACTCATTTCTCATTTCCTGCTTCTTCTCTCCTCCTTATGACAGCTCTGCTGCTCTCCTTGCCTCTCGTGGACTCTGATACTGACTTCACGTCATGAGGAGCGATTGAGAGCTAGTGTTTCCCAGCAGTGAATGTCAGTATCACACTTCTTGAGAGAGCTCTTAAAGGTATCTATGTAACGCTTGTCTTGCCCCACCTGAGGCACTTTCCTGCACTCAGCTCCCTTTAAATAAGTGGGAAGGCGATTTTCTGACATCTAGACTACATGTCCCACCAATAGGACCTTTTTTCTGACATCCAGACTACATGTCCCACCAATAGGACACCTTTTTTCTGACATCCAGACTACAAGTCCCACCAATAGGACTTTTTTTTTTTGCTGTGGAGTAAATGGTAAATATAAGTTTGATAAGTTCGTTACCTGCAAAACAATAAAGTACAGCTATTTTTCCCTCATATGTTTAACTTATTTTTTCTAATTTATTTTAACTCTTATTTCCTCCCTTGGCCAAAAAAAAAAGAATTTTTTTCAACACTATCACTCTTCATTACCATTGAACTAGATTTCAAGCACACAAGTTGAATCCTTAACAAACTGTTCAGATATTCCCTTAACAAATGTCATGGAAGGTTTCGTTATCTTAAGAAAGAATCCAAATTTCAGTGCAGAGTCTTAATTATTATTATTTTTTTTTTAAGTATTGAAGTTATGCCAGCAGTTGTTTTTTTTTAATCATGTTTCTTTTATAAATAAATTATTTGGTCAAGTGGCACAAGGACAACCAATGTCCATCCTTCTTAATGGATTTATAAAAACTGTATTTGACACTGAGTCACTGGTCAAACTTGTAAGAACTGCCATTGTTAGGCTGATGCATTGCTACTGATACTGGAATGTCCAATAGAGTTTAGGTTTCACATTAGAAGCACATTATTTACTTCACATATTTACTGAAATTAAAAAGTTATTTGCATTGATCTGTTTCCCATAATGTGGATAGGGGACACCTTTTAATAACCAGTATCAGTTGGAACATCCTCTTTTAAACAAAACAAAAAGACTAGGCTTCTTCCAATGCAGATCAACAATGCATTTTCAACTTGACAGAGTATGATTGTTGTATTATCATGAATAAATTTTCTATGTTACAAATTGTTTTGTTTTGAAATGTTTCACTTCATGTAAGTATGGCTGCTCTGCTTGAAACCTAAATGGAATGATTGTAGGCTTGTGTTGTTACAACTTGACTAGGTGTGAGTTTAATGTAACCTTCACAGAAAATTGTAACAACTAATTTTAGACTTATTCCATGTGTTCACAACTTACACTTGTTTAGGTTACCCACCTTGGAAAAAAAAAGAACTATGCTTATCCCAAACTGTCAGGTATTTTATGTTAATTGGACACCTGGGCTTTGTGGATCAAGGGCTGGCATTTTCTGTTGTGGATGTCAATTTGACATTCTTTGAGGGAGTACTGAGTATCTTTATTGGAGATCTTCACACTAAACTAAACCTTGTCAAGGATACTAAATTGAAGGTCATTGTTGAAAGTAACTAAAAAAGAATTGGGCTTTACTTTTAAAAATCTCAATGCCGTGGCAGCTGCACTTCATATCAAATCTATATTACTGCTAGTCAGTGTCCATTTGTTTTTAAATAGGTTTCAAGTCTTAGAGTGAAAATCTAATGTGTGCAGCAATCTATATTGAAATTATTTTCAGCTTCAAACAGCAGCATTTAGACAATTTAATTTTGCAGTGCTTAAAAACTATTGAATGACTATTGAAAAACAGCTTAAGAGTATAGGATTTCCCTCATTTTCCATTCTTGGATCAAGATGAAACTGCACAGCATAGATTATTCATTGTTTATATAAGTACTTGAATAATAGCTCAGTGGCTAACACATCTGGCTTTTATCATGGTGGCCAGGACCTTGAGGTCAAATTTGGACTCAAAGTAACTTTTTAAAAACAATTTAGAAAAGGCAGCACGAAACCTCCCACATACCCCACAACTGAGCATGATAAGCATGAAAGTTGCCCTAATCAAAAATATTGCCAACCGCATAAATTTATTAGTCTAATTCTATTAAAATGAATGACTGATTCAAAACAGAGGCAATTACACTCAATGTAAGTGGGATTTTTAAAAAGTTTTTTTTTCTCCCTTATTTTCTTCTCTCACTAGTGTCTCCAGTTTCAGTACCATAACTGATATTGAACTGCATCACCTTTCCAAAAATAGATAATATAAATATCTATTATTAAAATACATAATATAAATTTTTACTTGTTAAAGACACCGCAAACACTTTTAAGAATTAGAATAATTTATTTCATTGGTTATCACACTAATTGAAACATGTTCACCTTTTAAAATCAATGATACATAATAAAAAAAAAAGCAGTCTTTTGAATGGTGGGTAATACACAAAAACCATCTTGATAAGCTCCCTCTAATGAAAGTGATAAGAAAAATGTCATGCAACATACACATTAATCAGGCAGAAATAGTTGAACACTAAACCTATATACAATTTGTTTGTAACATTTTATCTGTGGAAAAGGAAAACAAATCACTTAATACTGTCTGTCTCACTCACTCTACTGAACCATGGACAAAAGTGATACAAATAAAATTCCAGCAATTGTGGCAATAAAAATGACAGTTTTTTTTTTTTGTTGATATGCATAGGCTTCAAAAATCTAATTCTTAAGTTTATACTAGTTCAGATCCGTCTACCTCTCTTTTCAATTTGGCAGGAAACTGAAAGGGATCATGAGCACAGCTAATGTCCTAGTAATAACTAGCATTTTCCAATCAATACACATTTCTTGTACAATCTCTGTGCATTAGCTGCTTTCCTATGGCAGGATTTGGAAGAGAAAGTGTTAAGAAACACAAGAGCATGACATTTTCACGGTGTTTGTGCACAGCATTGCCCTTTTGACATTTTTAAAAGCATTTTTGTGTTTGTGTGTGTGTGTGAGAGAAAGTTGAAGTTACATACTCTACCTCCCCCTCCTCCTTACAGAAAAACAAAATCAGAAGTAAGATGACGAGTCTCAATGGATCTTGGACAGAATCATGTTAAAATACATACAAAATGATGAGACAAATTATTGATTGATAGGCAGCTGAGTCGATTATAGTTTTTAACTGTACTGTCACCAAGATGGGAACTGATGATTATCACAGTAAAAAGGTATTTACCAGCACATTAAAATTATCTTCCCAAGTTAACATTCAAAACAATGCTATCACTTGACCCACACACACAAAAGTACATACACTGTTTGTGAATAGTAAAATCAAAAGAAATACAAGTGGATCTCTGTCAAACAAAGCTCTGATTTAAACAGATAAAGTAGTACTTTTGTAATAAATGCATAGACTTAAATACAGATGACAATATGATTATCAATGCATGACATAAATTGTAATCATTTTTTAACTCTGCCATTATAATTATTTAATATTTTTTTCTTAAATTTTAAAGCCATATTTGTCAAAGTGATTCTCAAGTGATATTTGCATTTCATAGTAGATAATTGTATTGTGTAAAGGAACATTGAGAAATATGGTACTCCTCCTCTACTGCTTGAATGAGATTATGACCATGTTCTAGCATTAGAATAAAGAAAACAATTCACAGCAAACATCTGCAATAAGTATAAATGCATGATCCACTGTGGCAAAGTGAGTCTGAAGTTTAGGCTAAGTTCAAATAAGTAAATAATAATAATATAAATATGTGGGAGAGCCTTGATTGTAATTTTAAAAAAGTGAAAATGATTTAAAATCCTCTCATTTAAAAATACCCCAGGCTAACTTTCTGAAAGATATTTACCAAATTAAAAAATCACTATAACTTTTCTAAAGATGAAATAACATTCTAAGAATTATGGTGAAATTCTTACCCAGAATTAGCTCTATCAAATCAATATTAAATTGATCATGATTTGTTTGGTATAGAGTATAGTAAAGATTTGCCAGAGATGAACTAGTTAGAAATATGGCACAACTGACCAACAAGATTTAATTTGGAGAGAATTAAGCATTACATATATAAATAACCATTATCAAATTAAGTGATATTGCACCAAGATACTTGGTACACCAGCTTAACACCATGCTTTTGTTCAGGTTTCATAGAATTTTTAAAAACTTTAAACTCTAAGCTCCTGAAATCACAAATGAAATGAATCGTTATTAAACCCAGAAAATGAAGTAACACAGAATGAATAAAACCTAAATATTCTTCTAATACAATTACTGTTTTAAATTCTTGAACCCAAACAAACAAATGCCAATAGCAATAGTTTTCAATGGTTTTAAAATCAATGGTTTTAAAAACCTTTCAGTAACTCTCACATTCTGAAGCAAAGTGACATAATTAATGGAATGTTAGTTGATTAAAATGTTGATTGATTAAGGTTTGAGCATTGCACTAAAGAATCCAAATAGAGCATTTAATCATTAAATTATTCATCATGATGTTTCCTATTGTACCAGACACACTGATGCTGGCTTACCAAAAAACTCAGTAAATAAACCAAAAAAAAGCTCCAAAAACACAGACATTTCTCAACTCCATTGTAAAGAAAACAAAAATATTTGTTCAGGCAATTAAAATGTATTCTACTGGTAGTTACTTTTGTTTGTTCCAAAAGGATGAAAACATTTTATATAATAACACCAATAATGCTGACAAAACAAAAATTGTTAAACAATGATCTTTCATGTTATACACATATACAACAGTAAGTATATCTGGAAATAATTTTCTTTGGGATTTGTTTTTTTACATTATATTATTGTTTTTAAAATGTATACTGTAGGTACCAATAGTATGCTATCATTATAAAAACAAAATTTTTTGATATAATTAGTAAATTTTAAACAATTCAAGATATATTTATATCAAGCAAAGTTAAGACTAGCCCTAGGCTTAACTCTAACAGGCAAATACTGATTTGAGACTATTGTAAATAGGCACAGAAGACAGAAAGTAAACTTAAATAGACCGCCAGCGGGACATTGGCTTTGTCTGCATGAGATGCAGGAAACTATACAGGTTTTCAAATGGGTCTGCATAGTCATGTGAATCACAGCAAGCATCCTTAATCTTCGGAATTGAAGACATTGCCATTTTATATTTCCTATACATCAACAATTACAGCACTTGCTACTAGACTGACTAAAGTATTGACATCTTCAAATACAAATAACCAAATTTAATGCACATTTTAAAAACCTTTTGTAAGTACTTTGTAAAAAAAAAAATAACTTTGAATGTCAGTATTTTAATTGCATTAAAGCAGTAAACCTTTTTAATGAAACATATTATGCTACTACTATAAGTTGTTAGAATACTGAATATTGTAACTATTCAAATGTTCAGTCCATCCCATATTGAATGAAATGTTTGAATGTGATTGTTAAATAAAGGTACATTGTATGTTATGTACTTGTATATTTTAATAAATGTTGTTTTATAAGTAACATTGAATTTGCATGCATAATGCATGATAAAAAAATAATTTCCTTTGCCATACCAAAGCTTATTGTTGTTATTAGTATCATACTGGAGACCAAAGTAAATTTGGAGAAGCTCAGTAGAACAAGAAACAAAAATGGCAAGATGGACATAGACCCAAATTAGAGGTATTGCCTAGAACAGAATCCAATGGCAAAGTACGCTCCATTTGAGGTAAAAAAAAGACCTGTATTATTATTAAGAAGATTGTTGTTGCCAGAATTGACTAGCAGATAACAATTTGACCACCTGCCTCAAACAAAAAAACTCTGCTAGCACCGACTACTTAAAAAAGGAAGATAAATAAAGCTAAATACATCAATTTTTTTTTTTTAAATTGTGTTCAGAAAAAAAAGCCAGAGTAAGCAAAAATATATTCAAATACAGAGAGAGAAAAAATCCATTCTATCAGATTGCATAGACAGTAAGTACAGCAGACTTAAAAATGCACAGCAATATACAATGAACAGCATATAGTTTTGTCAATTTCAATTTCTAAGTTCATGTCTTATTCATAGCATTTATTTGAACAGAAGTGGGAATTACTTACAAGAAGAAAAAAAAGATAAGTGTGATGGTGTAATAACTAGGTGAAAAAAAAAATTATTGTAGTTTTTACACTTTTTAAGATTTTTCTCACTAATTTTGATAATAGTATAATAAATCTAAACCTCATTAAAGAGCTATAATATAAAATAGTTTCTTATTCTACATTATAGTTAGATCTTGTCTTTAATTGCTGATAAAAAATACTCTGGTTATTGTTTGACATTATCTTAGCAAAAACAAATCTGAAACAATAATTTAATTAAAAAAATGTACCTGACAAAAATGTGGATACTGCACATTATAATATAATGTATAAACAATATTAAACCCTTTTTTTTAGTTACTATTTTACTTTCAGTTAATATCAAGATTGTTGGTATCTGTACCCAACCATAGACCATGATCACTTTTAAATAAATACAGTATCAAAACATAAGATGGCATTATAAAACATAGTCATTATGGCATCAAGTCTCAAAACAAAAAATGACAAAACTAGCCTTGCAAGTGAACAATAATTATAGGACCAGATTCAACAATGGAACTAGGTGCAAGAAATATATCTTGTTATTAAGTTCTCCGAATGTTATAAATCTTCCTAGGATGTATGCTGTTAAGTAAGACATTAAAAACTGTTTCTACCAGCAGTCTCAGTTGTCCATTAATAGTTGAAAAGTTTATACATCTTCCTTAAGATTATAATTAATTAAAGATGCCTACAGGCCAAGATTTTAGTTCCTTTGGAGTGTATGATTGATCTTAATAATGACACAACTCTACAGTCCTTTTAATGATTGAATGGTTGTGTTTATAAGTGGCTTAGCAACAACTTGGTGATATAAGTAATTCTTCAGTCATCACTTTTCAAGCCTGTGCCAGTGTAATGGCAACATGTAACACATTCAAAAAAATTATTAAAGTAAAAAATTTTTAAAATTTTTATGGAACCTATGACATTGGCAGTAGATTGTACACAAAAATATTTAATAAATCAGAGATAGCATATCAAGGGAAGAAACAAAATCCTTCACCTTGCTAGACTAATTTGTTTAAGATTTAATTCCTTTGTCTTCACCATTTGACCATTCTACTAAGATCTATAAACAAATTTAAATCATGTGTGTGTGTGTCAATAAGTTAGCAGGCTTGATAATGTATGATATATAAATAATGATCAATAAATGAATAAAAATAAATCTACATCAAGCAAATAGTCCATTAAAAGATAAAAAATACAGCAGTATTTGTATAAACTCCCAAAAAATGTCAACAAAAAATATTTACCATAAATAAATAGTGAAGAAAAAAAAAGGTGATTTCCCCATGATTAAAGCCAAATAATAATACTCCATTCAACCTATTCATACCATTAAAACAACAGCAACAAAAATATGACCTGTCATTACAAAACAGCTATCCACTATTTCCTAAACCATTCAATGCTGTAAAAATGTCATAAAATCCTCTTTGTTTTCATGTGTTGTCCTGGTTGGCCTGCCAAGGTCTGAGCGTGCTCCAACCTTCACTTTCAATTCCAGAAATACTGGCCCCTTAGCTTTGTGGAGGTAGCTAAGTTTTTCTTCGATTTCTTCTGCAGTCACAGCTACTAGGGCCTGACATAAGAACAAGCAAAGGAATTGTTAGAAGAAAACTTGCATTTTATTGGTCCAACAATAAAGTCACCAAAATTAAACTTCCCAAAATATGAAAAACAAAAATTAAATTCCACCTTCTTGTTGACTAAACCACGCTCACCTCCTTGTATCCACAACCCCTGGCGATGGCACAAAGGTCAAAGTCATCATGATTTGCAGCTTCTGTGGGCTGACCCCCCACAGAATCATGAGCTCCATTGTTAAAAACTACATGCTTAAAATTCTCTGGACCTTGTTGACCTATGCTGGCCATTGTGCCCATGTGCATCAGGAGAGCACCATCTCCATCTAAACAGAACACCTGTGGAAACAGAACAAGTAGACCAGATACAAAGCTTGACTCAAACATAGAAATCTGAGCTGTTGTAAATAGATGAAAAAGTGCACTGTAGATAGCAAGAGAATGAATTTTTAAAGCTTAGAATGTCAGAAAATGCTATAAAGAAAACTAACAAAAACCTAAATGGACTAGCTTTAATTAACATTAATAAATTAATATCTTAACACAGAGAAAAAAAAAGAAAATTATGTTATAATTATGTCTTAAAAATGTTTCATTTCTTTTCATTCAGCTGGCTAAGAAGAAAGCCAAATAAAATTATTTTTTTTATCTAGGAGGTAGTCACAAGTTAAAGTCTTGGAAACATTGGTCTAGTATTGTCATTTGTCTTACTTAATAGTAGTAAATACATAGAACTTAATGAAATTTGAAAGTTATCAAGCATTGCAAAAAAAAATAAACAAACAAAAACAACTGTTTTTTTAAGGGAAGCTTTTGTCATACCGACAAGACAATTTCACCTTAAATGTTTGCAAGTAACATTCTTAGGTCTAGTAAACAAATTATAATCAGTATTTTAAGTGTTCAACCAACAATATGGATAAACTCAGTGATTTAAAACTCATGATTTAAGTGCCTTAAATGCCATGCAACAAACAGACAAAAATGTAACAAAAATAAAAACTTGTACCTGGCGAGAAGGTTTCTGAAGAGCTATTCCTAAAGCTATGGCAGATGCATGTCCCATAGAGCCAACTGTCAAGAAATCACGAGCATGGCCCATCTTCTTAAACACCCTATTAATAAAAATATAATCTTTTTTTTTACAAACATTATCAAAAATCAAATTTTATTATTCATTTTTTTAAATTATGTACAGACAATATAGAACCAATCATGTATTCTTAACAACCAATACTTCTTTTTAAGTTAATATTGTTATGACTATGGAGGCAATGCAAGCACTAGGTGAGCATTTGTGCATTCAGTGTTTGGTGTTGCCAACTGTGAAGTATTGGCTCTGAATTGATTACAAATTAAAGAATTAGCTTATTTAAAGCCTGAGTAGTTCTTGAGTTGGTTGTGTCGTGTTGTGCAGTGTTTGCAGAGAGCCTGATAGTGAAAGTCATAGCAATAGAAACTCAATGAAACTAATCTGTTTATACACAGTGTAATAAACATTTTAAATAAAAAGGTATTAGGGAATCTCCATAGTAATGAAATTTCTGTTTTTAACTAATATTTATATAAGGCTTGGCTTCAAGTCCAAAGATTAATGAGGAATGCAGTGTTTCTCATGGCCATGCAGCCCTAGCTGTGACCTACAAATTTTCTCACATCCAGCGCAGGCATAACCATTGTGCACAGGTGGTTGATTTAGATGTTCTTTTTGCCATCTACGTCTGTCCTTGGGAGAAGATTTTCTTTAGGTCTCAAATGTGTATCCCACAGCCTTTGTAAGTGACCAGAAGTTGTCTCACTCTGAAGTCGCCTGCAATCAGGTGCTCTCTTCTATGTCAGTTAAAGCAAGTTAGCGCCTAAGCAGGTCATTTAAGTGTTTCGGTAGGGCATCTGTTATATAATAAGGTAGAATAGAAACAAAACTGCTAAGGAAGAGCAGTGATGTTTATCAACCCATAAGTCTACATAAGGATAGTGCTGAACACAAATGGTCTTTAATGTCAATGAGTAGATGGATGAATTAGCTTGAAGGCATTTGCATTTACTACCATCATACTAAAATGAGATGGCCGATGGAAGCTTTAGTTGTTTTTGTCTCAGTCTTATTTTAGTTCTACTTAAAGACTGAAGCACCCACTTTATGACACGTAATTGTAATGTGCAACTGCCAATATCGACAAATCATAAGGTCTATCTACTTTTAATTATTGTACACAAATTGTCATTGAGGATCATCTTTAACTAAATCACATACATATTAGCGCTATATTTGCCATTTACCTTCTATGTCTAATTTCGGAGTCTTGACCTAGATCTAGTTATAATAAGCTCTAATATGGAAATGAATATTACCTAAAAATGTAATTAGGCAATGGGCAGACTGGGCTCTATAGCTTTGGTCGGCAGCCAGTCTAGGAGATGGAAACTTTTATATAAAGGCTACAACTATCTGTTGTTCACAACCATCTCAGACGTCTGTGCCACTTCATTTAGTTTAAAGAGTGGTTTTGGTCTGCGCAAGTCAATTATCACTTTAAAAATACTTTGTGCAGGCTGGAGACAATACAGTATTTTATAGAACTTGCCCACTATTACCATCAAGAAACTATCTTGGGAGGTGAATAGTGTCAATGTTGCATTTTTGGTACATTGGTTGAGAGGTCAAAAATATGAGCAGGCTAGTTATCTGTTGCACTTTCTTCTTTTACCTCTTTACAAAAGTTCCCTAACATTTACCTGTATTCAAAAAGTTCCCTAGATAACATTTACCTGTATTCAAAAAGTTCCCTAGATAACATGCCAGTAGTTCCCACAATTGCATCATTCTCATTCATACATTCAACCACCTTGAACAAAGCTTCCTCTCTTGTAAGTGGGAACCTGTAAGCACAGATCATTGAGCAATGAATGAACAAAAAAGTAATACATGCATTTTAAAAAAGTCAGTTTCTCATTTCACAAGCCGAGACTTAAAGACGCAAGTAAATTTTTTCTTTCTCAGTAACACATTAAAAAATAAAACATACTTAAAGGATTGAAACAAATTTCATTTTTAAGAGTATTAAGAAAAGTCACACACACAATGAATATTTATTAATATATGGCTTTCAATTTAGGCTATCATGACTGTTAAATTTACTTTCTCCCTAAAATGATCAGATATCCAAGTTAGGTGGATGCATGGCTTTCTAAATTATTAATCTACCAGCACAAGTGCTCAAGAACAAAAGCACTTGCTAGCTCAGCTGTGGAGTTATGAGGTCCCCTGACCAGACCTTCGCATGGTGGATGCTACCCAAGTCTAAACTATTATATGCTTTAAGCTATATAGTTATGCCACATTAAACAGTTGAATTCTTTCCAACTATGTTGCTTAAAAAATAGGCCACCAAGTGAATTGGTTTTATCACATATACAACCATGAATTTCTTCATTTGTCAGGTAGACAATATTCATGCCAAATCAAAAAACTTCCATATTTCCAAAATTTCCATATGTTTGAAAGTCTGTTTTCACTGTGTGAATTAAAAAACAAAATGTGTGGCATACAAAAGAAAAAAATATTCTTTTTAGAATTGCCAAATACTGATTTGACAGGCTGGGGAAGTCAATTGCTCGTAATATGGAAACACACACCCATATTGTGCAACCTCATTGTCGCTATTCTGAATAAGTTAGTAGCTACTCACTGATTATCCTGTGCAGATGTCTTCAGACTATAGGAAGAAAATGTTTTGCTTTTCACTAAGATGGCAAATGGAGATTTCCTGGTGGAGAAATGGTGGTCTGCTTTAGCCAGCAGCTGCAGCAATACAATGAGGAGGAAGAAGAAACAAGAAAACTTCATTAAACAAACAAACATATTCAGAGGATTTGAAGCTAATGCTAACAAGTCTTGAACTAAACAAATATATTCAGAGGATTTGAAGCTAATGCTAACAAGTCTTCAACTAAACAAACATATTCAGAGGATTTGAAGCTAATGCTAACAAGTCTTCAACTAAACAAACATATTCAGAGGATTTGAAGCTAATGCTAACAAGTCTTCAACTAAACAAACATATTCAGAGGATTTGAAGCTAATGCTAACAAGTCTTCAACTAAACAAACATATTCAGAGGATTTGAAGCTAATGCTAACAAGTCTTCAACTAAACAAACATATTCAGAGGATTTGAAGCTAATGCTAACAAGTCTTCAACTAAACAAACATATTCAGAGGATTTGAAGCTAATGCTAACAAGTCTTCAACTAAACAAACATATTCAGAGGATTTGAAGCTAATGCTAACAAGTCTTCAACTAAACAAACATATTCAGAGGATTTGAAGCTAATGCTAACAAGTCTTCAACTAAACAAACATATTCAGAGGATTTGAAGCTAATGCTAACAAGTCTTCAACTAAACAAACATATTCAGAGGATTTGAAGCTAATGCTAACAAGTCTTCAACTAAAAAAATCTTTTAACAACATTTTTTTTTACAGTTTAGTAAAATCTTTTTTTTTTTTATTGTGGGTGTACACTTGAGTAGGATATTTTTTTAAAATGTAAGTTAAAAAACTAAAATACAACAAAAATAAAAATGTCCTTAAAGCTGCCATGTTTGAAGGAAGGGAAGAAAAGGATTTGGATGAATGTGCTGAACACGTGTTTTGACTTATAATATACAAATACTTTATTTTAAGGACACATTTTTTCAAACTCATAATTCTTACTTCTTTCATGGCATTGACATCTTTAGGCAGAACCTCACATGGTATGTCCATACACTCTGTAACCAAAGAATAAATAAATCTAGTCTACTTTTAGTAAGCTATCAATACAAGTTAATATGAAATACAGTCAAACCTTGTTGTATCAAACACCATCATATATTTGTTTACTAAGTGAAGCTTAATTTAAGCATACAAGCCAACCCGCAGCATAGCATACGCCTCCCCCCATTTTTTTTCTAAGTCTGGCTCGCTGTCACCACAAAAGTTATATGGGGTAACTCTAGTCAGACTTGCATAAATAAAAGAGTTATCTTTCCATTACTTTTTCATCATGGTGTCCTGCATAGTTGGGCCACCAAGAGAATTATATATAGAGATATACGGTAACTATGAGATGTTGAAGTCATGTCAGTACCACACACACAAATACTTAACCCACTCATGGCATTTCACAGCATGCAAAACACGGAAGACACACAAAGTCTAATTTATATGGCAGCAGGCTATCATTCAACAACAAAAAATTCTCATCAACAGAAAAGTTAAAATCAGGAAGTTCAAAGTTCAAACGCTACAATGAAGCTCACCTAACATGTTCCGGGTAATCCGACCCTGAGCAATGTGCTGCGGCTCATCTTTGACCCCTGGCTCACCCCTCCATCCGACCAGGAGAAGTATAGGTATACTGTATACAGCTGGGTTGGCCAGTGACATCAGTGGGTTGACCATATTGCCCACACCTGAGTTCTTACATTGGTCAATAAAAAAAAAAAGATCAGATGACTATGTGGTACAATAAAAAATGGATGAAAGCTAAAGAACGTTAGAAATTAAAATTGTTCGATTTTTTTTTCTTTTTCCTGGTAGCATTATCCACTGTTAATAAAAATGAAACTTCTCCTCAAAATGTTTAAACTAATAAGCTGTGTGGTGGAGCATTTTAGTTTTGTTGTTTGTTCCCAGGCCTTAATTTTTACATCTTAGTTAAATAATATAAAACTTGACTTAATTCTATGTAGGAACACAATTCCTAGCTAAGGTGCAGCTTGCATAAAATAAAGGTTATATAATCGGGTAAAGCCAAACATGCTATAGAAAATATTGCTAAAATGAATGTAAGTGAATCAGATGAAAGAAATTTTTCTACAGTTAAATTTGTTTTAAGTTTATCAGATCAGTGTTTCACCAACTTTTACCATTGGCACCCCCCACACACAATTTATTAAAGGCAATGTGTGTGAAATGCAAAAGATGACATTCATCAGTTTATGTGTTGTTGTTTTTTCTGGAGATAACATAAATTTAAATAAAATTTTTAAAAATGTACAAAAGATTTTATCAGGTTCATTTTTTTCTGGAGGAGGGGGGGGGGGCAATATTAAAACCCACATACACATTAAAGTTTGAGACACAACATAAATTTCACAACAAACTTAAATAAATTTTTTTTTCATAAAAATAAATTAGAACACAAACACACATACAAAAATATTCTGCATCAAAATGGCCACTGCACCAAAGTGACCACTGCCAAAACTGTTGCACTTCGTGCCTTTTTCTCGTAGTAAGAAAAGTGATTGTCAAGAAAGTTTGGAGTTTTGAATGTTGAAGTATTTTCGTGCAATCAAAGAAGAGAAATTAGTTCTCCTGGCATCAAGAGTGCATTATTCAGTCTAGTAAAAACAAATATATGCGGGTCAAATTAAGTCAAACAAAGTATTAGGCAGCACTCACTAGCAGATATAAATTTGAGAAGAACATTGGATGTACATAGAGCACATACATAAAAATCATGGCTGTAATCATCATAAGTAACACCTATTGTTGCTGATGTTATTTTGGTTACATTAAAGAACATAACATTGTACAGCGTATGAATTTAGATAATTCTGATATAAAGACGAAAATAATCACATTAGTGAAGACCTTTTGAAATGTCTTCTCTTTAAAGTTTTGAGTCAATATTGTTGTAGATACCCTCGCAAAAACACTTTACATTTTAAAAATGTCCTTATTATATAGAAAATGGGACTTCTCTAACTTAAATATTTTAAATATCTTTTTCATTGCTCAATATTCAAACAAAATTTTTTTTTTTTGACCCTTGAAAAAATATTAATTGCGCTCACCCCTGTCAGGTCATTGCATAATATTTGTCCCCCCCCCCCCCCCTTGAGAGGGTGTCAGTTTTAGAAATATAATTCTTAGACAGATTTCTTGTTTTTAACATGCTGGCATATATTCTAAATCATTGCCACAAGATATGATTGTCTTTTACATTGTGTTGTGTATCATAAAGTTATTCTACCTGTAAGTAGACCATAGCAGTCTGACCCGTGGCCAAATGATAGCCACTGGCTAGTGCCACAGCAGCCCCTTCATTGGCAGTGATTACATGATCTTTGGAAGATGAATTGCTGGTAACATAGGCACAGAAGTCTGGAGTGGGATTAAAAAAAAAAGCCATGTAAATTTATGCAAAAAATACATTACCTTAATTTTATTTTGCTTTGCTAGGAATTATAAGAGCACCATTTGTCAGTTCTATAGCAAGTTACATGCGAGAGGGACATTTTTTATTAAAGTTTTTTTTCTTTTTTGTGCATAACTTTCATGTAACTTTTAGCCTAAACAAGTAAAACAACATTATGATAAGACAATCCTGGAAACAGATCTATATCTACTGTGACTACATGGACTAGCATTTAACTGATTACTCTTTATTGTTATTCAACAGTGGTTATTTATTAAATCTGAAAAATATTTTAATAACTCAAAACGACACAATCAACTAATGAACTAGATATGTATAAAAATAAATTATCTCTGACACAAGTTTTTCTTAAGAAAATAGTTTTACAAATGATAGTATCTCAAACATGTATTTCAGATCATCATTATTATTACATTACAAATAACTATGTTCTGCTGGAGGCCGGTGTGGACAGTATAGAAGCACTAGCTACCATTCTACAGCTGTGCTGGGTCTGAAACCTATCCCACAAAGGAGTCAACCAAATGCCAAAAGGCGATCTTCTTTGGTGAGCTTAAAGGTCGACAGTGTTACAGAGGTGCCTCCATAAAAGTCTATTTATGTGCCAGTTGGTGCTGACTGGCATAGAGGAAAGTAACTGGTAGCAGATGGCTTTTGAAAGAATAAGTTGGAGAGCTCTCAAAAAGGCTGTGGGACACACATTTGAGTCCCAAAGGAAAGCCCTTATTGAAGACAGATGCAAAAGATGAAAAAAAAACTTAAATAGACCGCCAGCAGACAATGGCTTTGTCTGCACTAAATGCAGAAAAATAAACAGGTCGCCACTGGGTTTGCGTAGTCATGTGAAGCACTGCACTTATTCTTAATCTTCGGAATCAATGACATTGCAATTAATTGTTACGGATGCTCCTTAAACAAATAAATTGTCCTATGTGTATCCATGTGCTAATCTAGTTGTGCACGATAATTAAAGCCTTAAATTCTACTAAGTCATTGGTTTTCCTGGCTGATTCAGGCAAATCATTCAATGCTCTAATGGCAACAGAAAGAAAGAGCACTTATACAACATTGTCCTCCTAGCCTTTGGAATAAGAAATAAGCTTTTATCTTTATGTTTTTCTGAGTATCTTTTAAGGTTGTATTTAAGTACTTTAACTTATGTATTTTTGCTACTTTACTTTGTTTTAGGCTTTTCTGTCCTGAGTGTCTCTGAATTTAGTGATTTTATTAATTACTCAAGTCAAATGAGAATATTTATTTGTTATAAAGTTCATGGCTCTAGTTTTAAGCTGATGTAGTTTCTTGCAAACAGAGGATGCATAGTCAAATATATAATAAACTAGACATATGTTACCCGCGACCCGCGGGTCTTTATTTGCGCATTACTGTCGATATAGTCACTGAGAGTGTTTTGTAAACAATTAAACGAAATAATAATGTAATAAGTAAAGCGAATGTGTCAATGTAAAAATAGTGTGAATGAAGCTATCAAATCAAAATAGCTAATAGGCTTAAATCCATTTTTTAAAATTAAAACATTTGCTTTTGAATAATCTAGTGGATTGGATTTAGATGTATGTTAAACGTAGCTAATGATCCTTTCACGTTATTTCTCTTTCGCTACGAAAATAAAATTAGTTTTGCAAAAATGGTTTACCCGAAGTCGATACATTCTTATCTATTAAAAACGAAAAGAGCGATAGCTTTTTTAAATAAATGGGATTATAAAGTGAACAATTAAACGAAATAATTTTTAGTACGCGATTCATGAATGAATATAGATCTAGGCCTATCTCAACTCGGCTTCGCAGCTTTCGTAGGCGAATGTAGCTTTAGAAAACCAAATTTGAATGTTTATTTGATCAAAATATGAAATGAATGGACTTTAATTAATATATTTATGTGTTAAAGTATAAAACTATCTGTGCGAAGAGAAGTTTTATCATCTTAGAGTTGGATTAGAGTTTTAGATCTAGGGATGGGATTATAAAGTAACAATAAAACGAAATAATTTTTAGTACGCGATTCATGAATGAATATAGATCTAGGCCTTTAACTCGGCTTCGCAGCTTTCGTAAACGAATGTAGCTTTAGAAAACCAAATTTGAATGTTTATTTGATCAAAATATGAAATGAATGGACTTTAATTAATATGTTTATGTGTTAAAGTATAAAACTATCTGTGCGAAGAGAAGTTTTATCATCTTAGAGTTGAATTAGAGTTTTAGATCTAGGGATGGGATTATAAAGTAAACAATTAAACGAATTAATATTTAGTACGCGATTCATTACGGAATTGTCTAATGAAAGAATGTTCGTCAGGAAATCTGTAATCACAGATATAAGGAACTAATTAATGTAAAAAATGCTTTTGAAACACAAAATTGAAGGTTAATTTTATTATATAATGAAATCAATGGATCTTCTTTTGTATTTTCATGTGTCAAAGTAAAAAACTATCTGCGCAAAGTGTATTTCTTAAAATTAGATCTAGGTCTAAATCCTTTCTATCTTTTCTCATGTCAACATTGTAGACATGGCCTAGATCCATAAAATACTATAGCTGTAATAGAGTCGGACAACTTTATTTTTTTTTGAGGGTCTTACATTTGTTTTAGGGCTACAATACATTCACTAAGGTCTAAGTTGGTACCCAAGGAACATTCCTGCCTAGTTTTATCAAGATTGGTCAAGCGGTTTTGATGTCTATAAGTAACATACATACATACATACCCCTCACATTCTACTTTATAATATAGATACACTAAAAAAAAACTCAACAACAACCCCCCCCCCACACACACACAAAAAGCTAGTCCACGGATGCCACTCTTAATAAGTTTATAACAATCATTAAGCTTGTTCACAAATAAAATTCTGAAATGTAATTTTAGTTTGGAAACTTGCTGATATATTTCAGAAAAAAGTTGGATATTTTATGAGATGCGAATAAAGCTTTAAACCTAAAGACTTCCAACAACTTTTTACCAAAGGCATAATGTACAATCAGCAGTATTGCATTCAATCAAAATCAAATGTATTGCCTTCAAAACTTATCCTGCTTGAAGTTACTTTCTGCTCTAACTTCTGTATCTCTATTGTATAATCTCTGATGCACACAAAAATCATTAGAAAAAAGATAAGAAGGAATCAATAGTAATACTCTATACTGAATTACTACAAAGCTTAAGATATGCTATACACATCTGTTAAAATTTTCCAATAATTCCCCATACAGGATTCATATAACAAAATTTTTCTTATAGTAACCAAGACTCAGGGCAGATTCAAACATACAACACACACACACCCATGCATACACAGACTATTGTTCAAATATATCTCAAATCCAAGTTCAAAGTTGTCACAGAAACCTGATTGATTTATTTGCACACATAAAAAAAAGAACAACTCTTTGTAACAAGGAAAATAGATAAAGTTAGACTTAGACAGATTAGCGGCAGCTGTACAATGACTTGTGTGTACTATGACAAGAATTGTTATCAACTAATACAGACTTCAGTCAGGCCTTAACCATGACATGTTTAAAGCAAATAAATTAAATAAATAATTTATATGATTAAAAAATAAGGTAAATATTCATGACTACTTTCAGAGTTCATTAAAATACCAGTAACATTTATAACTAAATGCAGGTGTTTAAAAGACCTAAACAGATGTGTAAAGGAAAAAAAGTTAGGAAAAAAAGTTAACACCTTCAAACCTTGCAATTTATGGGGGCAAATATGTTTCTATGGCTGATGATTAACGAGGGCTATAAAGACCCAACCACCTATACTTCCCTTACTCAGGTACACAATAGAGTTGGGTCAACACAGGCTGGTCTTTACAATCCCAAAGTTCAAAATTCCAGTCTTCCAGTATTTGAACTCGAGACCCCTCACTTCAGAAGTCAGTCTTGAAAACTGTGTTGAGATGAAGATTTGTGCTAGCCAATATCAATGCAATTTCTTTTTCTTCCACCTTACTAGGAGTTTATCTACTTTTTATATTCAACTTCTTGTTTTTCAGGACAGATGTTGGTCCTTATTCAGTATGGAAACCAATTTTTTATTTTTTGTAATGCAACAAGAAAGATTTGAGAAGCACTGCTTTCAAAAGATGTTGATGCAATAATAACATGGTTATAACACAAGTAGCAGGGTGAGACAATGCTCAACCCACAATGTACTTACATCCCTCAGGTGTCCCAGCTATTGATGTCAACAATCAATAGCTAATTAACATTGACACCATCAGTACCCTGCAGGTGTGAACTTATTGACAAGAATAGCTAGCACACTAGTATGCACTGCTTTGACACACCAAGCTTTCTTTTTTTTTTTCTCTCAGCTCAACTTTGAAATCACAAGCCGTTACATGGATAACTGAGTTTAACTTTTTTACAGTATAAATCTGCTTCTGTAGCAGGAAACAAATGGGTACCCCCAGATGATTCCTCTCCAGGTCTCATTACTTGGATTTAGATAAATGGGTCATGGGTTTAGGTGCCACACTCCATCATGTGACTTAGCCAGGGTGATCCCTAAGAATGTTAACTCTTTCTTTCCTAACTGACTATATTAAATTACATTAATTTTTGATTTTATAAACTTTAATTTGTTCTATATATAAAGAGCATGCTTTCTTCTATTATTATATACCTAATTTAACATATTACTGTTTACATACAAAGAAGTTATTGAAGTTTAATCCTAACAGGGTAGTGAAACACAAATGAGCAAAATTAATAATTCCATCTGAACGTGGAAAATAATTACGGAGAGAAAGAGTTAGCAATAACTCATTTGTTGGAACTGTCAGAGGGAATATCATAGTTGATAAATTTCACAATATCTAAAAGACCCAATCCTGAATTAGTAATCAAAGTTGAACCATAATCTTCAAATACAAAAACAAAATTTAATAAAATACTCTGAAAGACACAAAGATAAAGGCACATTCCTCGTCCCATATGCTAAAACAAATTTGAACAAACACTCCTTCTTCCCTAGTGCTATTAGAGCATGGAATGGGTTGCCTGAGCTAGCCAGGAAAACCAGTGACTTGGCTGAATTTAAGTCATTGGTTAATATGCATGACTAAATGCATGACGCGTAGGATGTAATCATCTTCTTTTTTGAAGTAACGTCTGTATTATATAAGATAAGAAGTGAAGTCTATAACTGCAAGACAGTGTGTGTTTGTGTTGGAAGGACTTGGAAGTAGAATATCCCTCTCCTAGATAAAGTTCAAAGTGGAAAAAAAATAATAATACAGATTTTAAAATGACTAGCCAAGTTGATGATAAAGAAGATTAAATATGTAGAAAGTAGTTTTATTAGAAGTCTACCTTTTAATAATGAGTCTGGGACACCACAGAAAAAATTGATACCAGAGTCCTTGATTGCTTCATAAAATACCCCTGGGTTTAAATGTTTTGATGATAGGGCTGGTGAGACTGTGAAGTGCCGGTGCTGGCTCTGATGACAACTGCTGACCTGCTGTGTATTTAAAAGGACAAAATACAAAACAACAGATCATAAATTGATAGAATAAGCCTTGAAAAAGTGGACAATGAAAACTATTAGGAATGGCATGTCAAATGTATGATGTTTCATTTCAAAGTTTATCTCAGATATTTAATACACCATAAAAAACATGGTCCCTAGAGCTACCATTATGTAAATGTATGTGGTCCATACTGCTGCCTTTATGTAAATGTATGTGGTCCTTAATGCTGCCTTTATGTAAATGTGGTCCTTAATGACGCTTTATGTAAATGTATGTGGTCCCTAGTGGAGCCTTTATGTAAATGTATGTGGTCCCTAATGCTGCCTTTATGCAAATGTATGTGGTCCTTAGTGCTGACTACAACATTAGCTCTTTTGGTACTTAGTGTCACATATGTATTTGCATGAATACAATAGCTTGATGATATAGAAGCAGATCTATAACAAAGAGTTCAGGCACAGTGACAAAAAGCTCAGGAGAGATCTGAATGGAAAGATGTGTTGAAGCAGGTCAGGTCCTTCATGCGCTGTAGCACAACATGAATGGATGGAGGCTGAATAATGGCTGTTGAAGCCTATCTGAGACTGGACTGTTCTGCTGCATACTGAGCATGCTATTGTAGCTGATGTCTGTGTGGATTGCTGTGACTATGTATAGGCATAAATTATTAAATATTGTACTTACACAGAATGTCTGTGTCACAGGTGCAGTAAATGACACCAGTCTACCAAGACGGAATATCACTGAATTTGACATCTTCTTAATGATGATAGTGACTTGAAAAAAATAATGAAATCCAATTATCCTACTGTGTTTTAAATAAAGCTGTTTCTTGTGTTTGCTCTTGATCTCAAGTTGAAGCACAAGTTCACAAATAAAGGCTTTAGGTTCTGGCACTGACTAAAATCTATGAAAGAAAATCTGTATGAAAAAGAAGATGAAAAAAAAACAACAAATTAACAAAATCAAAAATATGATGCAAGATATTCACAAACAGAATAGAAAGGTCATTGACAAAAAAAAATAACCCATTTGGGCAACTGTTTGAGAAAAACATTTTTATAAGAAAGCTAAAAAGATTTTAGAAATAAAAAAAAAACACCCTCTGGGTCAGGATTTTAGGATTTTACAATCACAAAGGATATACTAGATACTGTTTAGAAAGAAGATAAGAGCTGCCAAATAATTGACCTGAGAAAATTGGGGCCTTTGATGGGAAGTTTTACCGTTTTGTTCAGTGTAATGCATAAATTGTAAGACTAATTTCCTAAGGCGGAAAACCAATTGAGCTCTACTTTTAGGACCTTTTTTATTTATCAAATTGGTTATTATTGACATATTATACAGAAAATAGAGGAATCCAAAAAAAGTAAAATCCGAAGCAGCAGTCAATTATTAAACATAAAAAAATTAGGTCAAATACACCTATCCCTAAAAATGAAAAATCCATCACTCACAGAAGATATGCCCAATGATCCATGAGTTTTACAAATTCAAAATTTTATTATTAACAGAAAAATGTGTCAAAAAGTAAAGTCTATTTATAAAACACCACCCCTTCCATTAAAAACAAAGTCGCAAATTATACCTTACCATCACAAATTATACCTTACCATCACATTTAATAACTAAATCAGTAACAATTTTGATATATTATATATCAATTTTATTGCCCAATAATAGAGGAATTCAAAATAGTAAAATCATTAACATCAGTTTAATATAAAAAAAAATTAGGCTAATCACACTTATCCTTCAAAATGAAAAATCGATTACTCAGAGAAGATATGTCCATTAATTCGTGAATTTCACAAATCCACAAAAACAAATTAACAGAAAAATGTGTCACAGAGTAAAGTATATTTATGGAAGATTTGAAGAAATAAAAAACAACTTATTTTCAAAAACATTTATGACTTAGTCAGCGCTAATTGTGTAAAAACAATTGTGTCACATAGGTTCATTGACACTAAATTAAAATGGATACACTAGAAACACTATAGATTTAGTTCTGTTGGGCTAGCTATTTATATAAGGATTACAAAGACACCAAGTTCAACCTTGTAGACTCTATAGTAGCAAAGTGATGAGGTTTTATATGATTAAAAATTGACTAAAACTTAGAATTATTCATGAAAAAATAAATTACATTCTTACCTCTAAAGCTGTATTATTTAAATTATATTTTAATGGTGTGAGCAGATTTAAATTGTATTTGTATATTTATACTTATATATTTGACTTTGTTACAAATATTTCTAATGAAGAGTGGAAGACAGATTTCATGTTTTTTATATTTACAATTGCAATTGTTTGTTTACATATGAAATGTATATATATGCATGTTAAATCCCATTTCTACAGGCAAGCAAAAGGAAATAGTTTTAGTCATTTTCCTATGCTGAAAGTTGAAACTATCTTTAGTGAAATAATTAACAGTACAACACTTATTATTAAGATTCCTTAAGTGTGTAATTTATAAAAGCAAATTTTACGACGTCAAGAACCAGTTTTCTATACCATCAGCTCACCATTTAGCACAGAAGCTGATTCAGCTCCAAAGGACATGACTACAAGCAAAGACGTTCCAGTCAGTAATTTCACGGGAGTCTTATGGGTGCCACAAGCTGTATTTCGACACTTAAAAAAAAACTTTGCTGCTGTTTACACTATTTGGGTACACATACATCTCTTCTTCTTCTTTGTTCTCATTTTACATGTTGGAGGGTTCAGATCAGTAATCCAATATCTGAGATGAACCGCACAGTAGTTTCCAGATCAGGCAGTTCTCCGAATAGTCTTTGGAGAGTCTTGTTTGGGTCCCTTTATTTAGTATGCATCATTGAAGGACATGGTCATCATTCTCTGGTGATGCTCCACAAGGGCAGGTTTCGCTCGTCGCGACATTTAACTTCCGGAACATATATTGTCTCATTCAGTGAGCAAGAATACTTTTGTGGAAACTAAACAAGTATAATAGCTGGTCAATGTTGACTGACTGTAATTTGATAGCAGTCACAAGAGTAACAACTAGTAAGATAGTTTTACAGTTCCAGAACATTATGCACGAATGTAAAAAGTAAAATACTGCACATTAAGTACAATTGTATATTTGTGGAGATATTGTAATATAAAAGGACAACAGCTATTTAAAAAAAATATATCTTAAAATTGGTTTCAATAATTGCTAACTCTTGTTGTAATTTTTTAACATGTGGAGTGTGAAAAAAAAAAGAAACGTGAATATAATACAATGTAAATATGAATTAAAAGACATTCTACACAGTTATCTAGTGTATCTTTCTAATACATACATATAATAATAATACATATATTATCATATGCGGCCTGCCATTCCCAAATATTTTTTTATGCGGCCCTCAATACAAAAAGGTTGCCCACCCCTGGTCTAGAGTCTAGATAGCCTGCCTATATTCTATCCGTATATATATAATATATCTAGCTAGAATAGATCTATAGCCTATCCCCCTATAGTAAGGCTATAGACATCAGTCTATAGATAATCTTCTATACTATCAATCAAGTATTAAATCTATATCTCTAGTATAGTATATCTATAATACTAAAAAAATAATAATATTAGTCTATAAAAGTAATAAAACTCTATCATTATTATCATTATACTCTACGACTCTAGATTAATCATTTACATTATAGATATTACTTAGTAGATAGAGGTCTAAATAAGATATGAATCATGAATAATAAAAATCATTAAATGATTATCTCTAGAGACTCTAAGATCTAGAAACTCTTTAAGGAGTAAAAGTAAAACTAATTATAAATCAAATGTTCAAAAAATTACCTAGAGTTGGTTCTTTATTAGATTTAGTAAATCGAAGCGACAGTGTAAAAATAAAAAGTAACAAGATCAGGAATACAGGTTTCCACTTGACGCCATGTTCGAAGGGGCGTTACTCTACGTGGGGCTTGACAAGATCAATAACCACACATGAAGGGGAGAACACCATAATCCAAGAACTAGATCTAGATCTAATCTAGGGCGGATTAACCTCGTCAGTCCTTATGCAGATCTAAGCTACATCATAAGATCATTAGATCTAGATCTCTATTTATATAAACGTTATAAATCCAATTTAATATTATTTAAATATTCACATAATATGTATATCTATTAGATCTATAGACTCTAGAATTACAACAAATATTGATTTAAAACACGATTTTATAGTATTTTTCTTTATTTCTTTCATATTTTAAAAGTGTTAGAAAGATCTTCGCTCCTCTAAGCTGACCTTTCAAATAAAAATCTAAAAAAACTAGGGTCCCCTCTAATATAAAACCAAAGCAAAACTACAGTTATCATTATAACATAACAATGTTTTTTTTTCCTGACATTTTCTGGAAGCCATAAATTAAATTAAGTAAATCTGTGAGAATTCAAGCCACAGATTAGCCTAAATATAAAAAGAAATAAATAAAGCAAACTACAGTCATCTGAGGTTCAAACCAACCTAATTAAAACAATGCAACCATTGATTTATTTTTCTACCAGTCGCTGTGCTCCATTAATACGATGAAGTGAATAGCAGGTGTAATATTTGACCTACAAATTTTTAATAGAAGAGTAGTAGGATGTTGCATTGTTGACGCCTTAGAATTTTTTTTTTTTTTTTACTTTCAAATACAAGAAATTGTGCTTGGCGCCGGGATTCCATCTGAAAAATTAAAAGGACTGAATGTAATGAAGATGAATTAAGTATGTAGGTACATATTGTAATAAACCTGGCTTTGTCACAGATGAGGTGTAGTGGTAGCCTATATGGGTATATAGTCAACCGACGCAAATCGCCCCAGGCCAGCGCTAGACGAGCAGTAAACCGTGTCGAGCCAAGACGGTCAACTGCGATGACTGACGAAGTTTGTAGAAACATCTAGAGAGCTGAGGAGCGTCACGAGGGATGTGGTCATATGATTAACCAGAAGGGTCCGGAACAAGACGAAGAGGCCAGTGCAAGAGTTGATACGTCGGTACGGTTGTTAACGGAAAGATATTTATACAGTCTGTATTACGTATTGCCAATTGTACAGTATTGGCTGTGATTTATTGGACATTAAAATTAAATTATTACGTTATTTTGGAGCCCTGAGTTGTTAAGTTCTTTAACTAGGTGGTGTCGTGTGGTGCAGTTTGCAGAGAGCCTGGATAGGGAGAAACGTTACAATATATATATATATATATATATATATATATATATATATATATATATATATATATATATATATATATATATATATATATATATATATATATATATATATATATATATATATATCATGGGCGTAGCCAGGGGGGGGGGTCTTGGGGTTCAAACCCCCCCCCCCGAAATGAAATCCCCCCCCCCCGATGGAATTAAGTGACTGATTTTTGCTTTCATTTTGTTTATTTTAGGTGAGATTTTAATACTAAATCATCACTTAGCACAGCCGAGGCAGTTTTGAGTTAAAAACCCTCTACCAGCGGGTTTTGAGTTTAAATCCCCCTACATGGGGTTGTGAGATTTTAAAAACCCCTATCAGGGGGTTTTGAGATTTTAAAAACCCCTATCAGGGGGTTTTGAGATACAAATCCCTCTACCAGGGGGCTTTGAGTTTAAAACCCCCTACAGGGGGTTTTGAATTTTAAACCCCCTACCAGAGTTTTTTGCAGTTAAATCTCCCTCTTCTATAAAACAAAAAAAAAATGCAAACAACAATCCCAAATTCCAACAGCACAGTTGAGGAAGATTTTGATTTAAAAACCCCATCCAAAATTTACGATAACCCCATCTTCAATATCAAAAAAGCAAATTACACAAAATTACTCAAAATTCTATGAGCGTAGCCAAAGGGGTTTTGAGTTTAACCCCACTCCCCCTTCCAGTTGGGGTTTGAAGCTAAAAAGTACCTCTTTAATTTTAGAAATAAGCAAATTACACACTATAAAATCTATGAGCGTAGCCAAAGGGGTTTTGAGTTTAAATCCCCCTCCTCCAGATGGCTTTTTCTTTAAAGTTTAAAACCCCTCCAGATGGTTTTGAGTTTAAAATTCCCCTACAGAGCGTTTAGAGTTGAAAACATCTCTCTTCAATATTATTTTAAAGCAAACTACAGTCACCAAATTCTATGATCGTAGCTAAATGGGGTTTTAAATTAAAAACAAAACAAACAAAAACCCCAGAGATTTTTTAGTTTAAAACCCCTCAACAGATGATTTGACAAAAAAACTTTCTATTTCGATATAAAATCTAAAGCGAAATACAGGCATGTAATTCCAAGAGCGTAGTCAAGAGAGGTTACAAATTTCTACCAGTGGCTTGGGCTCCTTTACGTAAGTGTGAATAGTCTTCTGCCGAAATTGAAAATCATTAAATGTGTCTCAACAAAGATGGCTAAGACAGATTTTAGGAGTCATTCATAGAGATCGGGTCTAAATCAAAGAAATCATATGCCGAACTGGGAGTCGAATCCTTAGTAAGGTTGTGACAGAGCGTCGCATGAGGTTTTGCGGGACATGTTTTCCGACAAAATGAATTACGCAAAATAAGAGTTGCGGAAACAGCTTGCCGGAAAATGCGCCGAACGGCGCGAGAGGGTCTAAGTCAGTAAGAATAGCACATTAGGTTTGTGAAATAAAACTTTTTAATAGCAAGATAAAGCACTGTAGATACCTCAGATTATGCATTTTGTTGGCTTTCAATACCAGAAATAGTGCTCGGCGGCGTGGCTTCGCCCCGCGCTGGGGGAACACTGCGAACTCCCCCAGACCCCCTTGCTAGCAAGGGCGGGGAGTCTACAATAAATAATAAACGTCTTCCGAAAGGGTCAGAATGTAATAAAGATTAATTATGTACACACACACACACACACACACATATATATATATATATATATAATTTTTTTTTGCCGGGGGGGGGGGGGGGGGGTCGGGGGGGGGGGGGGAATCCCCCCCAAAACCCTCCCCGAAAAAAAATCCTGGCTACGCCCATGATATATATATACACACTCACATATGTTTATGTGCAAAGGGGAAAAAAATCACTCAGCCCCCCCCCCCCCCCCCCCGGAAAAAATCCTGTGCCAGGCTTGATATTCTTTATATTGGCCGGAAAATGCTCTCTTTTTATTTTTGATCTTTCAATAATCGAACCGCATTTTATCGACCCACTTACATGACTTTTAGCTCCTGAATTAGACCTATGATAGTCCTATGTTACAAAGAAAAATATTGCGGCCCGCTCTCATTTTTTTTTTCTATCTCTCTTCCTGGAACCCCTATTTTCGGATCTATGAAGCAAGTGCTATAGAGCTCACATTAATGGAACTACCTCATACACACATATATGGCTTTTACTTTATGTGGGCGAGTCTACCTGGGCTGGTAATGAATCGTTATTATTGGTATTCGTTACAGAAATCAACTAAAAAAACAACCCTTCTCTTTGAAAAAGCTTTGACAAATAAAACTGAAGAAACGTAGTTTATGAATTTATAAAAGAAAGGAGTCTAGAAGAAACAACACGTAAAACAGACCATATGGCCAGGGGTCTAGAAGACAAAAAAAGTTTAGGAACCACAGATATAGATTCTAATAATGCTTTTGCACTATTTAGCACTGTTGAATCAAGTTTCAATCTTCTTTACTCGTAGCTATTTTTTAGTTGGCAGCTGTCTTCACTGAGATCTACTTGACATTATTTAATTTTCTATTTATTTTCAAATCTCCCCCAATCTTCTTACGTTATTTTCGGAAGATTTTTTTTTTATCTCTGTTCGTCATTATCTGCCCTTTGACTTTCGAGGTACTGGTAGGTGTGCTGTGACAGTTCGCGTAATAAAATGTCACATTTCCCTCTCACCAGCTGTTCTTAGCACACTATTCTTTGACTTTATCCAGACAGCTTTTTCTTTGGGCGACTTTTCCTTTGGGCGACATTTTCTTTGTGCTAAATACTAAACAATAATATTAGAAAAAAAAGTATTGCCACATGGTACAAGTTGTTAAGGTCGCAAATGTCATCACAAGTTGTTTTGTCAGAATTAATTTTAATTTCAAAAAGTCACAGGAAGAATTAAAATAATTTTAAAACGCACAGGGAGTTTAATATAAAAATTAGACTTCTCAGTAACGATAATCCAGATTATTCAAGACGTGTTACGAGGCCGCAGAGTATAAAAAGGGGCAAATGTGAATTTTTTTATGGCTTATCTCAACACCATATGTGCTTATGGATTTCTTATTCAAATTGATTTATACTTGAAGTAAGACGGCTGTATGATAGGGGGGAATGCGCTCTGGACTCCCGTTCTCGTCGCGATGGACAAGCCGGCAATGAACACTTATCTGGCAGTTCTGATATTCTTCTGTACGTTGCATCGTTTTAGGATGTTGACAAAACAGGTTGAACTGAGCATTATTATTGGTTTGAAAGAAGAGACGTTAATGAAGAAACCAACAAACTAAGTTACGTAATGTAAAGCAGTGTTCTGTAATAACTCCCGAAATCAGTTTTTTTTCTTGGTGTGTCTGTCGACTGTAAATTCTCGGTAGCACCAACTCACTACCATGTTTGCCTGCCAGCAGTCTCGCCTTCCTCAAAATGCCATCATTGAAGTGTTCCTCAACATGGCCAAGTTGGTATTTATGTCTTTAATGTGACTGCTGATGTGCTGTTAAGAGGCCACTTATGCTAAGATGGACAGACTGCAACATCACAGAAACTGGCTCATAAAAAGATAAATAATTGACAATTAAAAGACAAATCAGAAACACATGAAAGCAGGCACTGATTACACATATGCAGTTTGTCAGGTTTCACTTACAGGCCGTTACTTTAAAATACGCCAAACAGTCAAAGATCTTCTCAAAGTTGTGACTTAAAGTATGAAGGAATTCGTATGTCTCTGTCCATCGTGTATCACACAAGAGGTAAATCCAGCATCAACGCTCTCACTTGGAAGAAATAGATCATCTTCCGGATGACACCAACAGCATTACGCATTATATATATATATCTGAAATGGCATTCAGGTCAATGATAACAAGTTAAAGTCTATGGGACTCGCAACGACAATGTCTGCTTTAGAATATTTTTCACGAATCCTTGCCTGAACACAGTTTTGAATCCTATAGTACCCATCACCGGGCAGCCATCGTAGCCTTGGCCTAGTAATTTTTTCATGTGAAAAATATACATAATGTATTCGCTGACAATGAAGTTAGACACAGGCAGTGCGTATCTCTTATCCATAATGACAAAATCAATGAATTCTTATCGAGTACAATCTCCATCAACAAACCCAACGCTCAAACACATCTGTTCAGTACCTGAGATATCTGCATTTTTATTAACGAAATACCAAGAAAACGCAGATAATTCATGCTGCTGCTCGATATTTTGGGGTTTCTTGCTGCTGCAAATACAAATCATGTTTTGACTCGAGTGGTATGGAAAGAACATTTTTTTTTATCTCTCTTCTATCTACTGGTGGACGTGTTTAACCTGCTATTTTATCGAGCGCTAACACTGATCGCAACTCCGCCAGACGTATATATATGTACATTTACCAAATTGACTGCACTCTTCCATCTTGTTTAAAGAAACTTTCACATATATCAGACAGCTGGTTAGAATTCCCCCCCCCCCAGACAAAAAAAAACAACAACAAACAAAGAAACAAAACACAACTTTTATCATATTCTAGGTCTTTACTAAATATAATGATAACTATTAATTATATGCAAATGAAAACAAATCGTTACGAGTAACATGCTATAGAATATTGAATTGAAAGCGTACATGGTCATACATAAACTACAGATTAGCCTATTATAGTTTATTACAACGAAAGCTTATCCTTATTAACATAATTTCAATGGAAGTACTATACATCTAAAGTTGCTTCCTAGCAGTAGTTAATTGATTTGAAGGTGTAAAAAAACTGGTTAAAATTTGGCTACCCAGAATTCAGAGGGGTTCACGTAGCCTACATGGTCAGCCATCTATTCCTGATAAGCCTAGGCTAGTCTACTATAATTGTAGTTTAGTCACCACTATAAGCACTACTTGTTCAGTTGCTACTTAGATTTTTATTGATCTGATGTTTTAAAAAGTGACTAGAATTTGGCAACTCAGAATCCAGGGGGGGTGCAAGTACACCCCCTTGCACCCCACCAGAGGGGGCCTATGCGGTGGCCCCTGTGTTCGAACCGCGCCCGTTACTATCAACCCGTGGTCCTGCGGGAGGTTCGAGGCCTGGCTAGGATGTCATTTTAAGTATTATTGAAACTTATTTTTATACGATTCAATTTTGTGCTACTTAAATTTCTAATATTCTGAAGGGGATTTTATGTTTAATGAATCACCTTCTCCAATCCCTTAGTCTGTTGGATCACCACATAAGATCTGTTGACCATCTTTCTCCATTCCTCTGTCTTTTGCCTTGGATAGAACCTCTTTTAATTGCACGTCCGTCCATTCTCTTATACTGTCTTCCCATCGCCTTTTTTTTGTCTGCCTCACTTTTTCCTGGTACTGTTCCCCGAAGGAAGGTCTTTGTAGGCCCCAAGGACCTTGTAATAATAATATGGCCATAGAGTTTTGTGTTTAATGAATACTAATTCACAAATCCTGGTCTACGCTTGGATACCATGCTGTATTGCGAACTTCTAGAGTGGTTAAATTGAATATACTAAGAAAGGCCAGCGTCACAAGTATGCGAATGAACGACATGCTTTCTTTCAGCCCGATAGGCCTACATGGGACTCACAGTCATAATCTATTTATATTAAAAGCACTCTGGGAACCTGTGCATTGAGATTAGCATTTTCTACATGTTTCATTTCCCTGGTGTCGTTGTACTATATCCTTATAACTTCAGGCTTGTATTATAAAGTCAAGCCTTTTCAAATATCGAACTTTTAGAGGCACGTTTTTGTTTCCTTTCTAAAGCTTGCTTTTTAGTCAGGTGTAAGGCAAGGAGGGGAAAAATGGGCTTGGGGTAGGGGGGGGGTAACAAGATTAATCAGTTTGTTTCGGGCTGGAAAGCGACACAGTGTATCTCATAGTTGTGTCCAACCGACACACGTGTGTCAGCTAGCAATGTAGTGGAATCACATAGAAAGTGGTGCCTGGTATATGAACTCGAGAATAACAGTTGAATAAATGATGAATGGATTTAACTCTAGATAGATAGACAGATAGATAGATAGATAGATAGATAGATAGATAGATAGATAGATAGATAGATAGATAGATAGATAGATAGATAGATAGATAGATAGATAGATAGATAGATAGATAGATAGATAGATAGATTTCTTCTATGGTGGAAAAAGCTCTCATTCCGACTGATTCTTTCCGAGAACATCTGATGCCAGCTTCTTTTCTCTGTGCCAGTGAAAACAAAATTTCGAATGAGTTTATCTTTATAGCGCACCCGGGTGTGTGAGGGAGGGGGGCGGGCTATTCTTCAATTAATAATAATATATGTATAGGTTTAAATTTTAAAAAAAAATTATTAAGGGCCAAAAATAAAAGGCTTCCTGGCATTGTGGTAAGCTTTTCAGGGTGTCATCACGAAGGGCTTTAATTTATTCTATGTCAATGGTTCCGTATTCTGTAAACCTGAAACAACAAGAAAAATAGGGATTCCAATCAAAATAAATACCATATTGAGGATTTCTTCTCTTATTTTATCAAATACAGACGTTACTTAAAAAGAAAAGAAGATGATTACGTCCTACGCGTGTTCCTAGATCAATCTAATCATGCATGCCAATCAATGACTTAACTTCTGTCTAATAGCACTAGGGAAGAAGATTTTTACTATAAAACTAAATGTCAAGGACACTAAATTGAAATTCAGCGTAGACAACATTTAAAAAAAGAAACTGAGCTACAAACAAAAGCTACAAATTATCAAATGGCTTATTTCAATACTTCTTTTGTTCATGCTTCCGTATTCTGTACACTGGTTACTGGATTGCCGCCCCTTTCACGGTTCTCTGGGGCGGTTACAGAATAAGAATAGAAAGAAATTCTCCGTGGTTATATAGCGTTTCCTTTCGACGCTTATAGCGAGCGGGCCGGATCCGAAGCGCGGTGCGTAATTGGCACGACCCAACCCAGTAATGGTCACTGCCATTGTGGAACCTTCATACATACAGGTCTTGGGGTGAAGAGCTCCAGATCCGCGCCTGGTTGCTGGATAAAATATTTCCCAACGTTTAAGAACGTTTGAGTGGTACAATGGCTCATACGGCGCTGATAACGATGTCCCTAGTTGTTTAACGTACACCAGATACACCAAACACAAAAATTGCTATTTATGGATTTGGATTTTGGAAAATCTCCAAAACAGTGAGGATCTCTAGAGTAGATCATCATTATGTGACGTAGTCAACAGGATGGAGATGCATGACTAAATGGAATGTTACTGAATGTAGGCTTACATGGTACACAAGCATGGTTCAAGTGATAAAGACCGTTCACATCACGTAGATCTAGAAGTCATTGTGCTAATAATTACAGCTCAGAAGTTCAAAGTAGATCTAGATCTAGACTTCTTTCGGTTCATATATTCATAGTGAAACATAAGGGGTAAAATAAAAATCATTTATATTTATCTAGTCTAGATCTAGATTTAAAAATTATCATAAATCTAGATCTAGAAGTAAAATCTGTCAATAACCTAGACTCAAGATCTATTCTCTATGCCCCTTGCGAAAACGTGATTTAATTTATAGATTCTATAGTTTGGATGTTCCTTCATAATCATGATAATGGAAAAGTATAACATCGTAGCAGTGGCGTCACTAGCCCTAGGGTCGGTGTCACCCGGTGCGGTTTAGCTCAAGGTGTCACCCCCTTCCCTCTTTCAACTTTGCCAAAACTAAAAATCCCAATAAAAGCTATTGTTAGTTTATTACTTTTTTTGAACCATAATTTAGGAAGCTTAAAGACTTATAATTATAACACAATTTTTCCGATTTTATTTCGTAGTAAAAAAGAGATCATGTAAAGAGAAACGTTAATGTAAAAAAAAAAAGGAGTTAAAAATAACATGGTATCTTTTCGAAGATTCTTTATCTTTTTATTTTTTTGAAGAAGCTTTGTAAAAAGGGAATTAATTCAAGAGAAGACAATATGGAGAGTCAGTCAAAAAGTTTATAGCTTCATTCGAAGTCCACATTTGTGAATCTATTTTTGAAATTAAGCTACACTGTATGATAATAATAAGTGTTTTCATTATTTCTACCTGAAGGATCAAAATATTTTATTATTAAATAGGCTTTCGGTTATTTCTTCACCTCACCAAGACTCATACAATTGAATACTGGCCCTCAGATTGAACGTATGGGTTTAGGTCTATGTAATGATCAGTCAATTCGATTGTACCACAACAATACATCATGACTTAATGTCTTTTACATTGAAGCAAACAGACGAGGCGTTCCGATACGTAAAACAACAAAATGGCGCCGAGGCGGCAAGAGAATAATAAGAGTGTCACTGCTAGTAATGTTGGACACCATGACGAGGAGATGAGCTCTCTGCAAATAATTCTCTACGGATTCTTGTTCCTGCTGTTTGGCTGTAAGTATATTCATTGCTACATACTGGTTATATGCTGTATTATTTTAACAATTGACCAATCGACAATGTGTTTACAATTCGAGAAACAACAGTAAGCTTCTGATAGAAGGATACAATTTCGATAGGTTTTGTATGGAGGTCTCTACAATTGAAAGCTTTAATAAATCTCCATTTATGAATAAAAAAAATAAGTATAAAAACGCATGCTATATTTTAGAAAAACAAAAACTCCGATTTTATTTTTTATTTCATTTGTGGAGACCCCTTTCTTGTGGACGCCTGTAGCCCAGCCTGACATCCCTTAAATTCAGCCCTGGATAGAACTAAAAATAGCCAAGGGAGTTCAAAATATGAATGGATCTTTTCAGTTAAAGATTCTGGTTGTTTCCTGTCTATGGGAAAAGTCAATTTTAGGAAGACTAATCGGGTCAATCAATAAGTTGCAAGCTTCATGTTAAATTTACTTTTGTGAATTTATTGTTATAATTAAGCTATGTTGTGTGTGTCTAATTATTTAAAGATTTTGACTTGAGAGATTAAATTACTTCATTTCATCAGTTAAATAAGGATATCCGGCAGACGATCAGAATTAATTTACGAAAATACCAACACACATTGACGCTCGATTCCATTTTGATATTTGTAGATAATGGTAGACGTTGCCCAGATGTTAGTCTCCTATCTCAAAACATGAAGGGTTTCGGATGAACATCTGCGAATGACATTTGTCTCAATAATGAAAAAAAAGTTTTTGAGTAGATAGGTGTTAACGGCATAGTGCAAGTTCCAGGCAATGTATAGAATGACGTTTTCGTACTTTACTAGTAACATTTATTTCTGATTCAATAACTATTCCGTCTTCAAGGAAATATTAACGATAATAATTCAAGATTTTTTAAATTTTTATAAATGCTTTTGTACATGGGCGTAGCCGGGGGGAGGAGGTTTGGGGTTAGGGATTTTTTTGCTTTGATTTTTTTTAAATTTTAGGTGAGATTTTAATACTAAACCATCACTTGCCCCAGCGCCGCCAAGGGGGTTTTGAGTTTAAAACCTCCTACCAGGGGGTTTTGCAGTTAAATTCCGCTCTTTTACAAAGCAAAAGAAACAAAAAAAATAATGCAAATGACAATCCCCAAATTCCAAGTGCATAGCTACTTAGCTAGGAAGATTTTGGTTTTAAACCCCCCTCCGAAATTTACGATAAAACCCCCTCTTCAATATAAAAAAAAGCAAATTACGCACTCAAAATGCTATGAGCGTAGCCAAAGGGGTTTTGAGTTTAAGCCCCCTTTCAGCGAGGTTTGAAGCTAAATAATATTTCTTCTATATAAAAAAAGCAAATTAATCACTCAAAATGCTATGAGCGTAGCCAAAGGGGTTTTGAGTTTAAACCCCTTTTCAGCAGGGTTTGAAGCTTTAAAAAATACCTCTTCAATTAAAAAAAAAAGCAAATTAATCAATCAAAATGATATGAGCGTAGCCAAAGGGGTTTTGAGTTTAAACCCCCTTTCAGCGGGGTTTAAAGCTAAAAAATACCTCTTCAATAAAAAAAAAAAGAAAATTACACACTCAAAATGCTATGAGCGTAGCCAAAGGGGTTTTGAGTTTAATCCCCCACCCCTTCAGCGAGGTTTCAAAAATACCTCTTCAATATAAAAAAAAAAGTAAATTACACACTAAAATTCTTTGAGAGTAGCCAAGCTAAGGGGGGTTTTGAGTTTAAACCCCCCCCCCCTCCTCCAGATGGCTTTTTTTTAAAGTTTAAAACACCTCCAGATTGTTTTGAGGTTGAAATCCCCCTACAGAGAGTTTTGAAGTTGAAAACCCCCTCTTCAATATTAGTCTAAATCAAACTAGGCTCACCAAATGGGGCTTTGAATTTGTTAAAAAAAACTACAGACATTTTTTAGTTTAAAACCCCCAAACAGATCATTTGGACGATAAAACTTCCCTTTTCGATATAAAATCTAAAACAAACTACAGTCACCTAATTCCAAGAGCGTAGCCAAGAGAAAATATAAATTTCTATCAGTCGCTGTGCTCCATTAATAAAGTGCAGTGAATAGTCATCTGCCGAAATTGAAAAAGACTAAATGTGGCTCAATAAAGATGGCTAAGACGGATTTTAGGAGTCAGCTATAGAGATCGGGTCTCAATCAAGGAAATCCTATGCTGGGAGTCGCCCCCTTAGTAAGGTTGTGACAGAGTGTCGCATGAGGTTTGCGGGACATGTTCTCCGACAAAATGAATTACACGTAATAACAGTTGTGATGACATGGAGGCCATTACGAGGAAAGCGCAAACAGGGACATCCTAGTACAAACTTGGCGCCACACTTTCGTGGAGGACCTCAGAGCAGGTGAGAAGAGGCTTCAGACATTACCAGTGACAGATTTTTGTGGAAGCAGCTTGCCGTCCAATGCGCCGAACATTAAGAATAGCACATTAGGTTTTTGAAATAAAACTTTTTAATAGCAGGATAATGCACTGTAGATACCTCAGAATATGCATTTTGTTGGCTTTCAATACCAGAAATAGTGCTTGACTCGCAGCACTCCCCCAGACCCACTTGCTGATTAGGGCGAGGAGTCTACAATTTTCTCACTAACTCCTGGAAGAAAATATTGTATGGTAGAATAAACGTCATCCGAAAGAATGAAAGGGCAGAATGTAATGAAGATTAATTATACACACACACACATGCACATATATATATATATATATATATAAGTAATATATAAAAGTAATATATATATATATATATATATTTGGGGGGGGGGGGGAGAAAAAATCCACGAAAAAAATTCATGGCTACGCCCGTGCTTTTGTATTGTTAGTCTACAGCTACTACTTATTTAATTACATGCCTGATCCAAACTAATTGATACAAGTACAATCAATATAAGCTTTGTTTTGAAAATGTTTATACATTTATTTTCTTGTTTATCTTTAGGTCCCAAGACTACAATACTTTCCTCTCCCCACCCTACTCTTGAGAGATGTAATTATGTTAAAAGTGAAGAGCAAAAAAAAAAAAGAAGGATAAATAACAATTAATGTGTTTCGTCTTTACAGTATTCTTTCGCCAAGTGACAACTAACAGACGATCCACTCTAGGTCATCATATTATTTTGGTCTTATTAGGAATCATTGTAGGTAATAAGATTATCTTCGTTTCTTCTCTATTTCTATCGTTTTTTGGTTGTACCTTGGTCAGTTTCATAAACGTACGTAGTCTGTGTTGACTAACTTCACTAGCATTAGAAAGAGCATGTGAAAAACAAAACCGCGAGAACTCTCATGAAGTTCGAGGGATACACATTTGAGACTCACAAAAAAAAAAAGACGTTGCCGAAGACAAGAGCAGACGACGAAACGAGAACTTTAAAATAGACCCCTAGCAGACAACGGCTTTGTTAGCATCAGAATTGACAAAATATGCAGGTCGCAAATGGGTCTGCTAAGTCACGCGAAACACTATACCCTTTCCCTAATTTGAGAGAATCGAAGACCATGGCTATTTAGTAGCTAATTTTAATTCACTTTCCAATCAGACCTTACGTTTTTAGCGGCCCCCGAAAGGGGAAAAGACGCTATTAGTTTTGTGCGAAATGTCTGTCCGTCTGTCCGTCCGTCCCGTTTAGATCTCGTAAACTAGAAGAGATATTGAAAATCCGACTTCACAATATTTTAGACCATTCAAAGTTCTGATGCAACGGCTACTTTTTTTTTCCTGAAAGCGAAAATTCTAATTTTTAAAAATCAATTATGCAAGCAGTTTTTTATAAGAAAAAGCTAATTAGTATGCATTATATGTTACACCTAATTTAAGACGAATAGTAATCTTATAAATATCATTTTCGTGAACATTTTTCTATATAGCGGAAATTTTTTTTTTTTTTTTTTTTTTGAGAATTCGAAAATGAGATTGAGCCTTTTCAAAGAAATTAACTTATTTAGTTCGAACCGAGGGTTCCGGGTTCGAATCCTGGTGAAGACTGGGATTTTCAACTTCTGAGTCTACCCAGCTCTAATGTGTACCTGACATTAGTTGGGGAAAAGCAAAGGCGGTTGGTCGTTGTGCTGGCTACATGACACCCTCGTTAACCGTAGGCCACAACGACAGATGAACTTTACATCATCTGCCCTATAGACCACAAACTAGTTAGGCCAGGTTCACATCTAACTTTACATTCACTTTCACGTATCCTTTGATCTGCGGGACGGTTGGGGCACTACACAAGATCTGTTAACCTTCTTTCTCCATTCTTATCTCTCATTTGTCTTTGATGTAATTTCATTCGGATGTTCTTTCTGAAAATATTGAAGCCTACCTGGGTGGACCACTGGTCGTGCGGTTTGCGCGCTGGACTGTCGTTTGGATTTATCGACGATCGAAGGTTCAAACCCTGCCTGCTCCCATCCCCCGTCGTCCTGCGGGAGGTTTGGACTAGGAAGTAAACTATCTTCAACTCTGAAGGATTATCCGAATTATGTTAAACATTTTACTTCGGGGGCCGATTTTGAGTTTGTGTTTCCACACAAACTGTCTTTTGTAACCTTGTTTTGATTTAATAAAGTGTTTCTATATTTACGTCGTCATTAAAGGCGTACTTGTAGGCTGAGTGGTTAAGTCCTTGGCTTTCGAACCTGAGGTCCTGGTTTCGAATCTCTGTGAAGATTGTGATTTTGAATTTTGTTTTTTTTTTTAGGGCGCCCATGAGTTCACCCAACTCTAATGGGTACCTGACCTTAGTTGGGGAAAGTTATGACGGTTGGTCGTTGTGCTGGCCACATGACATCCTGATCATTATTAGTTGGCTAAAGAAACAGACAACCTTAACATCTGCCGTATAGATCGTAGAGTCTGAAAGGTTTACTTGTTTTTATAAAGAGTTTGCAAGCTAACTGTAAAAAAAAAAAAAACAACCACAACAAGACGCTGACACTGTACTTTCTTGTTTCCACACCAAGGGCATCTGTCCTACATTGAAAAGCGATTGGAGGATCCTATGCTGATCAACAGCGTTGGCCAGCTGCATCTACTGCAACTCTTCATACCCATGATGTTCTTCGAGTCGACCTTTAACCTTGAGATTCATTATATGAAGACCATGTTGATTCATTTGATTTTGGTTGTGATACCCACACTACGTGAGTATAGCCTGCTACGTCATTATTAATAATAAAAGGAAGGCCTGCAAGTATACGCTCCTTCAGACACTCCTTACACGCTTGGCTTGATTTGGAACAAACCGCTTTATATCCACCTCTCCCCCAGCTTACACACACGCATACAAACTAGTATCATTTTCCCCGTCACCCCTTTACAAAAAAATTAGTTCTACTCTACACAAAATATTTAACTTTTCTTTGACTTGTCAACTCAACAAGGAAATATTTACTATACTCTAATGTTTCTAGTCCACATTGACTTTTCACCTCAGCCCAGCGGTTCTCAACCTTTTTAGCTCCGCGACACCCTAATACAATTTTCCACTAGTTGGCGACCCCTAACCATCAAAAAATGACATTAATTTCAATTGTTGAAAAAAATTTTCTTTAGCAATGAAAATGTAGTCTGCATATCTATTTTCGAATGGCAATTATAAAAAAAAAAAGAAAAACAAAGAAGTAACTCTAAATAGAAAGCAAGTCTATTATCAAATACTGATGTAACATTCACTAAAAATGCCTTCTATATCCTCTGGCAGTATTCTGTTATATGTTCATCTGTTTTTGTCAGCCACACATTTTATTTTTATTTTATTGATACTTGACGATCGTTTCACAGATTCTTTAATAATGTAATCTGAGTAATCTCTCTTTCTTGCAACAAAATAAATAACAATGCATACCAACTATAGTTCAAATATGCTTGTTACAACATGCTAGAAACAAAATACAAAACAATAATAAAAGCAAACAAACAATTTTTCGATGATCATAGGCAACCCCTGCCAAAAGGTCATTCGGAGTCGCGTTCCACAGGTTGAGAACCCCTGCCCTAGCCTGTCCCTGAACATACTACGATGTTTGTTAAACAAAATATCCTTCCTAAAACACACACTTTTAATTGGCCTTCACTTTTACTGTGACAATGCTTTGAATACAAAAACTCACTTATTAGTAAATTTCTGAAATATGACAAATGCCTTGACAACATCCTTCATAAACTAAAGTTTATGTAATGAGTTCACTAATGAGCCCGCTAATGAGGACTATTCAACAGAAACCTGGGTTACTCAGAGCTCCTCTTGATTAGAAATGTTTTCTTTTGCATTAGATTGACACAATGAGAAAGTCAAAAGACTTTTATTTGCTTATAAATGTCACGCTTGACTCACTTGTTGTTTTTTTAATTTGTTCGTGTATTTTCATCGACTATGAAAATGCAAAATTTCAACTTGATCCGAGAATGAAAAGTGGAAGAAAAGAAAGCGTGTACAAGATTTGTACCAGACAGACAGACGGACAGAGTTAATATAAGCTTTGTGAAAACAAAACGACCTTGCTAGTGTGTCCACCCGATTTGTAATTTTCCCTGTTGATATTACTCGTTAAGGAACCCCCCCCCCCACCCCCACCCCACCCCCCCATGCAGTGCTAAACGTTAAATGAACATAAATATTTTTATGTAAGTCTCTCTACTGTTTTAATTATCACTGCACAATGCTAACAGGAATCTTTCATTTATGATTCATTTTAGTGCTGGCTTCAGCATCTGCCATTGCTTTCAGGGAAATGCTAAACTTTCCCATGAACCCTCTAGAGAGCATTGTTATGATGACCTTGTCATTGCCACCAGGACCACGAATGACCAGGATCTTTCTGTCTAGTATAAGTAAGTGTCTATACTTTTTATAGTTCATCCATATGGGGTGGTGTTTTTATTTACACACAGCCCGTCACCACTACTGGAAAATGGGCCGCCAACAATATATGAAATAGTAAGGGAAAACTATCAGTAATTAGTCTAATAAACGGAAATGTAACGATGGAATTGTGGGATTTAATACGTCTTGCAGATTTTCCTACATGGCGGAAAACCTATAAATAGCAAGCTTTTTGGTGTATCCGGTGTACAAAGTAAAGAAGTGTCGATAAGCTAGGTTTTTTTTTTTGGTTTTTAATGGTATAAATAAGTATGTGTAAGTTTAAGAATGGCAGCATCAAGTTTTCTAAGCTCTTCTATTTGTAACTGCAATTTAGTTGGCAATGTTTGAGATCTATTTAGGGTTCTTGAAATTGTTAAGTTTATAGCTAACATCTCCGGAGATTTTCAGAAACTATGTCTGATGGCCCAATGTGATGACTGATAAATTTCTTTAGTTGAAACAATAACTGTAAAGGACTTAGGGTAGTTCTTTGAGGGGCGTAATTTAACGGGGTATGATTCTCAACTGTAGATCCTTAAAGGCGTACAAGCATGACAAAAGTACACTTAACAACAGAGTAGAACTTAGTATTTATTTACAGTATTTCAACTGGTTACACACATATAATATAGAATACAAAATCATCAATACTGAAAGCAATAAATGTGCCCAAATTAAATACTCCAGGGCGCCTAGACTAGATGCAATAATATATTATATAAGGGTATCATGAAACAACATAACATTAACCCAAATATTCAGTACACAAACATGGCAGAAATAACATCTCCTTGATCTAGGCAACACAACTAGCCCTGGTCAGCTCTCCAACTGGCTAGACTGACCACAGGAAACCTTATTGTCCCTCCTTGAAAAACCTCGTGCTAAAGCAGCTCACCACTCACAACTATTAAAATAAACAAACACACACACACACTCACATCTTACACACCCCTGCTCTTGATTTCTCTTGCTCTTCTTACAATGTACATTGACTTTAACCTTAAACACATAATACAAATATAATTTTTAAAAAAATTTTAAATAATTTTTTTAAATTTGTATTTGGTCAATAAATAATATTTATTTAGTGATGTGGCTGTATATGTGGAGTTTTCACCGTTATTACGTTTTGTACACTTTTCCCTCCCATATCACATTCTCGGATCAAGCTGAACTTTCGCTTAATTATCTGTACTTATTAATATATAAAAAGGGAGCTTATTAATGCAGTATTGAGATACATTCGGTTCTTCCCCTTTGTTTTAAGATGACGTTAAGAAAACAAAATTTTGCTTGTTTTACTTATAACAAATGCAGGTGCAGAGTACGATCTTCGGGTGCCTCTTGAAGCCGAGTCTCTCTTCGGTAGCTGTGTGACCTACATGTTCTACACTGTTGTCACAACCCGTTCCTTCCATACTTCAAGTAAATGTGTTAAGTAGTTGTCACTTTTTTAGCGGCCCCCGAAAGGGGTAAAGACGCTATTAGTTTTGTGTGGAATGTCTGTCCGTCCGTCACTTCAAATCACTTATGCAAGCAGTTTTTTTCATAAAAATACACCACTTTTACAACAATTCACTATTAATAGCAATAAACACTGGAGGCTCTTTAGAAGGGGAGATGACTATTTACCGTATTTTTAACACATTTATGCAAATGGTTTAAGATTTTATATCAAAAACAATAATACACTTAAATATTTTTATTTTTATTTTTAGCGGCCCCCGAAAGGGGAAAAGACGCTATTAGTTTTGTGTGAAATGTCTGTTCGTCTGTCCGTTTAGATCTCGTAAACTAGAAAAGATAGTGATATATATAATAAATAAAATAGGGAAATATATAATTATGCCACCATTCTCCAATTTTCTCAATCTATAAAGTTAGCTATTTACATTTAGTTCATTTAGACATTTTTTGTTTGAGATTAGTCTACTATAGGCTTTGAATCGATTTGGTAAGAAGCCAGACGGGACCAGGTAAAGAGATGAGATGTATAAGAACGTGAAAACATTAGATACATATGCAGTCGACGGATAGGAACACTAATACATGACAATCAGAAAGCATGAAAAATAACATCAAAACCATCCTTTGACATACTTGCTTAGCTTTAGAAATTGAAAGATGCTATACCTAAGTACTTTTTTTTTAGTACTATTATGAATTTATGAACATATACTTACATAAGATTTTTTACCAAATTATTAAATTTTTACTACCTTTACTATTTTAACTGTGAATAGACCTTGTTTTTAATGATTTAACTGTATAGAATTTAGCCCTTGTTATGTAAAGGGAGAGTGATCCTTAAAGGATTACGGGCACGACATGGCCTAAATTGTGCCTAAACTCAAAAATCAACTTTATAGTGTGCGCTACAAAATTCCATATTAAACTTAAACAATTACATTCCTATAATTATTTTATTGTTATCTTGTAGTTGTGTACGCATTTCCTTTCCTGTTGGATATCCTTCTGTCGGCTTCTTTTGGCTTCATTGTTGGCAAGATAATGATCATGTGGATTAGCAAAATGTTCAAAGACATAGTCAACCAGACCACGATTGTCATAGCTTTCGTGTACTCTGCATTCTCAATATGTAAGTTCTGCCCAATGTATTTTAATGTTTTACTGATTTGATTTGTTATCATTCCAGCACTCTGTCAAACAATCATCCTTTCTAGCTATCAATCTGTATGTCTGGCAGTTTGTCTGTATAATCATGTTTTAGAGCATTTTTCCATACTATCTATTTTTTTAGTTTACAAAGATTTTAACCACTCCTTCTGTTTGTTTGTCTGTCTGGTGTAATGTTTGTACACGTTATTTCTTCCACACTCATTCTCAGATCAAGTTTAAACGTTACAAAATTATTTATTGTACATAACAAAAAAATGAATATATACAAAATCTACCAAATAGTTAATTTAGTATCCATTTTTTTGTTTGGTATGGAATAAGTGAAAAAAAAAATGCTACCTATTGAGAGATGTGGCTTTATATGTGGAGTTATTTCCCTTAATAGGCCTACGTTTTGCACAAGTTGATCTCCCACTTTCCATTCTCGGATCAACTTGAAATTTTACAGTTATTCATAGTTAATGACAACATAGGAATCAATTTAAAAAGAACCAAATGGTTTATCAATTAAAGGGAAAAAAAATCAATTAGTGGCAATTAATAAATTTTGGGTTGTTATAGAAAAAAGGGAGATTATTCCTGCAGTATTTTTGAGGCTATTTCCCTCGGATAATTTTTTTTTTTTAAGATTTGTTTTCGGCAGGTCTTCGGTCTTTCCAAAGTTTTGACTGTCCCTCAAGCCGTTGGCTCAGTCTATACTAAAACTATTAACTAATATAAAACTGTTTCTTTAAGGTCAGCTAAACAACATATCAGGATTTCTGTGTATCGTGGTCATCGGGCTGGTCATGGCAGACAGGCGTGCAGTCATGTCCACGCAGACTACGTCAGTACTAAACAAGTATGTGGACTCAATACGTCACACGTCGTCCTTGATTACAAAGCTTGTATTGACTCCTTGCGTCTGTCTGGGTGGAATCTATGACACGTCATTTCTCAAACATCCATTCTTGGATCAAACTGAAACTTTGCACAATTATTCATTGTCGATGACATCACCTGAATCCATGAAAGAGAATAACTTAATAATAATTCAATTAGTCGTAATCTATTTTGTTTTATATAGAAAATGTACTAGGGTAAGGGGCGATATGCCTCGTGTAGAGAGGTCATTCACTAACAATTTTAAACTAAGTATTAAAAAAAACAACTTTTATTTTTATAAGTAATTCAATAAAAATAAGAAAAAAAAATTCAATTCTGACCTTACAACCTATGGGGCAGATGATGTAAAGGTCATCTGTTTCTATGACCCACGGTTAACGAGGGTGTCTTGTGTCCAGCACAACCACCAGCCGCATTTACTTTACCCCAGCTAATGTCAGATACCCATTAGAGCTGGGTGGACTCAAAGGCGCCCTAAAATTGTGTGTACACGTTATTTCTCCCTCACCTATTCTCGGATGAAGCAAATTTAGTTGAAACTTCACACAATTATTCAATTAGACAATTAATTACTGGTAATTTATTATTTAATTAAATAACAACAAATGAAACCGATACTCAAGTATTTATAGATATGCCCATTACCCTTAAATAATTGTTAACACTACTTCTCCCTCACGCTTTCTCCGATCAAGTTGATACTTTAAATTATTTTTATTGTACATAGCAAAGCATTAATCAATAAACAAACAAGGTTACAAAGACAGTTTGTGTGGAAAAAACTAACTCAAAAATCGGCCCCTGAAGTGGTCCACCCAGGCAGGCTTCAAATATTTCCAGAATCAACTTCAGCTGCTCGAGCCACTGCCTTTAACAAAGTCAATGTTGGGAAATTTTTTGATCTTCTTGAAAAAGAAGTTGATTTAAAGAAATATAAATCAACTCAAATCTATAACGTTGACGAGAAAGGCATCACAACAGTGCAATCTAATAATGCAAAAATTATTGCACTAAAAGGAAAAAAACAAATTGGAGTCCTGTCATCAGCTGAAAGAGGAAGGACAGTAACAACAGTAATTTGCATGAGTGCGGCTGGTGAATATGTACCACCAATGTTCATCTTTCCTCGCCAGCGGATGAAGATGGAGCTAATGGATGGAGCACCTCCTGGATCCATTTATGCTTGCCACAAGACTGGGTGGATTCAGTTGGATTTATTTACACAATGGCTTCAACATTTTATCAACTTTGTCAAGCCCAGTCTGTTAAACCCAGCTTTACTAATTTTAGATGGGCATGCATCACATACGAAAAATCTAAATGCAATAAACCTGGCAAGACAAAATCATATCACAATGATTTGTCTTCCGCCACACTGCACTCACAGAATGCAGCCCCTTGATGTTTCATTCATGAAACCACTAACTACGTACTATGACTCTGAAATACAAGTGTGGCTGAGGTCGCATCCTGGACGAGTAATCACGGAATTTCAAATTGCTTCCATTTTCGCCAAAGCCTACCTTCGTGCTGCCAGCCTTGCCACAGCGGTCAATGGCTTCGAAAAGACAGGCATCTGGCCTGTCAATAGAGACATTTTTCAAGACTGGGAATTCAAGGCAGCGGAGACGACAGATATACAGGTAGCATCAAATGAAATTCAGGAGCAACAAATGAACTCTGCGATGGATTTACCATCGACATCCAGCTATTCAAATTTGGAACTTGGTAACCAGGAACCTCTTAACAAATCCTGGGGACCAGCTGACATTAGTCCTTTTCCGGTGGCACATTGTGAGCGAAGCAAAGGGAAAGGGCGGCGCAAAGGGTGTACCGCTGTTTTGACGAGCTCACCATATAAACAGACACTATGTGAGCCGTCCACTTCTAAATGTGTCCCAAATAAACACAAAGGAAATAAATCAAAAGGCAAATCATCCAACCTAGGTGATGATGACACTCCTTGTATATATTGCAATGGCCTGTTCTCGGAAGATACAGATGGAGAACAATGGGTTCAGTGTGTAGCTTGTAGTAAATGGGCCCACACTGAATGTGCTGGGGCAGAGTCCAGTATTTTTGAGTGTGACTTGTGTGTGGAGAGTGATTAAATATATATTTTTTTATTAAAATTATTTCCATTCTTTAATAAAAATGTTTTATTTTATCTTGTCTTTTAAAAAAATCATGTTTGTGTTTTTTATTTCTTATAGTTTTAATGACAGAGCTTAAGTATCCCATATTACCCCCACAGGGTGGGTAATATGGGATACCAACTAAAAAAAATAAAATTAAAATATCTTCATAAGTTACTAATTAAAAGGCCTGATGTTTGGTAGAAATATTCTTTAATGTGTAGTTGATCATTTTTTATATTGGTAGCTAGTTGGAATATACAACTTTTTTTTTTTTTAATTTTACAAGTTAAGTATCTCATATTACCCCACTTTCCCCTAATCACTTATTTTGTTTGATAATCGAAATAACTTGCACATTATTGGTAGATATAGTTTCAATGACGGAGTTCTTCCCCTTTACGTAAGCTTTATTTTTTTATTTTTTTTAAAGGATTTTCTTCTATTTTCCTTGTTCAATGTCAGATTTATGGAACTAACGCTGTTCACCTTCTCCTCTGTGGCCACGGTCCAAGTTGGAATCTACCTTGTCACTCATGTCTGGGGCCACCTGACCCTCGCATTATTCATGCTCTCAGTCTTGTCATTTATCACAGTTTCTTTTATTAGGTAAGTTTGGGGGATAGGTGTTTGTGTGTGTGTGTGTGTGTGTGGATAATGAACAGAAAACCCCCTAAAATTCATAACGTTTTATGAAAGTTACGTTTGTACATCTTTCTCTAAATTGTCAAAACTGAATTGATAGTTTAATAATACTTCTTATTGTGGAAACATAAATTTGATGTCCAAAGTATGCCAGAAATGTTAAAGAAATAACTGTTTGATTTCTCATGTAGAAGTTAGGGAAAAGATTGAACAAATAATAATAATAATAATAATAATAATAATAATAATAGGGACTACAATGAATTTTGTTTCTATCTAACTACGCTCGACCCTTTCAGTGCCAGAGAATCAATATTAGTTCGTTTTTAATATAATAATAGTAATAATAATAATAAGGCTTGAGGAATGCAGTGTTTCCCGTGGGTACACAGACCCAGCTGTGACCAACACATTTTGCCACATCCAGCGCAGGCATAACCGTTGTCCACAGGTGGGCGATTATATTGCCGGCTACGTGTGACCTCTGCAACTGATTTTCTTTTGGTCTCAAACGTGTACCCCGCGTCCTTTGAAAGTGACCTCCAGCTGTCTCGTTCTGAAGCCACCTGTAGCCAGGTGCTCTCTTCTTTATTAGTTAAAGCAAGTTAGCGCCTAAGCTGGTCTGTAAAGTGTAACAGTTGGGCACCTCTGTTACGTCGACCATATCTCAGCTCACCAAAAAAAGACTGATTTTGGCATACCTTCGTCCCTCATATGGGATTCGTGCTCTGCCTAGCATAAGAAGTCTCTCTAGGCCTACTGTCTATACCGGCGTTCGCAAGGACATCGCTGTTTGTAGTGCCATCGTATGTCCACGATAAACAATATAAAATATAAGCAACCAAAAAACACAACGCAAACGTCCTACACATATAAACTAAAGAGTCATTGCATAAAGTTATCTCTTTTTATAGGCTTTCAATATACAAACATTTTGAAAAGAAGGAAGTATACAAATTTTCATTCCTAATTAGCACGCTGTCATTCTATACTCTGCTAGTTTAAAACAAACTTGAATATTCGCTCAACTAATATGTAAGTAAATTTCCTGTTAACACATCTCTCGAGACATTGGCAGGAAGTGACAAACACAAAGCCAACCTTAAAATGGAATACATCAATCGTTCGTGGCACTGTCAATATCCATCGCTTGTAGCTTAAGTCTGATTTCGCTATAACGTAATTGACATTAGTTCAGTCTAGCAGACATCACCAACGACTAGCTGACACTTGCAATGTTAGCTGACATCTTCAAAGGCTAGCTGGCATTACCAATCTAGATGACATCACCAGATGTTAGCTGTCATCACCAAATGTTAGCTAACATCATCAAAGTGTAGCTAGCGTCATCAAAGGCTAGATGACATCCCCCAATAGAAGCTGACATCATCATTGGCTTGGTGCCTTGACCGAAGGCTAGCTGATATCTTATCTAGCATCTTCTCATCTTTGTTAAAATCACCAGTGGCAATCTGACATTTCTTCTTCAAATGAGATCTATTCTTAGTACGCGCCATGTATTCCTGGGCCGTCCCCTCTTAATCTTTTCTTGGGGTCCCAGGTTAGGGCTGGCAAGGTGATTGTGGAGCAGATGCCAAGAAGATGGGCAAGACGTGGGGACAGTTGGAGAGACTCGCCCAGAACCGAGATGCCTGGAGGAAGCTGGTTGGTGACCTATGCCCCAAAAGGGACCACAGGCTGAGAGGAGATGATGATTCTTAGTACTCCTAAGTTCACATAATAATTACATTCATAATTAATTGCTCACCTCCTTAATCATCAGTAATGATATGGACTCCTCCTGATGATTAATTGATTAATAATCACAGTTTTTATTTCAGAGTTATTATTAGAATGCTCTTATTATCTTGTTTACTGAACGTCCTCACAGAGCCCTGGTCCTGTTCATCACGTATCCAGTCTCACGTCTGTACATGAACAGTCTGCACGTGCTCTATGTCGTCTGCGCCTGTCACTTAAGGGACTCTTACTCTTGCATCTTGATCTTCACCCTCATCGACACGAGCCTGCACAAGAAAGTCAATACTGACGTATGTATCCCTGCACGAGGTAGCGAGATTTTCGCCGTCGCGTTGACGCCTTCAGAGATTTTCAAGTTTTTTGTCTTTTCTGATACTGTATTTTTGAAACTTCAGGGGCTTTAAATATTTTTTTTTGATACTTATGTCTAATTGTAGTTACGTAGAGAGCGAACTAACAGCTTCAACAAGCTATAAATAATCCTTTAAAAAAAAAAACGCCCGCTTTTCAAAATGGAAAGAACTCTGCATTTACAGCTATATTATCGCAATAATGTAGAAGTTATTTCCCTTTTTTGTTATCCATAAATATCTCTGAATACTGAACGATTTATTTTCCTTGTTGGTATCAAACAAAGTAATTAATAACCAATAATTAATTGATTAATTAGTTAATTTTTTAAACATTTAAATTGATTTATGTCTTTACTATGTCTATGAATAATTATGTGATTTTAACTTGATACGAGAATAAGTGTGGGAAAAAATAGGTAGTACAAACTACAAACATTTTACTAGACATAGTCATAGCTATTAATAATACAATTTTAACGAAAATTACAGGCTAGATAAGAAATTTAATAGCTGTTTGTTCTTTTTTTTTCGATCTTAATGCGACGGCAGACAGACAGAAAAAATTTTGAATTCTCTGCAGCTGGAGCTGCTGATCTAGAACTCTAGTTAAACTCTGTTTCTAGTTAGAAAAACGGGTTGCGTACGAGTAGGAAACTATTGAGTTCTAATATCTCGAGAGTCAGGTGATTTTGAAACTTAGCACAGACAAGAGGAATAACTTTTTAAACCAAACATTTGGACACTTTTAAATTTGTTTTTCTTGTTGATTTCCTCAGCTCTTCTCGATTTTAATACTGCACATTGTGTACTCTTTCTTGGCTCATTACCCCCTGGTCTCAGCCGTCGTCTCTTATGTCCGTAAGTGTTTTTTTTTTTAAATAATTTGTTCACTAGACTGGTGTCTGAAGAAACGGACTACACTCACCTCTGAGTCATACCACGCCATCAATATTATCTGGTTGTGTGACTTCACTTATGATGGGGTATCTTAGAACACATCACAGCTCTGTTTCACATAACAGCTCTAATGGACACACTAGTAGGCCTACTATTCGCCTGATTGTTGGACCCTAGTGTGCGCCGGAGAAATCATGGCAGATGATCCATAGTAGACGTATGGGGTCTGCAGAAATATGAAAATTGTATACAATTAAAATGACTTCTTCGCTGAAAGGCAGTTTATCCGATTGGATACTTTTAATAATAATCAACTCACCCCTGACTGCTGTTTTATATGTCTATTACGTACTGTTCTTTGACGACCTAATTTATATATTATGCATTTATGTAGTTCTTTCACTTTAGGAGTCCGTGGACCGTGGGCAAGTTTCGACTATGTAAAGGGTCCCCTGGTGAAAAAGTATGAGAACCTCTGGGTTAGAAAGTTTAAACGTTACTAATCGAAGATTGTTTCATCCATGGAAGTTATTCATAAGATCATGACACTGGAAAAACTTACCAAAAAAAAAAAAAAGGACTAGATCGATCTATATGAAATATGTTCAGCGATTAGGAGAACTTATACCTTAAGTAGGTGAACACACGCTTTCTCTATATGATGCATTGTTCTTTAGGATTTTGAAAATCAACTCATAGACAAGACTATTGACAGGAAACAGCCACTATGTTGCTTAGATGTCGCATTCTGTAAACACAGGAGGGAAAAAAAACACATCATGTCAGGCATTGGATTCATTGATGACCTTACTTTCTTAGATCTAGGTCCTCCTGCACCGTTTGGCAACTAGGGCGGTAAGATCTTAACAAAGATTTTTCGATAGTGCCTTCCACGACCTTTTCCCAGCTGATGAACACGGATTTGAGGTCTTCTAGAAAGATGCCCCGCCATGTTAGACGTGGACGGCCTTGTTTGAGCTTTCCTCTTTCGGTTTCCATGTTGTTTTTGCCTTTGCTCAACGTGTTTGTTTGGTCTAAGGACATGTCCGCGAATCTCATACCACGTTCAGTCAACACTTCACTTTGAGTGAGAGTGTCCGTCCGAGAAATGTTTTTTTTTTTAAATTGGAATGCCACCCAACCCGCTAACCCAGATCAATCTGTCGAACATACAAGTAAAGTTCCCCTTTCAGACTTTGCGATCTATAGGGCAGATGATGGGGTGATGCAAAGATCATCTGTTTCCATTGCTCATGGTTAACGAGGGTGGCATGTGGCCAGCACAACGACCAACTACCTTTACTTTCCCCAACTAATGTCAGGCACCCATTAAAGCTGTGTGGACTCAGAGGTGCCCAAATATCCCGAAATTGAAATCCCAGTCTTCACGAGGATTCAAACCCGGGATTTCAGATGAGAAGACAAGCGCTTTACCGCTCAGCTACCATTGGAGGCGCGAGCTCGAATCCGAAGTAGACGCGTAAAATGTATAATTCGATTTTTAACTCCATTCGTGAATGTGTAGGAGGAGACAGAATGGAAACCTTCTTTCAGTACCTCATTCCTCACTGCTTCAAGATTAGACCAGAGCTCACTGATTATACTATATGAGTAGAAAAGCTGCGCTATGCATAATAAAAAAGAGAGAGAGAGAGAGTGAGAGACAGTATTAAAAATACATAAGTGATTATACTCCACAGAAACTCGAAATATAAACAATGATAAAGTCATCATGCTGGAGAGAGCTGCCAAGATGATTAAAGATCTGCAATCCTCAGTCAAACGTTCTTTAAAATCCAGCATGTACGTAACCTTTGAATTTATAACCAATCTTGTATATTTAAAATATAATCTAGAAAATAAAAGACAAAGGAAACAAATTCACTCTACAATGCTGTATTTTCTAGAGTTGGCGTTACATTTTAAATATATATGGGTAATTATTAGGGTGCACCGGATAGTACTTTTTGATATTCGGCCGGAGCCGGATTTAGCCAGATACCGTCCCTATTTGTATAGTAAAATATACATACATCTACATCTAGCCACTCTATAACCAGGATTGCACTTGACTTTTAAGAGCTTTTCATTATATAGGCCTACATATGACCTAAATATATTCAACATCTACCTACACCATGGGTACAAATGAATAATGTGGATTTATCTTTCAAAGTTACTGATCAACTCCCTACGCCGTTTTTTTCTTCGGATCGCGCGCCGCTAGGTGCGCCCCAGAGTTTGAGAAACGCAATTGAATATAGATAGCCCTACTGTTTCAGGCTGACCACAGACGCTGACTGGGTCACAGTTACGGAATACACGAGACTCAAAGATGACTTCATGAAGCTCTACGGAAATAAAGCATATGTAAGTTTTAATGACTTATCGAATTGACCCGGGGGGGGGGGGACAAAAATGGTTCGTTTACAAGTATTGGATGTTATGTTCAGATTAAAAGATCAATACATTGTAGCCCAAACCACCCGCAGAACGACGGGGGGTGGCGGCGGGTAGGGTTCTAACCCGCCGTGGACATGGAGACGACAATTATAGAGCCTATCACATGACAGGCAGCTAGTACTTTTAATGAGAATAAACACTAATTGAACACATTTCTGCGTTGGATCTATCTATCTTAAAATGGGAAACACTGCTACTCTACATGTGAACAATGGCGGTAAGATAGCACCACGTGGCTAGGGACGTCTGCCATCTTTGTCTGAATGTTTTTTTTTCTAGCCAGGTTAGAACATGAAGAAGTTAATCTGTTTGCGTTTAACTCGTTGCACTAAAGAAGGCTTTAAAAAATTCCTATTTTTTAGCTGGAGAAGAAGCGTGATGGCATCAATCAGTTTTTAGGCACACAAGCCCTGAGGAAACAAGCCGTACGCCAAATTGTAATCACAGAGAGGGTAAGTGCAAACATCATATCGTCTGACGATAAATTTGCTCAGCGTAAGAGCATTCGCAGTAAGCAAGCAAGGCAAATCAGGATGTTCTAAGAAACTATATTTAGATCTCCAGTGCCCCATATGCCCATAAAAAAAATTTAGAGAACAAAACAGCGAAACTTGGATCAAATATCTAGCAGGGCAAATCTCTAGTATTCAATGTTTGTTAGACTAGCTTTAAAGTTTGTACCATGACTCAGGGTTACTTAACCTCGCACCAACAGAAGCGTTGAGTCCTTGGAGCGCAGGGCTCTTTGATGGCCTTATGGAGTGATCAGTTGACTGGGCATTTCTTTATTGTAGGTGCATTGATGAATAAGTGTGGCCACCTTGTAGTCGATAGTTGCTTTCACAGGAAGTCAATGGAGTGTTTGCAAGAGAGTAGTTGCAGAATCTCATCTTGTTTTTCTTAGGACTATTCGTGCGGCATTGTTCTGAATTCTCTGCAGCTTGGGAGATTTGTCATCGGGTATACCCGCTAGCACGGCGTTACAGTCGTCAAGGCGGGAGAGTATGAATGCCTCAGCTAGCTTTTTTGTTGACTTGGTTGTCAAATATGGTCGGATCTGGCCTGCGCAGCTACTGATAAAGTATTGATAATACTGAAAAAAAAAACAAACAACAAATCCTTTGTGAATGATATTTCTTTAATACACCTTTTTCTTTTCGTAGGTCCTATTTCCTCTAGAATTCATACACTATGCTCAACTACGTTGCCTTTTTTTAAAATTTCAAATTCACTTTTTTATTTGAGTACTATCAATCTCTCCGCAGACATGCTATGCCCGCCAATTTGAAGAAGGTGTTCTCTCGAGGCAATCTGTCATTAATCTCATGATACTTGTCAACGAGGCACTGAAGGAGAAACAGTAAGTAAGACACACGGTGTACGCGCAATTCGACCAAGACCATTCGTTACAATCAATTGGTCTTGATTAGACCCACTCATTGCGCACGTCTAGGAACGCACACATTTACATGACCTTGACCCTAACACTGTACACGTGACTAATTGATTGTAAACGCAATTCGACCCAAACATTGTACACGTACTTTGACCCAACCAATAGAGGCGGCCGTAGCAGTTCGCTGAATGCTGACCATGTCTTTCAAAGCTGCATACTATATCAAAAGGCCCAAACAAGACCCTGGCCCCAAAACCTTCCTATAGAACAAAAACTATACGGAGAACTGCCTGATCTGGAAACCACTCAGATATAGGATAACTGATCTGAACTCACCGACATATAAAATGAGAAGGAAGAAGTAGTATGCGGGCCCCGGGCGAGTAATAAACTTAGACTATACATACTGTACCACATCGCGCTAACGGGCTAGTTACCTCTAAGGCCGTATGCCTTAGTATTGTTACAAAACATAGTACTATACATGGTAATATGGTATTTCGAAACAATATAAAAAGATATAAAGAGCATTCTTCGTAATTGGTAACATAGAGATGCCGGATTAGGTTTCCAAAGTATACAGTAACAAGTCATTATTTAGGAGAACTGGTCTGGCTTCCGAAACTGAAGTGACAAGAGAATCTACAGCGGTGCCCCACTCGCCACGCCCTAAGGCCGTCTCTGCAATAAATCATGGGTCAAATATAATATACACACTTGAGCAGTTGACTGAAATTAAATGAGCATTAATTTGCTGGGGGAGACATTACCCGAGACTTAGTGTTAAGTACACCATACTGCAGTAGAAAGTAGTCCTCTATGTTGATTAACTCTTGCATGCCAACAAAATAATTCGTTTGGTGACATTAAGTTTGGAGGGGAGGAGGTTAGCACAAAGCAGTTCAGGTTGACGGCAAGTCAATACTTATTTATTCCTGACTGGATGCAGATGAACTAAAGATGTAACGTTTGGTTCCGTTCAATCATTTTTTGAGCTGATATTTAGGAGGACTTTGATGTTTTGTTGACAGTAATGACTGTAAATTTTAGTCACAATTTTACTGGGAGTTCTCGATAGGGGATGATTAGGAGACCGAAGAAAGTCTTTGATTGACCATAAATTAGCTTGAGCTTTTAATTATTTTTCTTGATTCCTTTTTACTGATACAGCTTTGTGTGTCTGTCTTCTCCTTCTGTTTCATTCTATGACAGCAATACTTTCTTTCACTTTTTTTATTCACTACTTTATTTTAAAAAAACAACAACATTATTCCTTTATTTAACTTTCTTCCTCCCTCCCTTGGATCTCTCTCTTTCTCTCATATCTCCTCTCTCTATCTTTCTCTCATATCTCCTCTTTCTCTCATATCTCCCCTCTTTCTCTTTTGCTCTTCCTTCTTTTCTCCCTCCATATTTTTCCTACCTCTCTCTTCCTTTTCTCTCTCTCTCTCTCTAATTCTCTCTCTTTTTTAATATGTTCATTGTCTCTCAATATTTTTCTTTTGTTCCCCATTGTCTATATCTTTTGCCTATTCTCTTTCTCTTTTACTCTCTCTCTTCCTCTTTCCTTTTCTCTCACTTTCTCTTTCTCACTCTCTTTTTCTTGGTTCTCTCTCTCTCTCACTCTCTCTCTCAGTGAACTTTACAAACTAACAATCAGGAGACATTCACATGTTCATGTTACTATAAACTATAAATAGTGTTTACACTCTATGCCATGTTCTCGTTCACAGGTTGGTGGATCCTTATAAAATTGTACAGTTTGCCGTGCATAGGAATTACTTCCATAAATTAGTCAGTAAACTATTTGTGTCTTTTTGTGATGTCTATAAATTAGCTTGCAGAGACTTAAAACTTCTAAGCCCTTAGGTTATTAGTGAACTATTTATAGACACATTGCACAATTTAAGATTGAAGCCTTTTACTAAAGCAACGCATTCACACACTGCAAGCAGATCTAGAAATTCATTCCACCAGTTTTTTAGTTGAGAAGGGGTTCCTCCAGTCATAGAGTTGAGAAGGGGTTCCTCCAGTCATCGAGTTGAGAAGGGGTTCCTCCAGTCATCGAGTTGAGAAGGGGTTCCTCTAGTCATCGAGTTGAGAAGGGGTTCCTCCAGAACCCTAGTCAGGAACCTAATCAGTTAACAGGAATCCAGTTAGATGTAGCAGGTCAAAAGCTAAGATCAGGAGTGTAGTTGCTAACGGGATTAGGATCCAGCGAGAAGACACGAGAGTTCTTAATATAGATACGACTGTGAGAATTAAGAAACTATTGGCGACCGCCTCCTAGCATTGTCAGTGGAAAGGGAAGAAAGGACTAAACTGAGTTTGGTTCAATTTTTTTTATTCTTGTGTTGTCAGCTAAAATTTTAACTTGATCCGAGATTGTGTGTGGGAGAAATAACGTGTACAAACTTTGTATCAGACAGTCAGAGTAAGCTTTGTAAAAATATGTATTATTGTTAGTGGTGTAGCTAGGGAGTGGGGAGCCAGGGGGTTGACCTTTTTAGGGGCTCCTGCATTCTGACATTCGACATCATAGCATGAGAGAATGTAGGCCTACTTAATGAATATATGTCTAAATTCTATTTGGTACAGTATATAAGTGAAATTTAAAACAAAAAATAATCATTAACACTCTTTTAATGACTAATACCGTTGTTTATTGGAGAGATAATGCACAAGTGACAAATCTCAATTCATATCGGCTCACGTAGTGTTACTGTGCAGCAAAGGTCATCTATAACATCATCTAGATCACTACTGTCTAGTATTTTTGACTCCACCTGAATAGCAAGATTACATGACATATAAAAAAGTGGGATTTCTAGGGGATTTTAAAATGTTGGAACCTTTAGCCTAGCTATTGTTAGTCCAGATCTGTTTTAAAATCAATTACATGATTTATAAAAATAATCGATGCAATTTCACGTGATATGATCGAGTTTTTTATTTTTTTTATTTTACTCCCCCCCTCCTATTCCCTTTTTAGTCAATTGAGATGAAAAGGACGAACTAAAAGCTAGACTGATCTCTATCATTATTTTCTCTGGTTCTAACTTTCAGGTGTTTGAAATGTCCCGCCAGTTGCACTCGACCATCCTCCCGATGTCCAAAGCCGTGCTGCTGCTGATCTTGATCTTTATCGACAGCTTCATCACAATGTACACCATCGCAGCCATGAGGTTTGAGTACGTTGGCTTCTTGAAGATGCTCTTCCTGCACTCTTACAACGTGCTTGTTCTGCTGTTCTACATCTTTCTGGAGCTCTACAAGGTGACCACATGACTTTCTGGTCCTTTTCTGGTACAACCAGTAGCGTAACTAGGGAAGGGTCCGAAGGGCGGCCGATTCTGGCGCGTAGAATATTAACTGAAATTCAGTTTAACCTAGTTGTGAGATTTTTGTCTGACGTAAAATTGGTGGCGATGATGTCATTGACAACTTTGCGAGAGCAAGGCCACGAAAAATACTTCTATATGGAAATGTGACAGTAGCTACAGCTTGTTTGTTAGGTGACTTCCTTTGCAGTAGACGTACGTTTTGTATTCTTTACTGGTGACTATTCTGATGCAGATATGAATTACGTACATTATCGTGTATTAAAATAAGGGGCACACTCCCAAATGAAGGTGGGGGATGAAGCCAGGAAAAAAAATATTCTTGTAGTTATTAATTCATATTTCTTTATTATTGTGACGATCTTTTGTATTTGAGTGCTTTATGTAGAGACATCTTGATGTACGATGAGATTGTGTTGATCAGAAAATGCGTTTCTGATAAAATAATTTAACGTATATATCTATTTTAGACAATTACTTAACACTCAAATAAGATTATCATGCCGGAGATTTAAATACCAACTATTAATTCAAACAATGACGATCCTTCAACCATAAATACAAAGCTTTAATCCTGGAACTAGGAATCACTGGAATAAAATACACACTGTACAATAAAATCAAAACAACTACAACTGCTTCTGGTTCTGCAACTCTTAAACTACAACTTAACTAGATTTTGTCAACAACTGACATTTCTTTTCCCACACTTTTTATTCCTTAACCTCTCCCTATATTAGCGAACAAGCCACGCCTTTCACCCCTTTCATGGTCATTGAATTCCTTCTTTTCCAAGAAAGCAAGATCCCCGTTCACAATCAATCTTGGCGTTGCAGAGAACTAAAAATAGACTTGGCTACATTATGCTACGTGATAATGATAAAGATTTCAAAAGTTAAACTATTTGAAGTTAGAGAGGTTATCGCTACTTTTAAACTATTTGAAGCTAGAGAGGTTATCGCTACTTTTAAACTATTTGAAGTTAGAGAGGTTATCGCTACTTTTAAACTATTTGAAGCTAGAGAGGTTATCGCTACTTTTAAACTGTTTGAAGTTAGAGAGGTTATCGCTACTTTTAAACTATTTGAAGTTAGAGAGGTTATCGCTACTTTTAAACTATTTGAAGTTAGAGAGGTTATCGCTACTTTTAAAATGTATTACATTACCGTGACGAGTGTCTGCAACAATATCGCCTCAAAATGATTTAGAAAAGACATTTCCAAATGTCTCCATTAACACGAGTCTTCTAGACATTCTTTCTCTCGTAAAGGATGAACTTCTCTCTACTGTCGTAGATTACAAGTTGACAACTTTGGTGTGACCAAAAATAAAATAATGTCGGCCATCACTAAATATAACATCTTGATTTTATTCTGTTCTGTTCTCAGTTAGTGAGGAACAGGTCACTCAGAATGGAGGGACCATGGGATGTGATCAACAGGATTATTTTGTTCAACACATTTATAGATGTGACTCTAGTTGTCTTCCCTTTGGTAAGAATATGAATATGAATACCTAGCTTTTTTTTTTGCGAATCGATATTCAGAAAGTATTGTAAACCATTGTTTAGCGAAATAGCCGCTATTAGGCTATGTTTTTAGCTATGAGCAGACTGTGCCGAGGAAAAATAGTGTCCTGTTCTATTCAGTTGTTCAGCACTGCCGTATAAAGTGTTTTGTTGGGCTATAGTGGTAGTGGGGTCTGCCAAGGGTGGATTAGGAAGGGGCATTCAAAAAGAATATGGTTTACAGTTTCATAAGGGTGGGCGCAGTGTCTACAAAGGGGTAGGTGTGTGGGATTTATTTTGTTAAGATGGTAATTTAACAGAGCTGTGTGTCCTGTTCTTAGTTGGAAGATTGTAGATTGCTTTTTGCGGGGGAGGAAGTTAATACTGTCCAGATCGTTTGGGAGGGTCATTTCTTTGTACATAGCTCTGCCTGTGTTTGCTGATGCCCATTGGTTGATCCACTCTTCTTTGTGGTTGTTGACTAACATTGACCTTAGGGTGAGATAGTTAACAGGTCTATATGGTTCTTTTATCCTGCCTTTCATAGTTTATCGGCCTCTTTATTTCCCTTGAATCGACCACCTGCGGACAATGGTTATGCTTGCTCTAGATGTGGCAAAATATGCAGATCACAGCTGGGGCAGCGCAGCCATGGGAAATACTGTATTCCTCATTAATCTTCGGACTCGAAGACAAGCCTTATTATTATTATTTCCCTTTATGCCAATGCGTCCAGGGATCCACAGTAATATGATATTGATGATAATGCTGATATCAGATTATTATGGTTAACTTTTAGAAGTCCTTTGAAAATCCCCAAGAGTTCTAGGAAAGGATACACAGACAGTGGATGATCGCGCTCAAATGTTTACTGGCTAATGGAAGCCGCTTGCTCTAGACTTGAATTGGGGATTTTCAGGTTACATTTTCAACACACTGTTTTCATTTCAAAGACTTGAAAAAAATTAAAATACAATTAGACAGAAAAACAATTAAAGTAATAATTAAAAAATAACAAAATTACATAAGTTACTTTCATATCTCTACACTATTACATAAGTTACTCTCATAGATCTACACTATTACATAAGTTACTCTCATATCTCTACACTATTACAGAAGTTACTTTCATATCTCTACACTATTACATAAGTTACTCTCATAGCTCTACACTATTACATAAGTTACTTTCATAGCTCTACACTATTACATAAGTTATTTCATATCTCTACACTATTACATAAGTTACTCTCATAGCTCTAAACTATTACATAAGTTACTCTCATAGCTCTACACTACTACATAAGTTACTCTCATAGCTCTACACTATTACATAAGTTACTTTCATATCTCTACACTATTACATAAGTGACTCATAGCTCTACACTATTACATAAGTTACTTTCATATCTCTACACTATTACATAAGTAAATCTCCTGGCCCTGCAACTTTTAACTGTCTGCTGTGATGCATGTTAAAGTCCCATTCGCGCTCGGGGGGGGGGGGCGAGGGAGGAGCACCATTCAGTCGCTGTCGTATATCTCATTATTGCAAGGATTACCTTCCGTTAGCTTATTAAATTTTCCATATAACAAATTAATTAATAACGAATAATTGATCAACGTATTGTTTACTTTTAAAAATGGATTTATGTTATGCTAAGATGTGATTGGCAACGAAATAAATGTGCAAAGTTTTAACTTTTGATCCGAGACTGGAAAGTGGGAGAGATGACGTGTAAAATGTTTTCAAGATTGTAAGAGTCATTTGTCAAGACTAAACATAAAACTGTTTTATTGATATTTATTTAAATGTGCTAGAAAGAATGATATTTCATTTCACATGAATAACATGAAAAAAAAATTTTTTTAAAGACAATACCTCCTTTAAACCATGTATGTTTGCACTTAATAACTACTAAAAAAATCCTTTAACAAAAAATAAAATATAAAGCTTACATAAAGGGGAAGAACTGCGTCCTTAAAACTATATCTACCAATAATGTACAAGTTATTTTCCATTATTCAAAATCAAACAAACTAATCAATAGTATTTTTGTTTGTTGATTCATATTTTGTAGAGTACAATAAATAATTGTTCAATTGATCGTAGAATGTGTTAGCGTTAACAATTATTTATGGGGACTAAAGCCAACACATTTAGCCATATCTGTGAATACTGAAGTATTAGTTTCCCTTGATTGCTATTAAACAAAATAATGAATAACCAGAACATAATTGTCTAATTGGTTACTTTTTTAAATTGATTCATGTCTTGTCTATGCCAATAAATAATTGTGCGAAGTTTCAGCTTGATCCGAGAATGGGTGTGGGAGAAATAACGTGTACACACTTTTTACTAGAAAGACAAACAGACATACTGACAGACAGAGTGAGTTGATATAAGCTTGTAAAAAGAATTGAACATTTTTTACCCCAAACCACCCCTTCCCCAAAGAACAAATCCGGTTAAGTGAATGTATAAATCTACTAGACTTTATGATACTTAGCTTATATCAACTCACTCTGTCTGTCTGGTAAAGCATTAGTATTTCTTTTACCTGACAACACAAGAATCAATAAAAAAAAAATAACCAATAAGTTAATTATCTCTTGATAACTAACTATTTTGTTTGGTATCTCAGACAAAGGAAAGAATTAGTCCCTGAGTCTGAGTCTTAGTAAACACAACATAAAAATAGGAAGAGTCTATAGAAACAATAGATAACACTACAATCTTCCATCTTCATAGGCTCTCCGCTAGTAGAGTGGTTACTGTGTTGGCATGAGAAGGCTTGAGCCATGAGTTTGAATTCAGGTCGATCCACCCCTTTTTTTTTCTTTATTTTTATAAATGCTATATATATTGTTATTCTAGATCTATTACAAATTAAATCAGACGACTGATCAAAACTAATTGATACAACTACACTGAATAGAAGCTTTGGTTTTAAAATGTATTTTGTTGTTGTATGATGATAAAATATGAAACAATTTGAGATTTCTGTTCGACAGTTTTTTCTGACGGTCCGAGACGATAAAACGTTCTTTAAAGAGAACCCCCACCTGTACCTGGGTATACAAGCTGTCACAGTCACGCGCTTCATTCGCTTCTTACAGATCCTACGGACGTCGCCGGTAAGTAGAGCAGCGTTTCTCAAAGGTATGGAAGTTAAGGCCCTCTGACCAAACCATTTACGTCCCTTAGCCTGCAGCAGAGGCGTAGTGAGCAAAACACGGACCCGAGGCAAGAAACTTGATTGGCCGCCCCACCCGCCTATATTTCATGGACATCACATAGAAATTTAGGCTAAGAAATAAAAAAAAATAATTTAATAATAATATAATACAATTAAACTTAGAATGTATTACCTAACTAAAATATATGCAAGAATTTTTGCTTGGCGCCTCTCTGCGTGCGCTGACCTCCTTGACCCCTTACTACGCCTCTGGCCTGTAGGATAATACAGGGGGAGTGCAGGGCTGGAGTTGGAGGTCTGGTGGCCCAGGGGCAACTAATAAGATGAGGCCTCTAATTAATAAAAGAAACAATTATTACTGTCAAAAATGTATTGCCTATACAACAAATACAACTATGTCAAAGAAACTACTTACTTATTCCAATCAAATACACTTGATTCAAACACATTAACAAATGTTACTTCGCGAAGTTTTGCGACGGAAAGTTGTTAATGATTCCGCAGATATGTAGCCGTAAGATTTCATCGCTTCCAGTGCCATGTAGGGTTAGCTTCAATAACCGTTTTACCACATCGTCGTTTGAAGCCTATTCCTCATAATTTTCATTATTGAAATCGAACGCTCTCCAATGCAATTCCAGTCTATCAAAACCAAGTACATTCTTAGTGTAGTTTTGTTTCTGAATTTTCGGGACGGTAACTCTGAAATTTTGATCTTTAAGAATGTTATAGTTAGTAAAACAGCTCCTTAGTTTGGTCTTTTTGGTAGTCTTGTTTGTACCATCTTCGCCTTCATCCCCTAGTCTGTTGAACCGTGGGAGCACCACACAAGATTAAAATTTGTAAACCGTCTTTCTCCATTCCTCTGTCTTTTGCATTTGATAGGATATTATTAAATGACAGGCTTGTCTTCCCATTGCTTTATCTGTTTGCCTATTCTTTTTTTTTCTTGGTACTGTTCCCTGAAGGAAGGGCATTGCTAGCCCTGGGGTCCTTGTGATGTGGCCATTGAGTTTAAGTTTACGTTTTTTGACAGTGGTTAGCAGGTCACGAAAAACGTAAATTTAAACTCTATGGCTACATCACACAGTTCTCGTGGCTCGCTTAAGTCTGTCAAGATACAACGCTTTACCGAAACTAAACTAAATCTAATTGGCTTTATATCATAGATTTACGAGAGTAGCGGTATATAGTTTAGTGATTAAAAACCCATTCTATTTAAAAACCGCAAAATGGGATTGCATTATGTATAAACTTTGTAAACTAAAGATCATTACTTTTTATAAGATTGTAAAGAGCAATTTTCCAAAATTCAGGGTAACTTCCCTTACAGTTTGAAAAAAAGGTTACGTACATAACGATTGGATATGACTTTGTCCTTGTGTCCCAGTCAAAGTACAATGTATATAGGTCTGTGGTTTAAAGATACACAATTCAAATCTGTTTTGTGCGTAGTTTAAAAATTGTGTGTTTGATAGTTTTGTTTTACTTCCGTGGTCTTTTAATGTCAGATCTTGAACGATATTTTAGTAGGCTATGAAAAAAATAGTTAGTTACGCGTCTGATCACGTGACAGTCTTCTCTATTTTCAGTACATGCAGCAGTGGTTCTTGACTTTCGCGTCTAACGTCATGGAGACTAAAGTGTTTATAGCATGTGACATGGCTGCGGGCTTCATACAGGGAACCATGGAATCTTTCAGAAAGGTGATATTTTTTATAAACGCAGTTTCAAGATTGTTATGGCACGATTAGGACTTAGTTTTTTGTTTCGGAAATAGGGGAACGTTTTGACTTACAGACAATCATGTGACTCGTAAAAACAAGAATATGTTTGAGGCAGAGCGAAATAGCCGACGTAAACAGACTACTTCCAGGACGCCATAGAGATAGGAAGCTTGTTATGAACGTAGAGAGTTAGCTGACATTCGATGGTTCCCTTCATTGTTACTAAACTTCTTGTTCAGTATCAGCGTCGACTGACTTATATTCAATGTTCGGCCTTTCGCCGGTGTTATTGGATTACGCTGAGTGTTATCTCCGTTTTGTTTATCTGTATTAGACACCGCTGAATCGCCTAACAAGATGGAGACACAGTCTGTGCTTCGGAAGGTCTTCGGAATTCTTAGAGATCAAACCTTGCCATCTGTCGACGACGCTTTGGTTCTGTCGAGTACTAACTTCCCCTTTCACACCTATCGATAGGGTAAATTATGTAAAGCCCAAATGTTTCTGTGGCCAACGGTTAACGAGTGTGTCATGTGGCCAGCACAACGACCAACGGCCTTAAAATTACTCCAACTAATGTCAGGAACCCATAAGAGCTGGGTGTACTCAGAGACGCCCTTATTCCAATTCCCAGTCTTCGACGAGATTTGAACCCGTGGACCCCCCGGTTCGGAAGCAAAGCGCTTTACTACTCAGCCACTACGCCTCCTTCTGTCGTGGATTAACAGACATGAAGCCGTTTACTTTTTGCTACTTAAGGCCGTGTAAGTTTTTTTTTTTTAACTCAATGCTGTCTAGTTTCAATGTCAATAAATCTGTTAACTGAACCAGAATATTCTGAATGGTCTCTACGTGTGGTACATTCCTTTCGCATGAACTTTCGCATGAACTTTTCATCGGAAGGAGGGTGGGGGGACGGAAGTGTTTGAACTCGAGACCATCGGGACAATAGTCCGGAGCGCATACAGAGAGACAGACATCTTCCCATAGATGAGCGGTTCACATTTTGGTTTTAAATTGTTTTGATTAACTAGATTTGGATCGAGTAACTTAGTTTAAAGTTCAAACAACATTCCTAGATGTATCAGACCCAGCATGAGATACTTTGACCTAGAGGTCATTTTAAAAAGAGGTCACATAATCCAAATTCAAAGTAGCCAGGAGACATATGTCTGTACACATAGTGCTCGAACCATATCGCTTTCTTAACAAGAAAACATATAGACAAATAATTGACGACTGTACAACGAGAAAGAGAGAGACATAAAGAGAGACAGAGAGTGAGAGAAAAAGAGAGAGAGACAGAGTGAGAGAGAAAGAGAGAGAGACACAGAGAGAGACAGAGTGAGAGAAAGAGAGACAGAGAGAGAGAAAGAGAGAGACAGAAAAAGAGAGAGAGAGAAAAAGAGAAAGAAAGAGAGAGAGAAAGAGAGAGCGACATAGAGGGAGAGAGAAAGAGAGAGAGACAGAGAGAGAGAGAGACAGAAAGAAAGAAAGAAAGAGAGACAGACAAAAAGAGAGGGAGATGTTGAATACTGTTAACACCTCTGTTGTTCCACGTCTGCTAGGCCAAGCGAATCGTTGATGACGACAGGGTCTGCAACAGCATCCGATACGTCTGCCACTTATGTCGTCTGATACTTTCCCAACATTTAGGTAAGGGTCAAACTTTTGTTCAACGCTAGTTGCTCATGACTTTTCTCTTAATAAATAACAGAATTATGATTGATATTGGGGGGGCTCTTATTTTTTTGTTTTTGTTTATAAGTATTTTAATTCTGTTTTTCTTGTTATTTTTTTTTTGTTATCTTATCTTATCTTGTTGTTTATTTTAGACAGAATCCTCCTATTTTTTTTTTTTTTGCACATTCAGTTGAACTGCCCGAACTGTACCGCCTCTTTAATTACTTTGGCCTTGTATTTCTAGTATCTGATTCGTTGAATAGGAACTACCCGATTTAAAACGCCTCCCCCTCCATATATATTTATACTGTTAGCCCGTAAATCCTCCACAAGCCGACCCCAACCATTCTCACATCGCATCGTTCTTTCACACAGACTTATGTCACCAAAATTGTAATTCCTTCACGTCATTCCGCTACAAAAAAAAAGTACTCCTATTCTTATATTCATACATACAGTTCATTGTTTCCCTCATAACACACGTATTCGTGCAGCTCTATCGTTACGTTTTGTTTCGGGAAAAATATCCGATGTTCTTGTAAAGAGTCTACAATGACGCGTATCAAATGAATTTAAAAGATTTTATACCGGTAGTTTATGTTATCTTTTCTCATCCTGCATTCTAAAATGTGACGGAATTCTTTGAAAACAAACAAAAAGCGCATTCTGAAATGTTATGGAATCGTTTGAAATAAATGTGTTTTGAAATAATGAGAATCCTGCCAAAACAATAAACTTACCAGAAAAATCCTGAATAAAGATGAGTTCATGCATCAACTGGGAACGATGTTTGACTTTTTCTTCTTCCTTTTTTAAGGTTTCTGCCAAGTGGACAATCCCTTGGTCATGCAGGCACTGAAGACCAAGACTGCCATTAGGCTGGCACTGAACGCTCAGGAACAAAGGATGATTGAAATTAAAGAAATGGGGCTATTAGAGGACAAGGACGTGCATGTTTTACATAAAGTAAGTCATTCCCCTCGTCCAGAGGTCAAGTCATTTCCCTTGTCCAGAGGTCAAGTCATTGTCCAGAGATCAAGTCATTCCCCTTCTCCAGATATCAAGTCATTCCTCTCGACATGAAATAAAGTGATTCCCCTTCTCCAGAGATCAAGTGATTCTCCTTCTCCAGAGATCAAGTGATTCTCCTTCTCCAGAGATCAAGTGATTCTCCTTCTCCAGAGATCAAGTGATTCTCCTTCTCCAGAGATCAAGTGATTCTCCTTCTCCAGAGATCAAGTGATTCTCCTTCTCCAGAGATCAAGTGATTCTCCTTCTCCAGAGATCAAGTCATTCCCCTTGTCATTACCCTCCCTGTTGCTGTGATATGTGGGTGACACTCTAACAGTGTTAGTTACTTCCAGTGACATAAAAAAAATCGCAGGGTTGTGTCTCCATTTTATGTTCTGGAGCAGATATCGTTGAAGAGAGCAGAGTTAAGATTAGCAATTGTGAATTCTGATGACTCCTTTTTGTTGTACCCTAATGAATGGAATGGATCGATGTTGTTACAGATCCTCGAGAAGAAGATGTCAGACAACTTGAGTTTCCCAACCAGTATCGGAGAGTTAGGTCACAGGTCGGTCATACTAAACTTGCCCTGGGTTGATGGTAACGAGCGGTACGCTCAGTTCATAGAAGTAAGTCTATTGGTGTGTTTGAGAGTGAGTGTGAATCTTTGGTTGCTGTTGTAAGCTGAAGTGATGGTCAAGTTAATACGTCGAGGGTTGATGAGTCAAAGATATCAGATGTCGTAGTGTGTTGTACCGCAAAATCCAAACTGAAGATATTTATCTCTTTTTGTTTTTGTTATTGTCTATTAAAGAACTGATGTTTGATTTATTTAATGCAGAATCTGAGTTGATATATTTTGATTCTGACTTAACACTCAGACTACATTGTCTTTAGACTATGATTAAATATGATGTAAATCGTATCCTAATTTTATTTTTAACAAGATTACAAAGAGAGTTTGTGTTACACAAACTCAGAGGCGGCCCCCGTCGAAGTCGGATCCCTGTCGGATCTGCCTATTCGCAAATAATATTCAAGAGGTGATTTAATTTTGATGTAAAATGTTTTACACGTTTCGGATGTTCCTTCAGAGTTGAAGATAATTACTTCCTAGTCCAAACCTCCCGCAGGACGACGGGGGATGGGAGCGGGCAGGGTTTGAACCCTGGGCCATCCATAAATCTGAACGACAGTCCAGCGCGCAAACCGCACGACCAGGCAGCCATCCGATGGTCAAAAGTAATAATGTTTCAAAGATTCATTTGCCGTAAATTTAAATTTAAATTTAATAAAAAAATAGTAGATTAGTTTTAGTATATTAAAACATTACAATATTGATCAAAACGTTTGGAAATGAAAATCTACACTTTTTTTTTACACTTTAAGTTTAGAAATTGAAATTCTACATCTTAATCTAGTCTATTTTAGTCTAAACTAGATCTAGAAATTCTAGATCTGGACTCTAAAATAATTTTAATTAGAATATAAATCCAGATCTAGATATACTGTAATAAAAATCTAGATCTAGTTTAAAAAATCTAGATTAGATCTAAATCAAGATATCATTCCTTTTTTAAACGCGAGTCGCATAACGAGGCTTAATAAACATTACTATACCGAGTTCTTTTTTCATTTCATTTGAAGAATTAATTCCATATAACGTCAGAGGGAAAAACAAACACTACGTCACACGGCCTAGCTAGACTAAAAATCGCCTTCATCTATAAGAGCCATTTATCGAGTGTTTATAGACTTTGGTGCACCGAGTGCGTTCTTTAAGCATTTCATTTAAAGAATTCATTCCATATGACGTCAAAGGAAAAAAAAAACACTACGTCACAAGGCCTAGCTAGACTAAAAATCACCTTTATCAACACGAGCCATTTCTCGAGTGTTCATAGACATTGGTGCACCGAGTGCGTTCTTTTAGCATTTCATTTAAAGAATTCATTCCATGTGACGTCAAAGGAAAAAAAAACACTACGTCACACGGCTTAGTTAGACTAAAATATGTTTTCATTAATACAAGCAATTTTTTCGAGGGTTAATAGACATTGGTGCACCGAGTGCGTTCTTTTAACATTACATTTAAAGAGTCCATTCATATGACGTCAAAGAAAAAAAATTCCATTACCTCACAATAGGCTAGTACCGGTACCATAAAAAAAAATGTCTTTATTTACACGAGATATTTAACGAGGGTTCATAGACATTGGTGCACTGAGTTCTAATAGATATTATTTAAAAAGGATCAAAGCCACATTGTTTTTGCGTTTTGTCTGTCAGTCGGTCTGTCCGTTATCTTGATATAAAAAAAAAGAACTAAAAGTTATTAAAAATTGATTAACCTTTATTTTACGTTTCAAAACATCGCAATAATTTTTAGGTATGAACACAATTGAAAAGTTTATATAATAGATTGTTCCGGATGTTTGTATAAATAGTAAAAGAAAAAGAGAATTTCAGATAAATGTAATACCGTTAATTAAATTTTTTGGATGGTCTCGTATAAAAATTAGATGTACTACAGCCACGTGGAGAGATTTTCATACCTAACTTTGGTGTTTGGATTCTGTTTTCCTTAAAAATCGGAACATAATATTAACGATAATTAGATTTTTTAATGTTTTAGGTAGAAAGTTAAATGTACTGTAAGAGAGTAGTGAGTTAAAATATTTTTCATAAAAATCCGTAAAAACATTATTTCGTAAATGAGAAGATTATTTGTTTATTAATTAGAAGAGGGAGTTCAAACAATTATTTGGCGTTAGTAGATTTTTAAATAAATTCGAAAATTTCTGGCGACGATTTGTAAGAAACAAAATCCGGAACTTTCTTTATCGATTACAAAACTTCTATGTTATGTTTTAGCAAGAAAATTAAATGTCTAAAAAGTAATTTTCAGTAATCAATTCTAGTAAATTACTTTTTTTTAAAGCCCCGAACAACCTATTGTCGATATTTTTTAAATTTGTTTAAAGATGAAAATACGGAACAATTTGATATTGATAACCAAATTATAGTGACGCATTGTCAAATAATATAAGTGTAATATTAGTAAATTATGCGATTTCAAACAATCATTAGGCAAAATTTATGTTTTATAAAACAATATCCGGAACATTTTTACACTTAATGAAATATAAGTCAGTATAGAGATTTTGATTTAGCATTAATATGCTATTTACATAAAAAAATGGAACAACATATTATTGATAATGTGTTTTTGCAACGTTTAAGCATGGAAATTGAATGTAATATAAATTAGAAGAGCAAACAAACATTTGTTGGGGTTGATTAGTTTTGCACAAAAAAATCCGGAACAATCAATTTTTAGATACTTAAAACTATTGAGATGTTACGGGAGGAACATTAAAGTGTAAATCAGATTTTCAATAGCTTTTAGAGTTCTAGTTTTTTTAATCTAATCGTGACGGACAGACCGACCAACAGACAAAACGCACAAAAATAATCTTCTTTTATTCGGATGGGGGCACTAAACAAAAAATAAATAAAATCTGATTTTTTTAAAAAGTTTAAGGAATTGGTTTAGCACCTGATCATGTTGCGACGTTACGCTACTGCACGAAAATCGCTGCATAAAAAGTCCATTTAAAAAAATGTGCGTGATATTTACATACAAAGTGCATTATTAGCCTTTATAAACAAACAGAAATGTTTTCTTTTAATTTTAGCAGCTAGTTGACCAGAAAAAACGTCTTTAACTATTATTTGTATTTGTAAACATTTCCTGTACATTTTAAAAATATATTTGACTTAGTGATACTGAAAATACACAAAAATTGATCATCTTTGTTAGCATATTGTAACATTGCCTCCCTTACATTTACGTAATTGTTTTAGAATTGGTGTATTTTTATGAAAAAATCGCTTGCATAATTAATTTTATAAATTAAACGGTTTGCTTTTAGAAAACCAAAAGTAGCCGTTGCACCTAAACTTTTCAAGCCGGATTTAATGATGAAATAATATTTTTCATATCTCTTCTAGTTTTCGAGATCTGAGTGTGACAGACGGACAGACGGACAGACGGACATTTTGCACAAACCTAATAGCGGCTTTTTCCCCTTACGGGGGCCGCTAAAAAAAGATGATTAAGGATACTATATTTGTTTATGATTAGAGGTTCCTGATAATGTCTTATTTCCTTGTCATCTATCTTTCTCCCCGTCTTCCGTCTCTCATTTTCTCTCTTTCCCTCGTTGCTCCCCTTTCTCACCATCTCTCGCTCTCAAATCGTCTTTTACCCATGTCTCGAGATGAAAGTTTAACCATGTTCGATAGCTAGACACCAGACAGTTTGTGTTGCGGGGCCAGAGACTGATGTCAGAAAGTTTGCCTTACCCTCTCTTTTGTTTCTATAGTTTTATTTCTCTTACAAAAAGTCAGAATAAGTTAATCCTAAACACAGATAACTCTGTATTTAAAAAAAAAAAACTTATAATAAATTGAGTTATAGCCCATTAGTCTAATTTGATTACTCGTGTTATTGTGTGTTACAACAACGATCATTATGGCCTGCCATTTCAAGGCCCAATAATCATCACCCATCTTGGGCGTAGACAGGATTTTTTTTTTGGGGGGGGGGGGGGAAGAACCACACACACACTATATATATATATATATATATATATATATATATATATATATATATATATATATATATATTGAAGAGGTATTTTTAGCATGAAACCCCGTTGAAAAGGAGTTTAAACGTTAAACTCCAAAGCCCCTTTGGCTAGCCTCATAGCACTTGAGTGTGTAATTTGCTTTTTTTTTATATTGAAGAGGTATTTTTACCTTCAAACCCCTCTTGGCTACGCTCATAGAATCTGGTGGCTGATGTCTACGCCCATGTCACCAATACAGGCCGCAGTGACACTATGTTATTAAGTATAAATAGCTCCAGTCTTAAAGCAGCTAGTCCCTGTAGACCAACTTCATCCTCCCCCCACACAAACCTCAAGATATAATCATTGTTTCAGGACAATGGTCAAACAATTCTCTTCAGCCCAGATGACATCATCGTCACACAAGGTCACCTCTCTAAGGGGATCTTTGTTATCTTGCACGGCCTTGTTAGGGTAGGTAACTTAAATATCTCAATCCAAACATTATATCAACAGGCCTAGCCGGTGGATAAAACTATTAAATATTTAGTTTTTTGTTTTGAAACAACTACAAGAACCGGTGTGTCGCTGGGGGCTCGTGAGTGTGTCGCTGGGGGCTCGTGAGTGTGTCGCTGGGGGCTCGGGAGTGTGTCGCTGTGGGGGCTCGTGAGTGTGTCGCTGTGGGGGCTCGTGAGTGTTTCGTCTTGTACACAATTATTCAACTGAAGCGAATCTCTCAATAAAATTAATTCTTGTGTTTCTGTGTTTCGATCAGGTGGAGTCTGTGATCGACCTTTGTGAAGATCCTTTTGAGCCAATTGTAGAAAAATATCGAGGTAGAATAATTAATGTATTTCTTTTTTTATATTAGAATCATAGTGATGCTGAAGCCATGCGCGCAACTAAAGGATCTCCACGTTTAAAGCTCAGAAGCCAGTCTTGATACCTACTCTCTTAGAGACCCATTCTGAGCGATCCTAAATATGGCAGTGTTTAGTCGACTAGGAAGCGCGATTACTAAGAAGTAACGCGCATGGCTTCCAAACTCGGTAAAGACAGGTTTTTATTTTTGGGATCTTTAGAGCGCCTCTGAGTCCACCTAGCTCTAATGTGTACTTAACATTAGTTGGGGAAAAGTCGGTTGGTCGTTAACCGTAGGCCACAGAGACAGGTGACCTTTACATCATCTGTTTTACATTATATAGAATGTGAGGGTACTTTTTAAAAACTTTTTTTTACGCCAAATGTTCGTGTACCTTTTTTAGTTAGCACCTTACTGAATACAAAGAAACGTGCGAGTCCAAAAACGGTAATTCCCGCTGAAGTCGTGTTCAAAATAAAAAGATGTAAGCCATTATAAACAACTTGTCGGCCGGCGGCGTACCATACGCCGCTAGTTTGAGGGGGCGGCCTAAGGCCACTGCAACCAACGTGACCGCAGTGGGCCCCACACTTTCATAGGACCCGCACTTTCATAGAACCCGCGCTAATTCAAGGTGTATAAATTATTAATTTAAATCAGAAATAAGAGAGTGATCTTTTCTTTACTTCTTCTTCTCGTCCAAACTCATGAGCGAAGAAGAGAATTATATATATAGATATAAAGCATAGGAACAAATCAACTAAAAGCTGCACACTTGTTTGTTAAATGGGCAACAATGAGCATATGGCGTACAGCAACTGCCAACAGAAACTTAACGCGAAATATGCCTGTCCGATGCGCCCATTCTCTTTTACTTTGTGATTCACCTCTGCTCGTGTGTCGCCAGCTCCGTACTACACCAAGGTGCAGGATCCTATAACCACTCGCTACAACAAGGAGTTGGTCGAGCTAATTGAGTTCATGACCCGCGGCAACGTCATTGGCGAGATGTCAATACTGACAGGAAAGCCTGGACACAAGACCTACAGATGCGCCACCTATGTAGAGGTAGGTAAGCGTAGGGCTCTGTTGGGAGGTTTTGGGGACCTGAAGATATCGTGGGGGTGGATGTCTAATGAGGGGACCTAAAGAAGTCGTGGGGTGGATGTCTGATGTGTGGACCTGAAGATATCGTAGGGTGGATGTCTAATGTGGGGACCTGAAGAAGTCGTGGGGTGGATGTCTAATGTGGGGACCTGAAGAAGTCGTGGGGTGGATGTCTGATGTGGGGACCTGAAGAAGTTGTGGGGATGGATGTCTGATGTTGGGACCTGAAGATGTCGTGGGGTGGATGTCTGATGTGGGGACCTGAAGAAGTTGTGGGGATGGATGTCTAATGTGGGGACCTGAAGAAGTCGTGGGGTGGATGTCTGATGTGGGGACCTGAAGAAGTTGTGGGGATGGATGTCTAATGTGGGGACCTGAAGAAGTGTGAGGGTGGATGTCTGATGTGGGGACCTGAAGAAGTCGTGGGGGTAGATGTCTGATGTGGGTACCTGAAGAAGTCGTGGGGGTAGATGTCTGATGTGGGGACCTGAAGAAGTCGTGGGGGTGGATGTCTGATGTGGGTACCTGAAGATGTCGTGAGGTGGTTGTCTGATGTGGGGACCTGAAGAAGTCGTGGGGTGGATGTCTGATGTTGGGACCTGAAGAAGTCGTGGGGTGGATGTCTAATGTGGGGACCTGAAGAAGTCGTGGGGTGGATGTCTGATGTGGGGACCTGAAGAAGTCGTGGGGGTGGATGTCTGATGTGGGTACCTGAAGATGTCGTGAGGTGGTTGTCTGATGTGGGGACCTGAAGAAGTCGTGGGGTGGATGTCTGATGTTGGGACCTGAAGAAGTCGTGGGGTGGATGTCTAATGTGGGGACCTGAAGAAGTCGTGGGGTGGATGTCTGATGTGGGGACCTGAAGAAGTCGTGGGGTGGATGTCTGATGTGGGGACCTGAAGAAGTTGTGGGGGTGGATGTCTGATGTGGGGACCTGAAGAAGTCGTGGGGTGGATGTCTGATGTTGGGACCTGAAGAAGTCGTGGGGGTGGATGTCTGATGTGGGGACCTGAAGAAGTCGTGGGGTGGATGTCTGATGTTGGGACCTGAAGAAGTCGTGGGGGTGGATGTCTAATGTGGGGACCTGAAGATGTCGTGGGGTGGATGTCTGATGTGGGGACCTGAAGAAGTCGTGGGGGTGGATGTCTAATGTGGGGACCTAAAGAAGTCGTTGGGTGGATATCTGATATGGGGACCTGAAGATGTCATGGGGTGGATGTCTAATGTGCGGACCTGAAGAAGTTGTGCAGTGGATGTCTAATGTGGGAACCTGAAGAGGTCATGGGGTGAATGTCTGATGTGGGGACCTGAAGAAGTTGTTTCGGTGGATGTCTGATGTGGGGAACTGAAGAAGTCGTTAGGGTGGATGTCTGATGTGGGGACCTGAAGAAGTCGTTGGGGTGGATGTCTGATGTAGAGACCTGAAGAAGTCGTGGGGGTGGATGTCTGATGTGGGGACCTGAAGAAGCCGTGAGGGTGGATGTCTGATGTGGGGACCTGAAGAAGTCGTTGGGGTGGATGTCTGATGTGGGGACCTGAAGAAGTCGTGGGGGTGGATGTCTGATGTTGGGACCTGAAGAGGTCGTGGGGTGGATGTCTGATGTGGGTACCTGAAGAAGTCGTGTGGGTGGATGTCTAATGTGGGGACCTGAAAATGTCGTGGGGTGGATGTCTGATGTGGGGACCTGAAGAAGTCGTTAGGGTGGATGTCTGATGTGGGGACCTGAAGAAGTCGTGGGGGTGGATGTCTGATGTTGGGACCTGACGAGGTCGTGGGGTGGATGTCTGATGTGGGTACCTGAAGAAGTCGTGTGGGTGGATGTCTAATGTGGGGACCTGAAAATGTCGTGGGGTGGATGTCTGATGTGGGGACCTGAAGAAGTCGTTAGGGTGGATGTCTGATGTGGGGACCTGAAGAAGTCGTTGGGGTGGATGTCTGATTTGGGGACCTGAAGATATCGTGGGGGTGGATGTCTGATGTGGGGACCTGAAGAAGTCGTGGGGGTGGATGTCTAATGTGGGGACCTGAAGATGTCTTGGGGGTGGATGTCTGATGTAGGGACCTGAAGAAGTCGTGGGGGTGGATGTCTAATGTGGGGACCTGAAGATGTCTTGGGGGTGGATGTCTGATGTAGGGACCTGAAGAAGTCGTGGGGGTGGATGTTTGATTTGGGGACCTGAAGATGTCGTGGGGTGGATGTCTGATGTGGGGACCTGAAGAAGTCGTTGGGGTGGATGTCTGATGTGGGTACCTGAAGAAGTCGTGGGGGTGGATGTTTGATGTGGGGACCTGAAGATGTCGTGAGGTGGATGTGTGATTGTTTGATAATATCCGAGGTGCTGGCTAATATGCGAGAAAGCAAACAAATGATCAGAATGTGCAACTTTGGAGAGGATTTTAAATGTTTATAAAATGTTTTAGACGTTTCGAATGTTCTTTCAGATTCATTATAATCTACATCACGGTCCAAACCTCTCTAGGGGAACTTAGAGACGACCAAACGACATCGTAGCGCTCACACCGCACGACCAGGTTACCTGACTCATTCAGGAAAACAAATCTCTTAGCAAAGGTTTTAAGTCTCCGATGAACATGAAAGACAAGAATAACACGTAGACTGTAATTATCTTCTGTGTTGAGGGAATGTCTGTAATGGATGACATAAGTAGAACGTCAGATAGCGAGTCATAATATGTCCCGAGCTAATCTTGAGATGTTCTGATTCTGGTTTGTGACTTATTTCGCGAATTATTTTTTCGACACTTAAATATGCTAATTGCCTCTTTCGTTCTCAAAATATCTGTGATAGTTACTTTTAGTCTTCTTAAAGTGAGCCTTTTTTGTGTTTTTTAATATAATTTTTTAAAACAAAATTAAAACTTTTGACATAGTGAATTATGTCTCTCCAGAATGCCACCATATTTCTATAGTAGACAATTTCTCTACGAAATAAGCCATTCTACATCTGAAAATGGCCACCAGCATCAATGAATCAGGCTATCATTTAAAAACCAACATTTGAAAGCAGTTAGTGTTACTCTGCTACCTATAGATAAGCTAGGTCCCCAAAAAGAATGCCATTTTTCTACGTTAATTCAGCACAAACATTTTCTTTAACCTCAAAAATAAAGTAAAAAAAAAACAACAAATCTCTATTTGACCCAAGGTGTTCTATATCAACTCCTCCCACATGTTCGAACTGATGGAAGGGGTACCAGACAACAAAAGACCATTGAGAAACTTGGAGTTGCGACTGTGGAGAACTGTTTCCATCAGACAGGCTGTCAGACTCATTTTAAGCGAGTTTTCTAGTGGGGTAAGGACCAGGGGCGTAGCTAGGAATTTTCCATCATTTGGGGACCCGGGAGGGGCTTGACCTCTTAGGGGGACACTGCAATTTTGCTTAATATTTAATGTAAAACACACTCATTTTCAAATTCTCCCCCCCCCCCTCTTCCCCACCCTAGCTACGCCATTGGTAAGGACTTAATCAATTACCATGGACCTTATTTTCATTTAAGATATAGATTTTAAGCGCCAATTAAGCTATTGTTTTTTTTACATTTGAAATCTTAAAGCCGTTATGATAGTGTGGTTGCAGGCACCTTATGCATGGAACTATACCATTATTTTCACTATAAATTTGAAACTTTTAAATGCTTAGAAAAAGGTAAAGTGAGGTTCAACATATTGTCTCAATGAGAGCGGAAAAAATATGTAGGTCGCAAATGGGGCGCTTCTGTTGTATTCTTAGTCTAAAAAAAACAAATTACACTAATTATAGAGAACCCAGTGTTCAGATGAACTGCAGTTTAGTTTTCTGCAGCTATTGTTATCAATTCATTTTGTTCTTGTATGACCATCCAGTCCTTGACAAGAATGTTGATCTACAATAGAATGTCCGACTCGTACATCATAGATGGAAATATGAACAGAGTCGTAGACATACGACCACACGAAATGTCCGCAGTCATTCTTGTACAAGGTAAGTGACCATCATGTATTAGTTGGCCTGAGTACTTTAACTAGAGCGACGCCAGTTTGTAATTTAATCAATTACGGGCACGACATGGCCTAAAGTGTGCCGATGTGCTAAAAAACTCAAACTCAATTTAGTGATGAAAGTAATCTAATTACTGAACGTCATGGAAATACAATATAATCTTCTGGTGTACATGAAGTTAGCTCTATTTTTGTCTGGTCACGACTTCTAATTGTTAAAGTTAATGTTTGAGTGCTGCCAAAATATTTCTTATTTCTTGCAGTCTCTCACATTTTATTTTTATTTCTACACACTTACAGGTGTGGTTAAAAACTTTTACAGCGAAGCCAGGTTCATTGGACCATGCATCATTCCCTTCTACATTCATCGGTTACTGTCTGAGGTAACTGGGAACATGTGTTTATCTGTTTGTCTTTTTAGAAAGGTGACTTAAAGCATCCCTCAAGTCTGGGCACATGTGTTTATCTGTCTGTCTTTTTAGAAAGGTGACTTAAAGCATCCCTCAAGTCTGGGAACATGTGTTTATCTGTCTGTCTTTTTAGAAAGGTTACTTAAAGCATCCCTCAAGTCTGGGAACATGTGTTTATCTGTCTGTCTTTTTAGAAAGGTGACTTAAAGCATCCCTCAAGTCTGGAAACATGTGTTTATCTGTCCGTCTTTTTAGAAAGGTGACTTAAAGCATCCCTCAAGTCTGGGAACATGTGTTTATCTGTCTGTCTTTTTAGAAAGGGGACTTAAAGCATCCCTCAAGTCTGGGAACATGTGTTTATCTGTCTGTCTTTTTAGAAAGGTGACTTAAAGCATCCATCAAGTCTGGGAACATGTGTTTATCTGTCTGTCTTTTTAGAAAGGTGACTTAAAGCATCCCTCAAGTCTGGGAACATGTGTTTATCTGTCTGTCTTTTTAGAAAGGTGACTTAAAGCATCCCTCAAGTCTGTGAACATGTGTTTATCTGTCTGTCTTTTTAGAAAGGTGACTTAAAGTATCCCTCAAGTCTGGGAACATGTGTTTATCTGTCTGTCTTTTAGAAAGGTGACTTAAAGCATTCCTCAAGTCTGGGAACATGTGTTTATCTGTCTGTCTTTTTAGAAAGGTGACTTAAAGCATCCCTCAAGTCTGGGAACATGTGTTTATCTGTCTGTCTTTTTAGAAAGGTGACTTAAAGCATCCCTCAAGTCTGGGAACATGTGTTTATCTGTCCGTCTTTTTAGAAAGGTTACTTAAAGCATCCCTCAAGTCTGGGAACATGTGTTTATCTGTCTGTCTTTTTAGAAAGGTTACTTAAAGCATCCCTCAAGTCTGGGAACATGTGTTTATCTGTCTGTCTTTTTAGAAAGGTGACTTAAAGCATCCCTCAAGTCTGGGAACATGTGTTTATCTGTCTGTCTTTTTAGAAAGGTGACTTAAAGCATCCCTCAAGTCTGGGAACATGTGTTTATCTGTCTGTCTTTTTAGAAAGGTGACTTAAAGCATCCCTCAAGTCTGTGAACATGTGTTTATCTGTCTGTCTTTTTAGAAAGGTGACTTAAAGTATCCCTCAAGTCTGGGAACATGTGTTTATCTGTCTGTCTTTTTAGAAAGGTGACTTAAAGCATTCCTCAAGTCTGGGAACATGTGTTTATCTGTCTGTCTTTTAGAAAGGTGACTTAAAGTATCCCTCAAGTCTAGGAACATGTGTTTATCTGTCTGTCTTTTAGAAAGGTGACTTAAAGCATTCCTCAAGTCTGGGAACATGTGTTTATCTGTCTGTCTTTTAGAAAGATGACTTAAAGCATTCCTCAAGTCTGGGAACATGTGTTTATCTGTCTGTCTTTTTAGAAAGGTGACTTAAAGCATTCCTCAAGTCTGGGAACATGTGTTTATCTGTCTGTCTTTTTAGAAAGGTGACTTAAAGCATCCCTCAGGTCTTTTGTTGATCACTTTAAAATGAAATAGAACTATGAACGTGTCTAACTCGTTTGCTTCATGTCAATTTCCATTTACAATAGTAGCTCGGTATTTAAGCAACTTTCAACTCAGACATTTCATGTCCTTTCGGCAGGGACATTTAGTAATTTCATTCAAACAGTCCACTTTAAAAAGCCGTACACATACTTTTGTCTCCATACGTTTTTAATCACATTTTCCTCGGCATATCAGTTATATATTTACATTATACATATTATATAAATAATATACATATAACTTGTACAAATTTCGTTAGTTATCGATACAGACTATGAAAAGTAAAGTTCCCCTTTCAGACCTTGCGATTTATAGGGTAGATGATGTAAAGGTCATCTGTTTCTGTGGCCCAAGGTTAACGAGGGTGTCATGTGGCCGGCACAAGGACTAGCCGCATTTCCTTTTCCCCAACTAATGTCAGGTACCCGTTAGAGCTGGGTGGACTCAGAGGCGCCCATAGATCCTGAAAGTAAAATTCCCAGGATTCAAACCCGGGACCTCGGTTTGGAAGATACAGAAAGGTGCTTAGTTGCGGGAACATGGTAAGACAGGCTCAATGGCCAGATTTTTTCGACTACCTCAAGTGGAGAATTTTGTGAATTAGTCAGAGGGCTTTCGCGTGTATAGATTTAGTTTAAATGTGAAAATGTATAAATATTCTTAATTTAAGATTTAAGCCTACAAAAGGTATGTGCCGATTTACAAACAAAACGGGGGCGTTTTGTCAAAAACATTACGACAAAATAGCGAAAGGCCAATCAGCGCAGACAATATAGTGCGAAATTTCCCAACAAAATAGCGCAAGATAATTTTGTGCGGACTTATCTATGATATTCATAATAAATACCGAATTTTAGTTAGTGAAGGTCCTGGGCAGGACTTTTTGCTGAGGCGTCTACCTTCTTTAAGCTGCAATTACTGGCACAACGGCTCCTGGTAATTACAGATGCCCAACCTGTGACAGTAGCCGTGTATAAGAGGATTGGCTTCTTTAGCCACACAAGAAGTTTCAAAGGGAAAAGATCGTCTCTCGAGACGTGTATCAGGATTAGTCCAAAGTTGTGATCCCAGTTCTTATCCAGATGAAAGTCTTGCAGCTAAGGATTAGTCAAAGTTGGGATCCCAGTTCTTATCCAGATGAAAGTCTTGCAGCAAGATATCGTAGTGATGCAAATGGTCTCATGTTTGGTTAAGCAGCTGTTAGCCCGTTCATTTGTTTCTTCTTGCCGATGTAAATACTACCTACGAAGAATTAAATGATGCTCAGCCAGATGTAAGGAATTTCAATGACTATTGGGAGGACAGAAGTACACTGAGAACAAGATTCTTAGATACGATACTGAAGAACGAAGGCAAGCTGCAAGCAAGACAAAGTGCTTCTAATTTAAGAGACGTCTTGCAGCTACATTGCCAATGTATGGAAACAAGCCACAGGTGGAGTTTCTATATAACATTGCACACAATTTGGTTTTGTGAAAGTCCTTTTTTTTTTGTACCTCTGACATGTATGGAAGTGTGCATGCATGTTTTTTAACTGCAGTTTGGAAATGTAAATGTATATATATATATATATATATATATATATAATATGTAATGTTTTGCATAGTATGAATTGTATTCTATTATGTTTGCGTTTACACATTTCACGAGATCTAAAATTTTTACGGCAAAATAAATAAAAAAAATCATGAGAAAAAAAAATAAAAAGGTGTTCTCTATGTTACTCGCTATTTTGTTCGCGCTATTTAGTCGGCGCCTTTTTTTTTTGTCGCACAATTTTATCGGCACTATTTTGTCCGCTTTAGTTTGTCGGGCTACCACTTGCAATATATAAATAAATATAAAATATAAATAAAGTAACATAATAATAATATATATAATATAAGAAATAAAATAATATATAACTATATACAATATATAAAATATATAAATATATGTGCCTTCCCTTAGTTGAATAAAGGTCCACAAGTGACTACTAAAACTATTTCTTTATGTCTCAGCCTGATAAAGGTCCTCGAGTAATATTCTTGGTCCTAAAGACTCTAGTCACTGATGAGGGTACGTTCATGGAGAATCTGATCCAGGACGAGCTCTTTGTTGAAGACGACATCTTGTCGGAATTTGACGACGAACAGCTGACCATCTCTTCCGGCTCGTCTGACAGCAGACCGTACCATCGACAAAAGAAATCTTTAGCTGGAGTGGATGATAAGTCGGTAAGTTCGAACAAGAATTTCTCTATTCTACAAAGCTTCTATAAAATGGCTCCAAATCAACAGATTATCAACACCAACTCAGTTGTACCTCAATGGACAGTTTTAGGCCCACTATTGTTTCTAATTTACATAAATGATTTACCAAATTACATTAGTTCAGGAACTAAACTGGATGATTGCATAATATATAGAACAATAAAAACAACACAAGATACTGATATTTTACGAAAGAATCAGAAGAATTACAGAAATAAGAATCAGATTGGAGTATGTCTTTCCACCCAGAAAAATGCCAGTTATTAAGAGTATCAAAAAAAAAAATTAAACAAATAAAAACTACTTATTTTATACATGGTAAAGTAGTCCCACAGACTAAAACTCAAAATATCTAGGTGTAATAATAAATAAAAAGTTATTATGAAATCCCCATATTAATGAAATTATTTTTAAAAAATCAAGCCAATCATTAGGCACTATTTAAAGAATTTTTTACAATCAAACAAGAACATAAAACTAAAAGGCTATTTAACTTTAGTTAGGTTAATATGAGAATATGTAGGCCTATCCTCTGTTTGGGGTCTCTCAAGTCAATAATGCATAAAGAAACTAGAACAAATACAACATAGAGCAGTGAGATCTATAAGAAACGAATATTGCAATATGATTAGAGTAATACCATAAGTAAAATCTAACTTAGAGACAATTCAGGACAGAAGAATATGAAGTAAAACCATAATTTACAAATACAAAAACCTAATGAAATACTTAGATAGACACAAAGATAGAGGCACTGTTCTTATTCCATATGCTAGAACAAATCCTTCCCAAGTGTCATTAGAGAATGGAATGAGTTGCCTGAATCAGTCAAGAAAACCTACGACTTAGCAGAATTTAAGTCATTGATTAACATGCATGACTAGATTGACACATGAAATGCGTAGGACGTAATTATCTTTTTTTTTTTTTAAGTAGCGTCTATAATATTGTTACGAATCTCACTATCCAGGCTCTCTGCAAACTGCACCATACACCACCAACTTAAAGAACTCAACTCAGGGCTCCAAAGTAACGTAACACATTAATAGTTGAATAAATCTGAGCCAATACTGTACAAATGGCAAAACGTACACTGTACAAATATCTCTCCGATAACACCGTACCGCCGTATCAACTCTTGCACTGGCCTCTATGTCTCGTTCCGGGCTTGCACTGGGTTCAACAGTTCAGGACTGACTTCACACACTGGGCTCGTTGTGTCGTACTCGATCACAGACCAAGATCAAGACGCCAGTCGTCTCAACTGTACTTGATAGTACTCCGTACAGAACCACGCCGTTGAACTGTGCTGTAGTCGACCGTGTTCTGAACCCCTGTCGTGAACCGGGCTCTGAACTTTTTTGACTGCGACACCTCCGCTCTTTATATAGGGTCCCTGCTGGCCTTCTAGAACCGGACGGAACATCGTTCGACGTTTCTAGCTTCGTCACATGACTACATCCCTCGTGACGCTCCTGAGCTCTGTTCTCGACGCCGATCCTTCCCGAACAGTCATGTTGACACTGGTCTCGGCTGACCGTCGTAACTCGCCACGGTTGACCGCTCGTCTAGCGCTGGCCTGGGGCGATTTGCGTCGGTTGGCTACACACACACCACTACCCCCCATCTGTCCCACCACCAGATTTACAATATATAAGATAAGTTGATGCTACATGACTAATTGCTTAACTTACTGTAATGAGACTGACAATTTACTGTCTCACTACATGGTTACTTTGTTTACTTACTTCTAACATGGTTACTTCATTAGCTTACTAAACTCATAAACGTCCGTACTTCTGGTCATTCAAAACTTGTGTTCACAATTCCTTTCAACTCTCTGAATTTAAACAAAATTCATCTAAGTATAACAGTACCAATTTGTTCACTATTTTATTTGTTACACATAGTTTCTGTATATTGAATTTGAATATAGACTCAGGGAAGTATTTACAGGCTTGATAGTATCACCTTATGGGCTGGATGTTGCCCATGAGCCGAAAGTTGGCCGTCAACACCAGATATACCATATTGTCCACGTCCCCCTAGGATGGAATTTAAGAGAGATTTCTTCTTTTCTGGTCTTGTTGATTTGTTAATTGTCGGGAGAGTTCGACCGAGGCTCTTGAAACTCTAGGCCAGTAAATGTTCCCTTCCGATGGCCTGACTGAACAATTGCTCTGTTTGGGAGAGGTCCCATGGATATCTATGTAACACATCTCTCTTTCCAGGAACTCGGAACTCAGGATGCTCGGGCTGGAGACACGAAGGCCGAGTTCATGGGGTACCTCCGCCACTTTTCCTTTTCTGTACCACGATAAGCGTACGGAGCTCTCCAGTCACAGAACGTCTCATTAGGAATAAAGTAAAAAAAAAGTTTCCCCTTTCAGACCTTGCGATCTATGGGGCAGATGATGTAAGGTCATCTGTTTCTTTGGCTAACGGTTAACGAGCAGGGTGTTATGTGGCCAGCACAACAACCAACCGCCTTTACTTTCCCCAACTAAAGTCAGGGACCCAGTAGAGTTGGGTGGACTCAGGGTGCCCCAAAAATCCCGAAATTCAAAATTCCAGTATCACTTAGGGTCGAACCCGGGACCTCAGGTTCGGAAGCCAATCGCTTAACCATTTGACCTCCCCCCCCCCTTCCCTTTAGGAATGCCGTGTGGATTATGACATGGTTCGATGGTTGCTAGAGCTCTCTTTCAATTCCTGACGCAATGGACGTGGTTCTTAGACACGCCAACGGGAGTCTTATTTAGCCACCCTATAGCTTTCTTATACGACCGTTTCCACCCTATGAGTCCGGATAGCGTAGTCCGGGCTCTTAAAGATTTTGCGTTGGTCCATTTCACAGCCTCTACGCTATTAATAACACAGCTGAATTACGTGTACTGTAAGGGGAAACATTTTTGGCGGAAATAACTTTGTTTTACTCTGGCTTCTTCCAAACCCATAGGCTGCCGCTCACCGTCTGATGCAACACAGCACGCACAGGCTTTCAACAACTGCACCGAAAGGGTTGGAATCTTCGAAATTCAAATAGAAAACTCCTGTCACGTGGCTGGAAGATGAACACTGCACGTTAAAAGGAACATCTACCTACCTACATGAACTTTCTGCCATCCCCCCCCCACTCAATAGACTATTGTCTCTCCCTAGTTGGACTAGATGTATGCACTCCCCCCCCCCCTTTTCAGTAACACTATGTTTCCGTCATTTGATTCGTTTTTTGGTACAAATTAAATGTTTGATAATTAGTAGATCTATAGAGATTTTCTTTAAAAAAAAAAATAAGGCAGCCCTTTTTTTCCCCGACCCTCACTTTTTTTCTACTTTAAGTTTTGCCATTTGTTTATAGGGCCTATTCGTTATTTTGTCTCCTACCTGATTGCAAAGGAAAAAGGGAATGAACTCCTCCTTTTTCGTGGGCAAAATGAATGTAACAGTTGCATCCCATAGTTCACATGTCTATGATCTTTTTGTTTTAATATTGTTTCAAATCTGGATTTATGACTTGAAGGCTAAGCCATAGAGTAAAAAAAAAAGATATCTAGATAGACCGGTAACATTTATAAATGAAAAGAAAAAAACAACTGCTTATATTGAAGTTATATTATGGACTTTTACAACGTTCAATAATTATTTATAGATATTAATATAATTTTTTTTTATCTTGCACACGCATGACATTTATATTTTTCTTAATTTTCCTTTTAAAAATGTACATGCAACATATTTTAATTACAATTTTTGTTTGTTTATATATAAATATATTGTACAAATTTTCAATAAAATGTACTTTTGTATAGTGCTCTACATTATATTGTGTATACAATTCTTTTTAAAGAGAAAATTTCCTTCAAATTAAAATGTTAATGACATACATAATCAGATGAATTTTTTTTTTAAAGTTTAAAACACAAAAATGAACATTTATTGCAATTTTTAAATTTTAGATTCTAATTTTAAAAAAGTGAAATACTGCACTCATCCTTAATCTTCGGAATCGAATACATTGACATTATTATTGTATTGGGCTACGTTGGACTAGTCTGTTTCGTTTCTTTGATTAAAAAGTTGAATCACAAATTGGGCCGGAAGTTGCTTTTTTTCCTTATATATCTTTGCATTTTTTCAGTTCTCTTTTTAAATTAAACTGACATTATTATACTATAATTTTAAGTGTGCCTGATAGAGAAAATAATTCTGCACAAAAATACGGGTAGTTGGGATATAACCCGATAGAGGCTATAAAAATAAAAGACCTGAAACTAGCGCGTGAAACTACACATTTACAGTACTTTATTTGATGAGTATTTTACCCAAGATCTGTGTTGTTTTTTTAGGACTAGCTTATTTCAAGGACCCGGCATTTTCCGATACACAATTTCATACACAAAATAATTGTTGAAAAAAAAATGTAGTGATTTTAAACTTTAAATGATTATTTAAAAAGGTGTTACTCTAATCAATTTTGAATATTAGTTTGTTATGAATGTCACTGTTTATTTTGTGTCTGTTCTAGTTTCTTAAATTTTTCTTGAGTAAAGGAGTCGTTTTTTCTCCTAATGGGTATACCTGATTTCTCCAAGCAGCCTTTGTAAAATATTGGTCCTGAATAATGCTATGTTCATAAACGAAAAATCGCATGAGATGATAGCGCCAGTAGTTCAAGATCAGGACAGCACATTTTCTTTTAAACCGTGCAGTTGTTAAAGTACTTGATGTTGATGTACACACAGCCACCCGCCTTTCCTCTTCTTAGACTCAGCCGTTCTGTCAGATCTAACACAAGAGATTGTCGTTGTCATCCTCCTCTAACCATGTCTCAGTAAACAACTTTCCCTAAAAACACGGTCGTATCGTACATGGGCACATATCTCATCCACTTTGTTTCTAATTGAGCCAACGTTAGCTAGAATAATTGTAGGAAGTGGTGGGCGAAAACCTCTTCTTCTCATTCTTTGCCGTAGTCCTCTTTTTCTCCCCTCTTTTCCTATAGGCCTACATATAGTTCGTCCATTTTGGTTCGATGATGACCACTCTTATCATCTATGGGAGCTGAGGGATTTGCACTGGGATTGTGCCTCCGTGTGGCTGGTGAGACCTATGTGAGCCCGTAATGTTATGGCTGCACAGTGGGCAGTGTAGTGACCTAATAAAACACTACAAGAAGACATGTCTTGAAGCTAGGCTTTATTGAACAAGAATAACAAAACAGTTCACATAACACAGTACACACACACACACACACAAGCTGACCTGGACACCATGACATTTTGACACACTAGAACAGATCAGTTCACAACACACAATAGGAAACATAAATACACAACATTCACCCCCCCCCCCCGTTTAGTTTCTATTCGCTCTACTTCTGAGATTATACGAGTGCTGTAAGGGCGTATCTCTGGCAGGTGAATTTTGTCCATTTTCAATAATGTTTTCCTCTGCTCTTAAAGCAGGTGGAACCATGTTCTCTACAGATGTCTCTATGCCACCCCTAGAAGCCACTGAGTGTTGGAAGACACCCGGAGAAGTCTCAGTGTTACCAGGAGCAAGTTGATGTTGAAAGACCTCAGAAGATGTTTCAAAGTCTCTTGGAGCGAAATCATGTACTACGGTCTCTGAAGATGAGTTGCCTCTCGGAGCCAAATGGTGTAGTGAGACAGTTTCTTCCCGTCCATTTGGAAGACGTTTGTGGGCATAGTTCTGATTAGCTTCAATAACCTCCACTTCATCTACCAGCGTATCATATTTGCTTTGCCTCGCATGTCTTCTCATCAGGACAGGCCCTGGAACAGATAGCCAGGTCGGCAGAGAGACACCACAGGCGGACCTTCTTTTATAGGAAAATAGTATTTCGTGAGGCGTCATGTTTGTAGCAGTGCATAGTAGAGATCTAATTGAATGGAGAGCGTCGTTAAGGGCTAGCTCCCATTGTGTATTAGGTAGTCCTCTTGACCTGACGACAAGAAGAATTGACATCCAGAGAGTCGAGTTCAGTTTTTCAACTTGCCCGTTTCCTTTGGCATTGTATGCTGTGGTTCTGCTTGTTACTATGCCTCTACTTCTGAGGAAAGATCGTAGCTCTTCAGACATGAAGGCTGATCCCCGGTCGGAATGTAAATACGAGGGCGTGCCGAAAATGCTGAATAGGTTTGTGAAGCAACTAATTACTGTTTGAGTAGACATGTCAGGACATGCATATGCAAAAGGAAACCTTGAGTACTCATCAACAATTGTCAATAAATATTTATTTTTAGTGGTAGAAGGGAGTGGTCCCTTAAAGTCAACACTAAGTCTCTCAAATGGTGATGTGGCTTTTACTAAGCTGCCGGAAGATGGTTGATAAAAACGAGGTTTTATCTCTGCACAGATGGGGCAATTGTTTACTACAGTTCTTATTTCTTCAACTGCATACGGAAGGTTCTTTGACCGGACGAAATGGAGCATTCGCACTATGCCTGGATGACAAAGAGTGTTGTGAAGTTCTTTCAAAGACCTAGGGGGGGGGGGGGGTGGTTGTACTTGCACAGAATCCACGAGAAAGAGCATCGGCGGCCATGTTGTCAGCCCCCGGCCGGTAACACACATCAAAACTGTACATTGATAATTCTATTCTCCACCTCTGAATTTTGTCGTTTTTTATTTTACCGTGATTGCGAGGGTTAAGCATGGATGATACGGACCTTTGATCCGTGGTGAGTTTGAAATGCGACCCTAATGTTTCTTAGACAAGTGGAAATGGTTCAATTTCTTTGCATTTTTTTCTGTACACTGTTCACGTTTCCGAGGCATAGAGCTATGTAGGGAGGATAACAGCTCGATAGACCCCTTAGCTTTGTATTTGTGGTGATACCTCGTCTGTTCCAGACATTTTTAGACATTCTGCCATAGGATGCACTGGCCTTGGCGATACGCAGGTCTATTTCATTATCGATCTTTCTGTTTCTGGAGAGTGTGCTGCCAAGATAGGTGAATCTGTCCACTGCATTCATATTGGTAATTCACTTGGTAAAAAAGTACATCAACAATTAATGAGTGCAATGCTGGTATGAGTGGCGATTGACTTTTAACTCTACAACAAAATCATCTTGTTGCATGGTCACAAGTCTAGGTGCTATGCCAGACACTCAGCAAAAAAAAAATTCAGTGTACTGGTAGAGTGCAATGCTGATTATATTCAGCTTCCATATCACTTTCAAAACCATCATGCTAAATGACTAAAATTTCTCAAAGTTGAAGTAAGTTATCTTGTGTTCATTTAAGTTACTGATGCTAGAGTCTTATCATGACCATATGTTTATAGTTATTTGCTTACCTGTTGCAATTGGAAAAGATGCTTATTTCAATGGCCAGCACAAAGACTTAGGGATCAATAACTCTTCAGTTTCTCAAGGTTATTTTGAAACGGACTTTCTGTCATTTTTACTTTATCATTTTATTATGTACTTGCGATAATCTTTTAATAAAGTAACAAGTACTAAAACCTGAATGAGATATTGTTGGTTTTCATAATTGTTTTACACCATCAACCTGCAGTAAACCCCATAGTCAATGTGACAGGCGAAGTCAACTTTGCCATAGGGTATCTTGAAGTTAACACACATTCATTTAAGAGTAAACATTAGCACTCTCTTAATCAAAAATATGGAATTTTGTTTAAAACCTAACTGAATCTGAACTCACAATGTGCGAAAATATTTTTATAATAATTGAAGTTTACTTTAATAATGCGAAAATCCATTTTGAAGTTGAAAAGTTGTCAAAGTAACCTGTTTTCACAGTGCGGCTTTATGTACTTTTTAGCGGCCCCCGAAAGGGGAAAAGACGCTATTAGTTTTGTGCGAAATGTCTGTCCGTCTGTCCCGTTTAGATCTCGTAAACTAGAAAAGATATTGAAAATCCGACATCACAATATTTTAGACCATTCAAAGTTCTGATGCAACGGCTACTTTTTTTTTTCTGAAAGCGAAAAATCTAATTTTTAAAATCAGTTATGCAAGCAGTTTTTTAAAGAGAAAAATCTAATTAGTATGCATTATAAGTTAGACCTAATTTAAAATGAATAGTAATCTTATAAACTTCATTTTTATGAACATTTTTTTTATTGCGGAAATTTTTATTTTTTTTTTGTAGAGGATTTGAATAAGAGATTGAGCCTTTTCAAAACAATGGACCTCATTCACCAATCGTAAACAAACAACATTTTGTCACGTGATCTTATTGATAAAACAACTAAATAAACTGTCACGTGACAACCATCATGAATTAAACATGAGATCGTAAAATTATATAGAAGAGATAGAGCACCACGTGGCTAAATGTTGTTTGTTTACGATTGGTGAATGAGGTCCATTCAGTTAGGCAAAGGGAGGCGCTGTGGCTGAGCGGTAAAGCGCTTGGCTTCCGAACTGGGGGTCCGGGTTCATATCCTGGTGAAGACTGGGATTTTCAACTTTGGAATCTTTGGGCGCCTCTGAGTCCACTTAGCTCTAATGGGTACCTGACATTAGTTGGGGAAAAGTATAGGCGGTTGGTCGTTGTGCTGGCTACATGACACCCTCGCTAATCGTAGGCCACAAAAACAGATGAACTTTACATAATCTGTCTAAAAGGGGAACTAGTTAGGCCAGGTTCACATCTAACTTTACATTCACTTTCACCTATCCTTTGATCTGCGGGACCGTTGGGGCACTACACAAGATCTATGAACCTTCTTTCTCCATTCTTATCTCTCATTTGTCTTTGATATAATTTCATTTGCATGTTCTTTCTGAAAATATTGAAGCCTGCCTGGATGGACCTTTTCGGGGGCCGATTTTGAGTTTGTGTTTCCACACAAACTGTCTTTTGTAACCTTGTTAATCAATAAATTGTTACAAGATGCAAACAGTCCATCAAATCTCTCTTAGACACAAACATTCCTAATAACAACCCAATACCAGCATCAAGGGCGATGACCATAATTAATTCACATTTGTATGGACAGCCCTATTGTAGTCAATAAATGATGCTAGGAATCCCTAGGAATTTATATGGGCCACTTTGGTAACCACCAGTTAGTGTTCATTAAATTCCTTCCAGCAATGGTTGCTATTCCACCAGCTTTGAGACATTAAGGTAAGTGATTGTAAAAACAAGTACCAGAGTACTAATCATTAGAGCATTGGAACTGAAAAAAGATGAGAGCAGTGAAGACCCAGACCCCAGTACCGACCTGCATATTTAGCATCACTGATAAAGTCCGACAAAGCAGTCGAGGTACTTGAGTATATAAGGTTGTGGTGTCTAAATTCTAATACCTAAATTTATCTTTTTATAATGTTTTAGAAGTCCATAAAAAATACTGTTCAATAAGCATAAGAATTAGATCTAGGTATTTACAAAACACACATGTACTTTAGGAGTAAATTGTCTGAAAACAAACAAATATCACATACAAGAATAATGCAGTTTTATTGTACGGGTACAAAAACTTATAGCATAAAAGCTGCATAGCAAGGTCATTCAAACAATGATTTTTAAGTAACAAAAAGTGTTTTATGTAACAAAATAAAAACATTAATCAGCATTAATTAAGCTAATCAAAAAGAAAACGAACGCCAATAGTAGAAAAATTTTAGAATAACAAGAACAATAAAATTAATGCATATATATATATATATAGGCCTACAGATCAAGACACAGCTGCACCATAATCCCTTTAGCAATAGTCATCATCGTTAACGTCAAAGTTTGGAATCAACAAGAAAGACCCTTCACATCCTGGACATGATGCTGCTTCAAATGTGACACTTGGCCTCAGTTTGCACCACTTTCCTATTGATACATGCTTTTTGCATCCATGAGGATGACAGATCATGACCAACAGCCTTTCTTCTGCACTCTTGACTGTTTCATAGTATTTGATATAAGCAGAAATCCACTTGCTTTCTAAGGTATCTAGGTAGGCATCCAATTTATTCAACAGGTCCATGTCACAGGTGTAGCAATAGAATTTGCAAACACCTCCTTCGTTAAAAATGTACGCATCTCCAAATAAGTAAGCTAGATTTTCTGTTTTCTCTTCATCATCATGAAATAATGTGCATTTAACCTCATCCACATACTGACAAGCAGTGAGTAGTTTTGTGGATGTGACTATTTGAACTTTGCCCCATGCCTTACTTGGGTTTTCAGATAATTGGCATTTTTTGCACTGACATATGGTGTTTTCTTTGAAAATGAAGGTCTCCTCAACTCTGCCCGTTCCCTGCCAGTAAAGTCCACTTTGATTCAGCACAGGTACATGAATCACAACAGCCAAATCAGCTACTGATTTGATTAGAGCAAGGATTTTCTTATGTTGGTAACTTTTAGGCAGGTGTTCTACCGATAAGCTTCCAAGGTCCTTAAAAAGACTATGGTCTGTGCTTTTTTCACAGACAACACTGCTAAGGGGCATCTTATTAACATCACTATGTGTCTGGAAGCAAATACCGCTTTCAGCTTAAAAAAAAAAAAAGATATTTTTAAAGATATTAAAAATTTAATTCAATTTTCTACAAAAGTAGTTAGGGTAAGTATATTTTATAGCTGTAAAGGGGGAAAAAACGGGCAAACTGCTGGCAAATAATGTAATCTTAAATTTTCATTTTGGTCCATTAAATTTTGTGCAATATCTACAATAGATATTTTAATGGCATTTCAAAATTCAAAACCTAGGTTGTCACAGATTTGTATGCCATAGTATGCTACGAGTCTGGATTTCACTTAAGTTGGCCAAAAATAAGTTCCATTAAAAATCTACTAGAGCAACTTTGAATGCTTGATTAGGTTTAAATAGAAGTGTCATTTATACATATTTTTAATTCTAAAAACTCTGGTAAAAAAAAAAAGTAAAATTTACAGGATTTCAAATGGAAGCTTTTAAATGATGAATGAAATGCTAAATACTATTTTGAAAAAAAAAGGGAGGCAAAGCCCAGTGGCTGTCTATATTGGCAAAATAATTAAGCAAATACCATTAAACAACAATTAAACACAATGATTTGGATCTCCAATAGAATTTTTAAAACTAATAAATATAGGGAAAACTGTGTTGATGCCATATAAAAAAGCACCTTTTTGTTTTCAACAGATTGGTGCCTATTGAATCTTCATGGAGACAGCTTGCTGCCCAATGCACCGAATGGTGTGGAAGGACCTAATTATAAGTCAGGCATCTATTAAATGTAATGTAAGCAATTGTTTTTTGTAGAACTCTCTTGCAATTGAAGAAATGAAGTTATAGAAGACACTGCACATTAATATGTACCTGTCATTTTTTTTGGAAATATAAAAGTTGTTTCCAGCTCAGAGATTCAGTCACTAAAGACAGCCCGTGACAAGAATTTATTAAATGCTTATAGGATCTGTAAACAAAAAGATTAGTTTTGAACAAGGTGGCTTTGACCAAGAAAAGTTCAGGTAAAGAGGAGAGTACATAGAAGTGAAAGGCTTCTGAAAGTTTGAAAGATACTCTTCTTCACCACTGTCAATAGAAGCAGTTAGCTAGGCTTAATATCTAAGCTACATAACAGGCTGAAACAACTTTGAGGTCCTAAAGAGATCTAGACTGACTGCACAAAGTGAATAGTTTTTCCCTACTTGGGAAGATACAAAAGTTATAAAAAAAAAATACAGCTAAATCATACCATTTGAATCTTGATGAAGAGCAACAGGAACAAATGGTTCATCTTCACCCATTATATACATTACACGTGAACACATTATTAGATCTGACCTGGGAAAAAAAAATAAAAATTACAGACTCTCTAAACAACAGGAACAAAATTAATGAAGTCTTCTTGAATGCAATTCACCATCAACAAATAAAAAGTGCAGGAGTGACTGTGGAACCAACAGACCCCGCAAAGGCAGTTAAAGCAGTGTTTAACCAACTAATTTATTGACAGCAGAATACTGCACTCTAAACTCTTGTTCAAAGAAGCTTTCAAATTTATCATATCAAAAGACAGCTGGCAAGGATTTATCCTCCAATGCAAAAAAACAAACAAAAAAAAAACCAACTTTAATCAAATTCTAGGCCGTTATTTAACAAGTATGATTATGTGCAAACAAAAAACATTACATCATGACAATCATGCCATAGACTATTTCATAATAAAGTGTACATATGGTCTGCCACAAACTCCTCATTAGGTTATTGAATTCCAGTTTATTACAATAATATTGTTACGGTCTTCTCTATCAGGCCTTCTGCAAACATTGCTAAACATAACACAGCAAATCCAACTCAAGAACTTGACAACAAGAGCTTCAATAAACAATGTGATTGTTTAATAACAAATACATAAACAGCCAATAAACACAATTGGCTACACTAACTTCAATGCTTTCTACACAACAGAACTGCCTACTAACACTACAAGTCTTTCTCTAGCTCGTACAGCTACATTTTCAAGGACTCAAAAGGTACAACACAGTCCTTCTCTTGCTGTTCTGGACTCGACTGTCCTTTCTAACACATTGTCTCTCGACCGTAAAGGGTTTTTGTCATGTGTCAACCGCACAGGTCATAGTGCTTGCACCAGCTGTACTGTCCGTTGTTTCTCAGCCATTGACCTGTGTGATTGGCCTGAGTGGTGTGTGTAAGTAGGCCACAAACACATTAACCCTTTCAGTCCGCCACTGGAGTTACTACAATATCTTAGCCTTTCAAATGTACCTCAGTGGAAGCACTGTGGTTAAGTTGCTATTCTCAAGAAGTTAATTGATTCATTGGTTAAAAATTGGCTACGCAATATTCAGGGAGATGGGGGCACATAAATGGTCTGCATCTATTCCTGATAAGTCCAGGCTAGTCTAGTACAATAGATATAATATTTTTTTTCTTTATTTGGAAAGGATGGGGGAAGAGAGAGAGAGGATTGCACATATATATGTAGGCAAAAAAAATAACTTTCCAGCCTGAGGTAACTGAAATTCGATCATCAACCTAGATATTATTATAGACTTGTATCTGTCATAATAGTCTAGGCCTAGATCTTTTACTAAATTTAAGTCTAGAGTACACCTTCTAGAACAGGGGTCTCAAACACGTGGCCCGCATGCCACACTATTTTGTGTGGCCCGCAACCACGCCCGCGAATTAAAAAAAAAATAGATAAAATTTACAATGACCACATATAAGCCGTGAAATGATTTACAACTGCACAAATCAGTAAATGGGGTGTCACTGTCGCCCACCGACCGCTTAGGCTTTCAGCTGGGTGAATGGTGGCCTGATTCTTACCGCTGGCCGATATCGGCTAGAATCTGGCCACCATTATATCACTGCTCCGACCGTTTGGACGCGTGGCTAATCAGGAACTGAGACGGGAAATAGCATTGCTCATGGCAATGAAAGACAGAGACATACCTCAGCTCAGTGACCTAATGTTTTTGTCGGATCTTTCTTTTCACGCAACATCTCAATGCAATCAATTCACAAATACAGGGCACAAAGCAGCTGATTACCGTGATGTTTGATTCATTCAGATGCAAGCTGACTTTGTGGGCCACTCAGCTGGCAGATGGAAACCTGGCTCATTTCTCTTTTCTACAGAGCATAATGGTTGAACTACAGCGCCTGAAAGACTACGTAGACATCCTCTTCAGACTACTTGAAGATTTTGAACACCGCTTTCAGCAATTCACTGCCCTCGAACCAGTTTTTCCTTATTGCCACTCCATTCGCAGTTGACGTGAAAAACGTTCCAGTGGAAGTCCAGATTGAACTTCTGGACCTGCAGTGTGACACTTCTAAAGCAAAAATACGCTGATGTTGGCGTTCCAGATTTCTACCAGTTTCATCCCAGAGAGAATTTTCCAAACTTATTTTGCGCAGCTGCTAGAATTCTTGCGATGTTTGGGGGTACGTACGTTTGCGAACAGTTTTTCTCCAGATCAACAAAACAGCATTACGATCAAGATTGCATCTGCATCTGAGAGCAACCTTGCGGCTTGCCACTACACGCGACTTCAGGCCTAACGTCGATGGTCTGGTCTCTGCCAAACGCTCTCAGCTGAGTGGACAGAAACATGAGTGACGAGCCATCTGCAGTAGGCCTCGTAATTATAGATTGTTTTTTGTTTTTTTTTGGGGGGGGGGGGGGGGGGGGGGGGACACTACAGTTTCTGCCTATTTTTTTTTATTAGTGACAGAGGCAACATCAACTTATTTTAGTAAACTAAACTGCCTGTGTATGTATAAACGACAATAAATGTAATTAATAATTATATAAAAACTTTATTTTAACATTTAACTGCAGTGACAGTAGTGTTTGTAAAATTTAATGAAAAAACATTCTCTTTTCGTGGTGTGGCCCGCTGACTGATTGTTACTTTTCACTGTGGCCCACATGCTTATATGAGTTTTAGACCCCTGCTCTAGAACTTGAATCAAGTCTAAATCAAAACAATCCTAATTTGATATAATAAAATAAATAATACATCATTAGTCTAGTTTTGGATCAAGAAAGTAGTCTAATTTCCAAACACTGAATGGAAAATCTAGAAATACTAGAATCTAGAATAGATCTCAAACTAGTCTCAATAAATAGATTTGAGTAGTCTTATGATTAAAACAATAATCTGATTTTTCTACATTATCTCTCACTTCTCTCAATCTTTTATCTACTAAATCTAGATCTACATTAATACAAGTTTTTTGCTTCATTATCTATATTAGTATATTAATAAACAAAGAAACTTTGAATATTTTAAAACTATTTTATTACTACTTCCGGTATAATTGATAACAAAATGGCTACTTTCAATTTGGTGGACATTTCGGCAATCATATACTTAAATATACTAAGAATGCATAACTAAAATAGCTGTTTCTACATCATCTAGATCTAAAAAGATAGAGGTAGATCTCTAGATCTAGGCACTGAAACAGAACAATTTCAGATTTGTTCCTGCAAGAAATGTGGGAGTCAACCTGGACTAGCACTGCATCTAATGATCTGGAATGTTTTTTTTATTGTTGATAGTCTTGTCAGCACAATAAATAGCTATGCTGACCATAGGATTAAATTGAACACAGCTGCTAGAACTAGAAGATAGAAGAATGGAGACCTATAACTATAAAGAAAGACAGAGTTTAGAGTATGTAAACACTGTAGGTCAGGGAGAACAGTTTTTATGTTTACACTGGATGAGAGTTGAACCCACACACTCATATTGACTGCTTCCAAAAATATCCCAGCTAGAAGGAATATTCATATACTAAGAACTTTAAAAGAAAATACAATATATTATATATCATATAAACAATCCCACGATGGCATAAATTTGGTATCAAAAGAATTGCCTATTTCTTCTCAACAAAATGATACTCTGACCTAAAAGTTAAAAGACTAGTTAAAAAATAACTGAGGATGCGATCGAAAACGTAAGAACCAGCCTTAAGCAAACATTTAGGGCACACAAAAATGGTGGAAGTATCTAATTACACTTAACTTGAAATTATCAATATTTAAAGTACCTACACTAGTGACAAGACCTACTAATAGTACTAAGCTACTAGACTCGACTAGAGCTTTAACTTTAAGTAGTATACAAGGCTCTAATTAAGTATTAACTATTATTTACTAGTAACTATATGGCATACCAACTAGATCTATACTTAACAGTTACAGTCTTAAAATCTTGTCTGGATTACCTATCAATTACAGTGAATAATTACTAATGTCAAACAGCTGATACCGCCTAGATCTAGAAAAATCTAGTAGCAAAGTTAGAAGTAGATCTAGAATTCTAGTCAACCAGATTGTTAATATAATAATAGTATACTTATGACTTATTCTAATTATGACTATAATAAATATAGAGTTGTCGAGTTGAAGCTATGTGCTGGAGCAAATCTTATCTTATACTTTATTTATACATTACATATATATTAAACATAAAAAAATGATTCTTATAATCAATAATAATCTATTGCTGGTCACAGCTGGTGCTGCTATTCAATGTTCATTTATGTTTACTATAATTATAATAGTATAGATAATACAAAAAACATGCATAATATATAATATATCATTATATGCATTTTCGTATTTTCTATGATACAGACTACACTACAGTACACTCAGTTCTTATTTTATATATAGTAGATTCTTATACCTGAACACCGACTTACGGGAACTAGGTCAAATTTTAATTTTATTTTTTTATTTGGTGAAGGTTTAACTTACAAAAAAACTGAAAGCAGGTTCTTATTCTGCAACTAAAGGACTATAAAAATAGCTGTATTCCTTTGTATTACCACTCATAGTCAAGATTTTATTTTAAAATAAAGTGGGTCACTTCATGCTCCTATATTGAACGCAGTTTTTGGGCTTTCTCCTCACTTGGACAGTGAGCACCGTCATTGTACACCACTATGTAATTGCTAATAAATTATATCTGTGCAATTTAATCTTTTTTTAGATTGCATTAAAAGAAGTAGATTCACTATCGCAATATGTATTTATTTCCTCATATACTCTCTCTCTGTCTCTCTCTCTCTCTAGTACTCTATATATAAAATATATAAAGAATATATATAGGCCTATATATCGTTTATAGTTTATTATTTATATACCTATGTAATCAATGTGTAGAAACAGACAGAAATAAATCTATATAGATTATATATCTATAAATTAATTATTATAATTTAATAAACATGATATTTTCAACTAGGCTACATGTATTTCCTCTGTCTTTCTTTTAATTGCCATCCAAGGACCCTCTTCTTGTTTTCATAAGTTGGATGTTCGTTTTGTGACACATTAACACCCCCCTCCCTCCCATAGATGCTTATAATTCTTTTCATGACTCTCTCCCCCTTCCCTCCACTGCCTGTTGGATAGTTTGTGACACTACAAGCTGAGTGTATACTTCTCCTCACTGCCAGCTCATCTGGAGTGATCACCTGCTGTGGGCATGGTCTCTGGCTTCAAATTAGCAGCCCGCACTTTTTCTTTCATTCATAAATTATATATTATAGACATCTCGATCTAGGTCAAGCTTATTCATTGAAAAAATCATAGATTTATTAATCCCAATAATATTTCTTATTACGATTTTGCTGTGTCCAATGAAGGAGAATGAGCTGAATTCATTATTATTCGTTGTACACCCCCTTATTAAATTTTATTTAGCAGCTAACGGTATAAATGTGATTGACTTGTCTTTCTAAAGATGTTTGGAAGCTTATTTTGATATGCCCATCAGCCTACAATCAAACAGGCTCATAATTTAGCCTTCATCCCTTAGCCTTATATGGGTATGAATTGCCGGGGGAGGTTAAAACAACAGCTTTACATACATGGTTACCGAGAATCTAAAAAACTGCCATCTGCTTTGGAAAAACGGAACAAAATTACCGCAACTTATCTAAAATTGGACATGCGCAGTCCCGAAACGTTGATTTTTGCTCCAAACATAAAAACAAATGAATTACAAACAAAAAAAGCGACCTGTTCATTGAAGGAGAATTTGATGGGGTGTCCAAAATATAAGAAGCTACTATAGATCTAGTAGATTTATACAGTTTAAGTTAATACACAGTTAATTATAGTTAATACACTGTATTATAATATTATATTATTTATACAGTCGTTTACCCCTGCTGCAGTAAATCTTTGTTTATAATTATAATAGTAGTATCATTATCAATAGTTGGTTAATACTATGATGGTAGATCTAGTATCAAAACCTTATATATATTAAACAATGTGTAAGGTAGATTACCCTCTGATCTAGTAAATTCTAGTATTAAAAGTCTCAGACTACTCGGAGTACAATGATGCTGCTTAAAGGTTGCTGATCATCTAATGAGTTGAGAATAGAGAAACATAAAAAATTGTAAGTATGTTTCCGGTTCTAGAAAAGAAACGACACTAGACCTATATAACAATAAAAAATTATGAAACGAAATAAAACTTATTAAAAAAAATAAAAATAAATTTAAACATATGTATCTAGGTGCATTTATATGACTATTTTAAAATTTGATTAAAAAAAAACAACAACAAAAAATCGCCCGGACATAAGATCACCTCCACAGAAAAGCATGCCCTTACCGCCGACCATGGGCGTAGCCAGGATTTTTTTCGGGGGGGGGGGGGGCGGGGTAGACTTCCATTGTACCCTAGAATAAAGTTATTCTTTGAGTTAGTGAAAAGATTGTAGAGTTAAACTTGGCGGCGAGCCCCATCCATAAATGTTTATAAGCCTAGGTAAATGTGATTTAGCTAATGTTATGAAATCGTTAATAAAATGTAGATCACTGATGTTAGATTCTATTGTTAGAGACTGGACATAGAAATTAAGAGTTTTATTTAGTTTGTAAAATAAATTTATGCTCCAATTACCAAAAAAAAAAGTGTATCTTTTATAACTTTCATTTATTTACTTTTTTATAAACTAGTTTATAAAATTCATGTTGTAGGCCTATACATAAATGACAATTTTAAAAATAATGCTAACCTAGGAAAAAGTATAGTCTTTGACACAGTAAACTTAAGCTACACTATTGTTGCGATATTGGGCCTATTTTCAAACACTTCAAAGTTATTGCAAAAGCTGAGCTTGTTTTTATTTCACTAGATTAGAAACTAACAGGCAGAAAAAAAAAACGTTTCACAAAAAACAAAAAATTGTTGTTGCAAATGAAAGAGGATAACGCGAAAAATTCTCCAATATAACAGAATAACTGCAAACAATAGGTCTTGAATTCTGACATTGAAGAGAAGTCATATTTAGCTGCCTTGCTATTGGTGTAACGTTTGTGGCAGTATCTTTGTTCCTAATATAAATCGATGAACCATTCAGTGAGTTGCAATGCATTGATATGGTGAGTCAATCTTTAACAGACATTTAAATTCAGCAGCTTCTGTGCAGACACCACTAATCTTTTTTCCAAGAGGTCTTTTACTTTTCCAAAAATTAACTAACTTTGTTAATTACGTCAAGTGTTTCAGAGGTCATTTCTAGAAGTTGATATAGAAACAAATCTGTATAATCACTATTATGTATGTATGTCAAGGAACAATTTACTACGCCTGGATGCCAAATGGATAATATATCAAATTTCCTTAGTTACCTGATTGATCTTATCAGCAAACATGTCAATTTGGTTTCTGTGAACAGTGTCATTAGATAAGGAAATTACAATACATTTAGTGAAGAATTCGACTCCAATCATAACTCAAGAAATGTCTTTTGCCCTTGGTAATAGTTTGAGGTTTCACAGCTCTGGTAATTCTGAGAGCCGCCAAATTAAAAGATTTAAGGGTTGCTATGTTTTAATTATGCTACTTGCCAACCAAGTCAAGTCTGGATTCCTAAAATATTGGATGTCCTTATCGGCAAAGCTAGGAGGTTTGTTCGACCTCATACATATGGCAGCGAGAACTTTATTACAAATGACGTATTAGTCACCACCCATACCCCCCACACACACACTTATTATTTTAATGATGTTTGACGTTCGTTTCATGATTTGTGTGTTAATAGTGTAATCTAAGCAATGACCCTTTATTACATCATGAAGTACAAATAGGCTTGGTACAACACGTTAGATACGTAAAAACAAACTTCCGATGAAAAATAGTCATAGTAAAACAATAATTTTTCGACGGTCTTAGGCGACCCCTAGTAATTAGTCATTAGACCCCTAAAGAGGTCGCTACCCACAGGCTGAGAACCACTACTCTAAATAGTTACTTTTTTTCATTCATGTCTTTTCTATGTCAATGAATAATTGTTTCAGACAAAGAGAAAGAGTGAGTTAAAAATCATGAGAACCTATTTAACAGAGACATTTCTCAAATGTCAAAAAAAAAATAATAATAATATTAGGAGTACCACAAATCAAGAATGAGGAAACCATAGGTTAATTATTAGTGTGGGCCCTGTAAAGCATTAGTGTCACTGCAATTGCTATATATGCTATTCATGGGCGTAGCCAGGGGGGGGGGTTGGGGTTCAACCCCCCCCCCCGAAATGAAATCCCCCTCCCCTCTGCGGGGGGAGGGGATTGGAATTTAGTGACTGATTTTTTGCTTTGATTTGGTTTATTTTAGGTTAGATTGTAATACTAAACTATCACTTGCCCTAGTACAGCAAAGGAGGTTTTGAGTTTAAAACCCCCTACCAGGGGCTTTTGAGTTTAAAACCCCCTACCAGGGGTTTTGCAGTTAAATCCCCTTCTATAAACAAAACTAAAAAAAATGCAAACGACAATCCCCAAATTTCAAGAGCTAAGGAAGATTTTGATCTACAAAAATTACGATAAACCCCCTCTCAATATAAAAAAAGCAAATACACATTCAAAGTTCTATGAGCGTAGCCAAAGGGGTTTTGATTTTAACCCCCACCCCCTCCAGTTGGGGTTTGCATCTAAAAAGTACCTATTCAATATAAAAAAAGCAAATTACACACTGTAAAATCAATGAGCGTAGCCAAAGGGGTTTTGAGTTTAAAAACCCTTGCCAGCGGTGTTTGAAGCTGAAAAATACCTCTTCAATATAAAAAAAAAAAGCAAATTAGGCACTCAAAATGTTATGAGCGTAGCCAAAGGGGGCTTTGAGTTTAAATCCCCCTTCAGAGGGTTTTGATGAATACCTCTTCAATATAAAAAAAACAAATTACACACTAAAATCCTTTGAGCGTAGTTAAGCTAATGAGAGGTTTTGAGTTTAAATCCCCCTCCTCCAGATGGCTTTCTTAAAAATTTAAAACCCCTTCAGATGGTTTTGAGTTGAAAATTCCCCTACAGAGCGTTTTGAGTTAAAAATCTCTCTCTTCAATATTATTTTAAAGCAAACTACAGTCACCAAATTCTATGACCGTAGCTAAATGGGGTTTTGAATTAAAAAAAACAACAAATAACTCCAGAGATTTGTTTAGTTTAAAACCGATCAATAGATAATTTTGACGATAAAACTTTCTTTTTCGATTTAAAATCTAAAACGAAATACAGGCATGTAATTCCAAGAGCGTAGTCAAGAGAGGTTACAAATTTCTACCAGTGGCTGGGCTCCATTAATAAAGTGTGAATAGTCATCTGCCGAAATTGAACAACACTAAATGTGGCTAAACAAAGATGGCTAAGACAGATTTTAGGAGTCAGTTATAGAGATCGGGTCTAAATCAAAGAAATCATATGCCGAACTGGGAGTCGAACCCTTAGTAAGGTTGTGACAGAGCGTCGCATGAAGTTTTGCAGGACATGTTCTCCGACAAAATGAATTACGCATAATAAGAGTTGCGGAAACAGCTTGCCGGAAAATGCGCCGAACGGCGCGAGAGGGTCTAAGTCAGTGAGAATAGCACATAAGTTTGAAATAAAACTTTTTAATAGCAAGATAATGCACTGTAGATACCTCAGAATATGCATTTTGTTCGCTTTCAATGCCAGAAATAGTGCTTGGCGTCGGGGCTTCCCCCCGCGCTGGGAGAGCGCTGCAAGCTCCCCCAGACCCCCTTGCTAGCAAGGGTGGGGAGTCTACAAGTTTTCCACTAATTTCAGGAAGAAACTATTCTAGGGCACAATAAGCGTCTTCCGAAAGGGTCAGAATGTAATAAAGATTAATTATGTACACACACACACACACACACACACACACATTTATATAATTTTTTTCGCGGGTCTCGCGGGTTTCAGGAAGAAACTATTCTAGGGCACAATAAGCGTCTTCCGAAAGGGTCAGAATGTAATAAAGATTAATTATGTACACACACACACACACACATTTATATAATTTTTTTCGCGGGTCTCCCCCCCCCCCAACCCCCCCCCCCAACCCCCCCCCCCCGAAAAAAAATCCTGGCTACTCCCATGATGCTATATGTAGCATTTTATGTCATTTAGTGTACTTTTCCCTTTGCAACTTCTTGTGTGACTAAAGAGGCCAATCTGTGATACACAGTTACCGTCGCAAGTTGGGCATTTGTAATCACCAGGCGCCGTTGCATTTTAACCATTCTTTCTGATTCTGTTCTATATATATACAAGGGAAACAACTCCATACACATGAATTCAAAATTTCATGCTTATAGATGTAGCATGCCCAGTTAGAGCGCTTTGGTCCAATCTCATTTGTGGACCAGTGGGGGGAGGGGGTATCTTGGAAAATGTTTTTCGTGCTGCCTTTAGGCACTCAGTAAACACAACTATATCCGAGTCTGGTGTTGAATCTCGAGCCCCCTTCAATGGCTTCATATGTAGCCGAGCTAATTTCAGGCGTACTTAGCCTATTTTCCCACAAAATAGTTATAGAATCTTGAAATCTAGTATGATAGGTATCTGGATCTAGACCTATCTAGATATAGATCTATTATATAATAGTAGTAAGTAGTAGATGTGGAGTCAAAATCCATTAGAATAAGTATTGTCATTAATCATAATTAATGATTAAATAAGTGATGACCAGTGATGTTTAGTAAACATCCATTAGTGGCATCATATTAGTCTAATATTATGACTTATCTTATCTTAATTCACTTAAATAGTAAAAGTGAAATTAATGTCTAAACATATGACACTTTAAATTACTGCCACTTAGCCTTAGCTCGTTATAATTATGACATTACAACTAAATAATCTTATAATCATATTATTTTTAAAGCGTAATTTCTTACTTTATTTTAAACCATATATATGATAAGTGCAATTTTAAATAAAGTCAAATATATCTTTAAATCAAGGAATCACAATTTAATGTAGTAGTATTCATTATTAAATATAAAATTGTTTAGTTTCTTCTAACTCTACTACAATTACAAATTAAAAGATGCTGAATCGTATGATGAGTATATCTGTAGGCCTATACATGCAACAGCAAAAGAGAATCAAAGTAATTAATAAAATTTAAAAAAAATGTGCTGATTCTAAAATTGTTTACTTTTTATGCAAGACATTTAGACAATATTTGAAATTATTCTTTGCTTTTTAATATGCAGGTTGAAGAAATTTTATTTCAATCTCTGGAAATGGGTGGTGCTAATTGTGCCATTGTGGGATGCACTGCCACAAGAAGTAGTCGCAAAGGCTTGTCCTTTTTTAAGCTACCTAAAATGGATAAAACACCAGAAAAAGATCAATGGAGAAGTCAGCTGATATCATGTATAAATAGATCCGATAAAGGGTTTAATCCTAACAGGGCAACAATTTGTTCAATACATTTCAAGCAGACTTGCATCAAAACAGGTAATTTCAAATGCATATCATTTATATTATTGAAACAAAAAAAATGTAGAGCTTAGTATAGATGTATTTTTCTATCATAAAAATGTCTAAAATACATAATTTAGAGTTTACTCTCATCTAAAAAAAATATATTTATTCATGTATCACAGGCACCACTGGAAAAAAATTCCTTATACCTGGAAGTCTTCCTACAGAGTTGATGCCTACTGTTGAAACGCACAAACAGATACACAGGAATCCACCAGTAAATATTTTTTATTTAATATGCGCTTCAAAACAGGTTGTAGACATATTTTTTTTTTAAATTTAGCTGGGAAACCTTAACTCTTTCAGTTCAAATTATTCTGATATAAAACAGATTGACTTTTCAGAGACAAACAAAAATCTGCAAGAGTTACTAAAACTGACGTAACATTTTTATTTAATTATATGATCTAACATATTTGATATTATTAAAATGTAAATAAATTGGCTACAAAAATGCATAAATAACCTAAATTATTCATGAAAATATTTTAAAAATTTAAACTTAGAACAGAAAAAGGAAGTATATAAAAAAATTATTTAAATATCTATATACTTCAATATATATATATTTTTTTCTTATTCTTTCACAAAATGAAATTTTCAATTTAGCCTTTTAATTATAAATTTAATCATTAAATATTGAAAAATCACAAAACTAATCAAACTTTATGAATTCAAATTTTATAAAAGATTAACAAATGCACTGAGTAATTGGGCAAATTTATTCTTTTGTGTCACTAGATATAAAAGAAAAGAGAATACACTAACACAATGCTATCTTATTTGTTTTAAATGTTTGTCCTGCAATCAATTTATTACTAAAACAAAGTATAAGTACCATGGTATAGCAAGGAATTTTTTTCGTGGCCCCCCTCCCCCCGCGCGATATATATATATATATATATATATATATATATATACACACACACATACATATATATATATATATATATATATATATACACACACACACATATATATATATATATATACACACACACATACATATATATATATATATATATATACATGTGTGTGTGTATATAATTAATCTTTATTACATTCTGACTCTTCATTCTTTCGGAAGACGTTTATTTTTTTTTTTTTTAAACTTGAGATGGGAAACCTTAACTCTTATTTTTTCTCCTCCCCCGCTATATATATACACACATACATAGATATATACATGTATGTGTGTATATTTAATTAATCTTTATTACATTATAACTCTTCATTCTTTCGGAAGACGTTTATTTTACCCTAGAATGAGTTCTTCCTGGAGTTAGTGGAAATTTTGTAGACTTCCCGCCCTTTATAGTAATGGGGTCTGGGTAGCGCTGTGAGTTCCCCTTGCGTGGGGCAAAGCCCGCCGCCAGGCGCTATTTCCAGTATTGAAAGCCTAAAAAATGCATATTCTGAGGTACTCTACAGTGCATTTATCTGTTGTTACAAAGTTTCATTTCAAAACCTGTGCTATTCTTACTGACTTAGATCCTCCTGCGCTGTTCGGCTCATTGGGCGGCAAGCTGTTTCCACAAAAATCTGTCACTGGCAATGTCTAAAGCCTTTCCCCACCTGAATTTAAGATATAATAAGTCATTAGAATGGGGAATGGGAATACATTAGTTTGACCTTTCCATTGTTTGAGGGGAAGTACACTTGTGTATCAGTAGACGTCTATGTATAATGTTATTATGTTGATATGTTTAAAAATTAGAATAATATAATTATATGTAATATATATTTATCGAATACATTTGTGAATGTTGTGAATTTGTTTGTGTTGTATTGTTACGTTACGTTTGTGTGGCAGCAGAGGAGATTAATTATAAAATCTCATTTGTTGTACCTAGGTATAAACATCAACTATAGTGACCTTATCACTTTTATACAATAATACAAATGGTGATTTGAATTTTGTTTATGCTGCATTTTAAAATTGAATTTAAGATGTATTATGGTATTGTAGGTGGAACGTTCGTCGCCTGCCTTGGCTCAGACAGTTGCGTATAACTCTTTTAAGGAAGTAAAAGCAGATGCAGCCCTCATTAATCTTCCTTGGTGCCTCATTGAGAATTCCGAAAACGCCGTTGTATTTGGACTTTTTGAGACTGATACATCTCATTTAAAATATAAAGTAATTTTTAAACTTGATTTTATGACAGATATTCATATTGTTGGTATTCCAGCACCAAATCTATCACAAAGTTATGAGGGAGTGTGACAGGTGGGGAAATGTGACGTGTGTTTGGCACGTTTTATGTCTTTACCTTTTTTACCTTTTACCTATCCCTTAGTCTGTTGGACCGTTGGGGCACCAGGCAAGATTTGTCGACCGTCTTTCTCCATTCCTCCCTTTTTTTTTGCCTTGATCAGAACCTCTCTCAATGGCAGGCCTGTCCATTCTTTAATGTTGTCTAGGGGATGATTATTTTTGAAAGCAATCACACCCCCACTTATCAGCATATGAATCGGGAGCAGGCACGCAACGAGACAAAGCAATGAAAGATAGATACAAAAGTTAAAATAAAGGATATTTATTTACATAAATATACATATAATAATAAAAAGGGGGAGGGTTTGCATCTATCTCTAGTATATTCTATGTTTAATCATCACTCTTGCACATAATAAGAGAGTATGTCACTTTGTCCTCTGACTTAGCTGGTTGTCCTGTTGATGTCGCAGCTGGCTGTGTCCTGGCTTGAGGTTCTGCAGCTGGGGGTGGCGCTCTAGCGGATAGAGGGACGCTGGCGATATAGTTCTTGTGGAGTCTCAGTCCCAAGTTCTAGTATCTGTAGTGGGCACAGTATGGCGGGTGGCCGGATACCGTGGGCACAAGGTTACTGCGGGCAGAGCTGATCTGCCGAGGGCAGCGTAGTTGACAGGATATGTCCAGTGAGTTGCAGAGGGTTGGCGTAGCTATGACGTCTCACACAGATCTGGTCTATAGGGACGTCGCACCTAATAGCTTGACAGGTGGGCTGTCGAATAGGCGGGCAATGCCGATAGCGCCAAGTAGTAGAGTTGAGTAGATCTCAGTAGGCAAATGCAGCGCTGAATAGCACTAAGCACAACTGCAGGTAAATAGATCGTTGATCCAATAACTAGGCAATAGGTGATTCTTGATAGCAACTAGGCAAGTGCAGCGCTGATTAGCACTAAGCACATAGATAGGCCAGTAGGCAAATAGGCAGGTAAGTAATCCGATAAATAGGCAGACACCTGAGGGAGACTTACTTAGACTTAGGTCCTCCCGCGCCGTTCGGCGCATTGGGCGGCAAGCTGTCTCCATAATGATCTGTCACTGGCAATGTCTGAAGCCTCCTCCCATCTGGTGTCCACTGTTCTGAGGTCCTCCATGAAGGTGTGTCGCCAGGTAATACGAGGACGTCCCTGTTTGCGCTTTCCTCGTTTTGGCTTCCATGTTATCGCAACTCTTGGTGTGCGTAATTCATTTTGACGTAGAACATGTCCCGCAAACCTCATGCGACGCTCAGTCACAACCTCACTAAGTGTTCGACTCCCAGTTCGGCATAGGATTTCCTTGTTTGAGATCCGGTCTGTGTAATTGACTCCCAAAATCCGTCTCAGCCATCTCTGTTGAGCCACATTTAGTGTTTTCTCAACTTTGACAGATGACTTCCACGTCTCACATGCATATGTAGCAGTTGGAATGACGATTGTGTTGAGAAGGTGTATTTTTGTCTCGAGTCCAATGGCTTGGCTAGTCCAAATAGGCTGCAGCCTTTGGAAAATGCTCCCTGCCTTTCCTATTCGACATGCTACATCATGGTAAGCATCTCCATCATTTGTTATGATGCTGCCAAGGTACGTGAACTTGTCCAGCTCTTCAAGCTTTGACTCGCCAAGTCTGATGGGGACACCCTTTGCCTTATATCCCACTCGCATAATTTTAGTCTTATCCAAGTTTATGCGGAGGCCAATTTTGGGTGCCTCTCTGTCTAGGCTCTCCGTCATTTCTTGAATGCATTTATTTGTAGCCCCGAGTAGTGCAACATCATCAGCAAAGTCCAAGTCCGTCAATCGGAGTTGTTCATGCCATGGAATACCAAAGGCAGTCTGGTTCATTGCTCTCCTCATTATGTAGTCAATGGCTAGGAGGAAAAGGAAGGGAGATAAGATGCACCCCTGTCTCACACCTGTCTCGATTGTAAAAAACTCTGTTGTTCCCTCTTCTGTTTTAATGCAGCAACTAGACTGACTGTAAAGGTGTCGTAGGATCTGGACGAATTTTTCTGGGATACCGTATTCTCTAACTATTTTCCATAGTGATTCTCGGTGGACACTATCAAACGCTTTTTTGAAGTCCACAAAACTGATCGTTAGCCGTTGTTGGTACTCAAGACTTTGTTCTATGATATTTCGTAAAACGAAAATCTGCTCTGTACATGATCTGCCTCTTCGGAACCCTGCTTGTTCTTCTCTGAGCCTTTCATCTGCAGACTGTTGAAGCCGTCTCAACAAAACAGTGCTGAAAACTTTGCCTGGGACAGAGAGGAGAGTAATGCCCCTCCAGTTGTTGCAGTCTGCCAAGTTGCCCTTTTTTGGAAGCTTTACAATCACTCCCTTTTGCCAGTCCTCTGGGACTTTTGAAGTTCGCCAACAGAGATTTAAGAGATCAGTCATTCTGTTAACAATGCACTGTCCCCCATATTTTAGCATTTCTGCTGATATCATGTCTAGTCCTGGTGCTTTGTTATTCTTTAGCACTGCTATGGCCATGGTAACCTCCTCAGCAGTTATTGGGTCTGTCTTGACCTTGAGATCATTGTCTGGAGAGGGGTCCTTGAATATGTAAGTTAGGTCTGGCGACAGTTGGTTAAGGGTCTCTTTAAAGTGCTCTACCCATCTTGCATCCTGTTCTACTTTGGTTAGCAAAGTTTTGCCTTGCTTGTCTTTTATTGGTGCCCCATGTCCACTCTTTGCTCCAGTGAGATCTCGGACAATACGATGGAGGGTTTTTGTGTCATTTCTGCTTGCAGCTGCTTGTGCCTCTTGTCCCTTCTGCTCAATCCAGTCCCGTTTATCTTGCCGACAGCTTCTCTTTACTTTCAGATCTGCTTCCCTATAGGCTTCTTCCGCTAGGCTGCGATCCTGTGTTTCATTTTTCTGATCTCGTCTACGTTTGGCCTCTTTCCTCTCATCTATCAATTTCCATGTTCTGTCTTGTATCCACCGTTCCTTGTATGAACCTCGCCTCCTTCCGCGCACCCAATAGTGGTATCTTTGAAGTTGGCCCACTCTTCTTCAAGGGTCAATATATCTGCAAGAGCCTCAAAGCGGTTCGTTAGTTTCAATTGGAACTGTGCTGCAGTATTGCCGTCTTTAAGCTTCTCTACATTAAATGGGCGGGGTCGTGTGGCTCGTTTTGGTTGACGTTTCAATCGGAGCTTACATTTGCCACTGACAAGGTAGTGGTCTGAGCCGATATCAGCTCCTCTGCGGGTCCGCACGTCTAACAGAGATGACCTCCATCGTTTGGAGATGCAAATGTAATCTATCTCGTTGAAGGTTTCTCCATTTGGTGATCGCCATGTTTTTTTGTGTATTTGTTTGTGCTTAAAATATGTGTTTCCAATTGAAAGGCTGTTGGATGCACAGAGAGAAATCAAGCGCTCGCCATTATCACTGATGTTTTCTGCAGAGCCATATGGTCCCATTACATATTCAAAGCCAGTTCGGTTGGGATTGATTTTGGCGTTAAAGTCTCCCATCAGTAGAATTAGGTCGTGAGTAGGTGTTTCATCAAGAGTGGTTTGTAGTTGATTATAGAAATGATCTTTGATGGTATCTTCTGCATCCTCTGTAGGGGCATAAGCTTGGATGGTAGTGACTTTAATTTGCTTTGTTTGGAGTCGAGCTGTAATGATGCGATCACTGACCGGCTTCCAAGCAATTAGCGCTGAAGCTGCTATTTTAGACATGATGATTCCTACACCACCAATGTGCTCCTTGTCATGTCCTGAATATATTATTGTCTTGCCATCATTGATTATTTGTCCACTTGATGTCCACCGCATCTCGCAGATCCCAAGGATGTCCAGCCGGTAAGAGTCAAACTCTCTTAAAAGTTGGGCCAGTTTACCGCATTGATTCAGGGTTCTTACATTCCACGTGCCTATAAGAGTCGGTTTCTTTGCGTTGAAAGGCTTGCCATGTATCGGGTATTGGACTTCCAGTTGGCTTTGATCCAACACCGTCATCAGGGTTTGGCTGCCCTCGCCGCATGTATAGTTTTCATTATGTGTCGAGTTTGCCGTTTCTGTAGCAATAGTGGTTTTACAGGGTGGGGTCGCTAGCCCCACGCCAAACCCTCCTCCTTTCTCACCCGGGCTTGGGACCGGCATACGGCATATCCCTGAGGGAGGCTGCGGATAAATAAAGACAAGTTAGGACATGTCTCTCATACATCTTATCGATGCCCTCGACTGAGGTGCATTCGTCAGATTGGTAAAATTGATTAGAGCATAAAGGGGAGATGATGACAAATGGGATTTGGAAAATAGATGGCAGATAGTAGCAATATAAAAATGTACATGAAAGGGGAAATAATAATATAAGAATGTACATAGAAGGGGAAGTAATAATCTTAAATAATCAACACAGGTGGATAGCGAAAGAAAAGGGGGGGGGTGAGTTGGGCGGTGGTCAGCGATCGAGACGCTTTGTTTGCATATGACCGTGGGTCGAGAACAATGGAGCGCGCTTGAATGGAGAGGGCGCAACTCTCGTAAGAGTGAAATGACTACAGGGGAGATAATTCAATACACAAAGAAGGGGGGGGGGGTAATTCATATCTCTTCACTAGACGCAGTATCAGTGCGCTAGTAAAATTATCAAGGCGGCCAACCGAGATAAAGGAAATAAAATAAGATGTACAAATATATACATGGTTGCATCAACGATCAATTGAGCAACATAGCATTAATAGATTAATGCAATACTAAAATACAAACATAGCACATGTTTATGTTTTCTACTTACGCCAGTGAAAAATACACAATGCACTAATTAAATATAAATGAACTAAGCAAAATCCACATGATAAAATCCAATGGAAATATACAAAAGTAATTAAGATGGAACTTGTGATTAAGTTCGGCTTACCACCAGGTATTCCTCTAGGAGTTAGAATAAACGATATAGTCCAGACTCGATAGCTCAGCTCGAATGAGAAATGAAAGAGAGGCTGATTTGAGTTGGTTTACTATATATATATGCCTGAAAAGTGTGGGCGGACACCGGAAATGTCCTAGGCTTAGCATTATCTTACACGTGGGTGAAGTAGACTTGAGATGGGAGTGGCACATGGGATATCAGGCGGTGTGTTGACCAGGGTAATCTCTTAGATCAAAGAGAGACGTGAGAGAAGGGGGGGGGGAGAAGGATTAGCTTGCATTCAAACCAAGGTGGTGTCAACCGCGATCGTCCTTCAGACATCCGGCGGTAAGACAAAAGAGATTGTGTGTCTACCTTTCCCCGATCAAGGGCAGATAAATGAAAGGACGCGCCTTAGCTATCTCCAAGGTGGTGGACTAAGTCTAGCCTGGTAGAGAGGAAAAGGTGTGGCGGGTGAATAATTTGGAGGTAGGATGGGGAAATAATTAAAATAGAATAAATAAATGATGAAAAATAATAATTAATGCTGTGATAAAATTGAGTGACTCTGGCAGCGAGTTTTTGACTTGTCACAGGGAGTAAAAATTAAAAGTTATCTTGATATTATTTTATCGAAATCCATTTGTCCTGGTATAAGGCAAAAACATTTGCAAGCATTAGCTAGTCTTCCAGAAAAAAAAGATCAAACCTATTTCAGACATATTTTAAACAAGACAGATTTCGGAACAAATAACTTTTATCATTTTTCAATTATCCGATCTCGCCATTGTTTGCTTCTTTCTGATGGCATATGCACACATTGCAAAGATTCTGAACGTTTACTACAGAAAAAGTGGAATAGAGCTGAGATGAGCAAGAAAACTCCATTGAAGTTGAATTGTTCCATGAACTCAACATGCCCTTTAAAATTAAAAGATAGACTTAAAAATAGCAGACAAGAAAATAAAATTTTGAACAAAAAAATACAATGCTTTAATGCAGTCCTCAAAAAAAATTATATTGAACTTAGAGAGGATGTACACTTAGGCGTTCGAAAAGTAACAGAAAATGCTGCCATCACGAATCCGTTGTCTCAATTTTTTTGGGAAGAACAAAAAAAAGCATTTGACTCTAAATTATTTGGGATGCGTTGGCATCCGACTATGTTAAGACAGGCAATTTTATTGCATAGTAGGAGCCCAATAACTTACCAAACATTGAGAAAAACTGGTGTACTCAAACTTTCAGGTGAAGTAACCATTCGAGACTATACAAATGCCATTCATCCTAAAACTGGATTCAATTGTGAAGTAATAGATGCAATTAAACAAGCAACTAAGGATTTTGATGAACATGAGCGCTTTTTAGTTTTACTTCTTGATGAGATGGCTATAAAAAGTGATCTTGTGTATGATCAGCGAAGTGGGGAAGTTGTTGGGTTTGTTAATAGTGACAATGTAAAAGAAAGCTCATCATACCAACTTGCTACCCATGTACTTGTATTTTTTATTGTAGGAATTAATACAAATTTAAAAATGAGTTTAGGATATTTTGGGACACAATCTGCAACACCCTTGGATCTTTATACTAACTTTTGGAGAGCTGTTCAAAATTTAGAAAATCATTGTGGGCTCAAAGTGATTGCTTCAACATGTGACAAAGCTTCTGCCAATGTCAAACTCCATCAGTTACATGATTCTCAAATTGATAGCACTATTTGTTTTAAAACCATAAATCATTGTGCGACAGACAGATTTATTTATTTTCTTTCGGATGTTCCACACTTACTTAAAACAGTTCGAAATAACATTTTTAAATCAGGTTATGGCAAATCTAGACTGCTATGGAACAATGGAAATCACATTGTCTGGAGTCATATTGTTGACTTGTACAATAGAGATATAACACCAGACCTCTTTAGAACACATTTCACATCAGATCACATAAATCTGACATCACATTCAATTATGAATGTACAACTTGCAGCACAGGTTCTCAGCAAAACTGTAGGTTCAGTCATGCAAGCATATGGTTCAAAAGACAGTCAAGAAACAGCAAAGTTTATTTTATTAATGGATCGTTTTTTCGACAGTATGAACACCAGATCACTATCTGAAGCTCATTCTGTAAATAAGCCAGATCTTCTATCGTACACAAATTGTGATGATCCTCGTTTTGAGTTTTTAAACAATGAATTTGTAAAGTATTTAAATGATTGGAAAAGCTCTGTGAACAAGAGAGAAGGACCATTTAGCATAAGTCAAAGAAATAAAATGTTTTTGAGTCATCAAAGTTACAAGGGTCTTGTGATGACTGTTAATGCCTTTACTGAAGCTACTAGATATCTATTACAAAATGGTGTAAAATATGTACTTAGCAACAGATTTTGCCAAGATCCACAAATGAAAATCCGAATCTGTGGAGTTTTGGTTACCAAGAAAACAAACTTAGGCTTCAAAGAAATTTAACACTGGCTTTTCAGCCACGGGGAAATGTCCAATCCCACCTACTTCAAAAGAGACGAAACCAGATTTAATCTTATCACTACCATCTAAATCACTACAACTACTACACTAGACCTAGATCTACACAAACACACTACAATAAACTAGTCTAGATCTACAATATTCTACTACTACAACCAACCCATAACACTAACACTAAAACAAGAACACCTCAGGCCTTAGTTACTAGTACTTTACTATTAGTATTAGTATTCACTAAGAACAGACTAAGCCGACTAAGGCAACACTACAGAAACAAAATAACACTAGATCTAGATCTACAGCAAGAGGTTACAGCAGAGTAATAACAGCAACATGTATTTCAGCAGCTATATTCAACAGTTAAAACAGCAGTAATAATAGCAGGCCGTCCCAGGTACAGAAATATAGAAATGATTAAATAAGTATACGCCAGATCACTAAGATCATCAACTGTCACACAGACAGTGATAAACTTTACTGACCGCTGGTCAACTGTACACTTAACTGTTTTAAGACAGCATGTACATTACTTTTTATACTATCCGAACTAACCTATATAAAAATATGCGGAAGTACAATTATAAATAAATTATATATCTGACACTAACCTATAAAAATAAAATATATAAAAATAGCTCTAACCTATACAACAAAAATACATATAAAAATAGCCCTGGGAGCGCAAGTTCTAATATCTATCTATCTATCTATCTATCTATCTATCTATCTATCTATCTATCTATCTATCTATCTATCTATCTATCTATCTATCTATCTATCTATCTATCTATCTATCTATCTATCTATCTATCTATCTATCTATCTATCTATCTATCTATCTATCTATCTATCTATCTATCTATCTATCTATCTATCTATCTATCTATCTATCTATCTATCTATCTATCTATCTATCTATCTATCTATCTATCTATCTATCTATCTATCTATCTATCTATCTATCTATCTATCTATCTATCTATCTATCTATCTATCTATCTATCTATCTATCTATCTATCTATCTATCTATCTATCTATCTATCTATCTATCTATCTATCTATCTATCTATCTATCTATCTATCTATCTATCTATCTATCTATCTATCTATCTATCTATCTATCTATCTATCTATCTATCTATCTATCTATCTATCTATCTATCTATCTATCTATCTATCTATCTATCTATCTATCTATCTATCTATCTATCTATCAAACCCCCCCCCCCCCCCCGAAATGATCGGTATTTAGTAACTGATTTTTTACTTTGATTTTGTGTATTTTAGGTGATATTTTAATACTAAACTTAGCAAAGCAAAGGAGGTTTTGAGTTTAAAACCCCCTACCAGGGGTTTTTGAATTTAAAACCCCATACCAGGGGGGGGGGGTTCGAGTTTAAAACCCCCTACCAGTGGGGTTCGAGTTTAAAACTCCGTACCATGGTGGTTTGAGTTTAAAACCCCCCTACCAGGGATTTTCGAATTTAAATTCCCCTCTTCTATAAAACAGAACCCCCACCCCCTCTTCAGTAGGGTTTGAAGCTAAAAAATACCTCTTCAATACCCGGTATAAAAAAAAGCAAATTACGCACTCAAAATGTTATGAGCGTAGCTAAATGGGTTTTGACTCAGTTTTGAATTTAAACCCCCCTTCATTGGGGTTTGAAGTAAAAAATACCCCTTTAATATTAAAACAAAGCAAAATATACACTCAACATGTTATGTGTATATTCAAAGGTGTTTTGAGTTTAACTTCCCCTCCAGTGGAGTTAAAGTGGAGTGAAGCTAAAAATTACATCTTCAATAAAAAAAAAAAAAAGAAAATACACACTCAGAAATCTATGAGCGTTGCCAAAAGGACTTTTGAGTTTAAACCCCCCTTCAGAGTGGTTTGATGCTAAAAAAATACCTCTTCAATATTAAAAAAAAAAGCAAATAGGGTTTGTTGGACTAGTCCGTTTCGTTTCTTTGATTAAAAAGTATTGGGCCGGAAGTCGCTTTATTTATTTATTTATTTTATGAGTATTTTACCCAAGATCTGTGTTGTTTTTTTAGGACTAGCTTATTTCATGTACCCGGCATTTTCCGATACACAATTTAATACACAAAGTAATTGTTGAAAAAAATTGTAGTGATTTTAAACTTTAAATGATTACTTTGTTTTTTGTTTATATCCTAATTCTAAAAAGGAATAATAATAGAATTATACAGTAAAAATAATCACTAAGTTTTTCTTTTAATAGTTTTGAAAGTCTAACTGAGTTTGTGTTTTTGCAGATGTACACAAGCTACACTATGAGTCAGTCCATCTCTTTTGACTATTTAGAAATGAGTGTAAAAATGTAGGCTTCGATATTTTTAGCCTGAATTTAAGAAGTTACAATCTTCAAACAACTAATATATTGCCTCTTCCATAAAACTTTGTACTTAAAAAATAAATGTATCCAATGCTCGAAATCCTGCTTGTATACTTAGGCCCTATTTAAATCGATCCGGTATCAATGTTTTAAGTAGCAATAACCCCACAAAAAAATTAAATGAAAGAAGATTGAGATATACATATATTTTTGTGACGGTACGCACCGGTACGGGGTACCGGCACCTTTTTTCAATGTCGGGAAAAATGATTACTTTTCTTGTAATTCAACGATAATTGTTAATTTATTATTAGTTGAAAGTTAGGCAATCTATCAATGAGTACTGGAGCCTCTTTTTTATTTTTACAAAAAAAAAAGCACTTTATATGCTTTCAGCCGACATGCTGTATTATTAAAAACACCTCTATGTGAACTTCTCAATCATCTAGAGTCTTAGACAGTCATTATTTTAGACTAAATTTAAGTAGAGTCTAGACCTAGATTTAGTAGGCCCATTATTATAAAAAAATAATAATAATCAGTCATTATAGACATCATTCGCAATTTTATTATTAGGCCTAGGCATTGAAAAGTAAATCTATTAATAAACTATAATAGATCTAAGTCTAAGTACTAACTTATTAAATAAGTCATATTAAGTAGAAGTATTATAATGAATATTGTATATATCTAGATTGACAAGATTATAGATAGATCTATGGATAGATCTCTAGTTTAGTAGATTAAGTATAGAGTATAGTAAACGTATTACAGTATTATTAGATCTATGTCTTATGTCTATGTATATATCTAATTAATTCTAATAATCTAATAATTAAAAAACTTTAGTCTTTATTAATATCTAGACTTTTTTCTTATAAAAACTGACTATAGGCATAGCATAGGCTAGACTCGGCAATCTAGTCTCAAGATAGAATTTATACTATTACTAGATCTATTCATGGAACTATACTAATGGAACACCAGCTTCGAGATTTTATGATCAGAGTGCCGTCGCGCATCTTTTTCGCGCACTATACCAATTTGAAAAATCGATGAGGATGCCAAAGAAGAAATTTACTCCGAGAGCCACTTGGATTGACCTTCATTGAGAGTAAAACTTCCCCACACTATATTTTATTAGATCTGTAAAAACTTTATCCATTTTCTGACTATCTGATAAAATAGATACAATTTCCCTGAATAATGGATCGTCACAAAAGATTTTTTTTTAAGGCCACTTCGTTAAAATAGGTGTTTCCAGTACTTCCTCATTTGGGTATTTTACACAAAATCTGGAATTTTTTTTATGTACATGTCATTTTTATCATCTGTCCCGCGCAACCAAACCATCCACTTTTCCCGGTCACCAATGTTCTTAACAAGATATCAAGAGAGAGAGGCTGGTCCATTATTTGCGTATTCCAGCCAGCTTTTTTTTTTTTTGACAACCTTTTTTCGTTCTCTCTCATGAAGGATATGTTTTGAAAATTAGTCTTACAAAATACAATTCCAAACCAACTCATGCAGTTATCGTCTTTTCACAGTATTGAGGAGTCATCCTTTTTGCCAGCCAGAGTGTTAATTGGCAAAAGTGAAAAATTCATTTTGTTTAATTTTTTAAAGTAAATATTCATAACTATATCTTTTATATAATAATATATTTTTAAAATAACAATCTTGTATATAGACATGCTTTAATAGATCTAATAAATGATTAACTCGGACCTACCAATATGGGTATATAAATACTTAAATCTGGGTATTTAAAATTTCGAATGCGAATTTTAAAAAAAAACGAACTTATATTGATCTAGATCTCTTGTATAATATCTAGAATAATATAGATCTACAACACCTAGACTAAAGTTAAAGACTAAGGTCTAGATTTATTTAACGTTTAAAAAAAAAAAATCAATAGATCTAATATAGACAGTCATGAGATCCACTCTATTTTATCTAGATCTAGACCATAGTGACCATACATGAGGTCAATGTCAATATGAATATTTATAGATCTAGTCTAGAGTCTAGATCTATCGATCATCTAGAATCTAGTCTGTCTATAGCTATACTTATACTTACTATTATACACTTTTACAGTATATGAGTATACTCATACGAGTCATACTGGCTATACTATAGTATAGACACTATAGTTAGTATAGTTAATACTTTTTAATAGTAGATCTATAATCTATCAATTCTATCTAAATCTAGACTTCACTTTCACATCACATTCACACGATTATTGATACAGACAGTGAATGAAACGAATGCAGTGGTTATACTGATTATACTTAAAGTGACGATACTACTTACAGATCTACCAGTTGATAAACATCATCATCATAGATAATAATCTACATCTATAATCATAGTGCCCTTTATTTAGTCAATATAGTCAAGTCAAGATAGTGGAACGTTAACTCGAAGGTTTAATACAATACGGTATGAGTCTATGAGTTAGTATAAGATCTAATTATTTTGTTACTTTGTATTTGACAGTATGTCAATGTCTCAATTAAAATAATTAATATCATCAGCCATATCATTTTAAATATTTAAAAAGTAGACATAGATTTTTATTATATTATAAATAGATAGATTAGATCTACATATAATTTTACAAACTTTAGAAATGATTGATTTTATTTTTTATTGATAAGCCTTCTAGACTAGCTTGTCTAGATCTAGCATCTCTAGCTAGACTCTAACTCCTAACATGTAGATTGTAGATCTTTGAATTGGATCGATATTCACCTTCCTAAATTGTCTCTAAAGTCTGTAGCTGATTTGAGAGGCCCAACGAGGCAAGACGAGTCTATTAGTACTATGTCTCTTGATCTATCTAGTAGGCCTACTAAGCTAGTGCATTAGCCATAGTGTAGTCAAATCTTGACAACTAGTCTTCTAGATCTAAGCTTCTAGATTAATTAGATCCAGTTCAGATTAGGATATAAAAATATTCCACTAGCTAAAATTCTAAATCTACTGATCTATACTTAATATGTTAGATATTATATGACATCTACAAAAATTATTATTAAGATATAATTATAGATTCTAGACTAGTTATATATGTAGATCCCATAAATTTATAATTGATACAGATCTATCAGTAAAAGTTACCTTCGATTGGCAGTTTTACCCAATCTAATCTATACAAGACAATTTATAATCCATGCCTTGCCTACACCCCATATATATTAAATAATAGTTTCCATTCCATGCCATACCCAGACCCATGAGTTCATGAAATAATAAATGATGTCGTGTCAAGATGGATCTATCCCCTGAAATTCAGTGCTTTAATATAAAACTCACATATCTAGTTAATTATTTGCTATGACACTCTGATAAACTTGGACTTGTGTGATACATATATGTTTCTTATCAGATTTAATTAATGAAGTTTTGGTGCATTTTAACCAGTAATAAGGCTACAAAAGTAGCATCAGGTGTATTCTAACCATTGGTATTTTTCCTGGCAACATTTCTATTCTAGTCTGTGATAATTTATAAATTAAAAAAAATGTTTGTAATGTTTCAGTTATTAACAAGTAGAACCATGGCAACCAGTTCTGATGATGTAACAGAATGGCTCAAGGATCATACTTATACTATTTCTACTCTCTGGGCATCCATTCAATATTTAATGTAAGTACTACTATAAAATTTTTATTTTAGTTATCTAATAGATGTTTTATGAATTGTGTGATTTTCATGGTCAAGCAACATCCAAATATCTGGGATGGAATTTAACATTTTTCTCTAGTTGTTTTTTTTTATTTATAACACTCTTAAGCACATTCATCTTTCATGAATGCCTAATATACCTTGGCTGTTGTGCAGGCCATTCCTTTACAATAAACTGTTAGATGAAATTAGGCAAAATTGTCTGATAATTTGTATGTTTGATACAATAATGTTTTCAATTTAATAATATTATTTTTTAATTTTAATGTTTTCAAAAGAAATTAACCAATATGCCTAATTGTATAATTACAGTTATGTTTGGAAATGCAAGAAAAAGGCATGCATTCCTGAAAAGTCAATGATTGGTTGCACCTCTTAAAGGTAAGGTACTGCAATTTTTCCCATGTACTTTTCTCATAAGCTGAAGTACTTGTATTTTTGAAAAACTAGTTTTCCATGAAAATGTAAATCAAAATATATGTTATAGTTGCTTTTAGATTAGTTCAATGTGCATCAAATTAACTGAACATCTGTCTTCACCTATAGTAATAATTCATAACTATTAAGGTCAGGGCCATGTCTACACATTAACGCAGTAGCTCCTTTTAGGTACAGACTATTTTTAGAATGGCAAAATTATATAACTATAATTAATAAACATATATACGTTTAGCATGGTCAACACATATGTCACAAATATTTTTTTTTTTTTTTTTAAATCCTTTTATTTATTTTTATAACTAGATAACTTTCTGTTATGAGAAAAGATGAGATTCTTGGACTCCTGCATAGCACCACCAGAAAGGAAAATCCCATCATGTTGCAAAATAAAAGTCTTGGACCAATTTTAATTTAAGATATATATATTATACTGTAAGCTGTATACATATTTATGTATATCCTGTCATTCAGCCAACAGGTTTGGATTTAGTATTTCTTTAAATCTGTTTGATATTGTACTTGAAAACTATTAATCTGAGCCCCATTAAAACAAGAGGGAGTGCAGTGGATGAGTGGTAAGGGAAATTTTACTTTTTTAAAATTAAAATAAGAATCTAACAAAAGTAAACATATAAAATATGGTGCATTCTCCTTAAAACTAAAACCTGGTGCAAAGGTTTAAAATGTTGGCAAAAAAAAAGCAACATCAATTAAATATTCTTAATTCCCTTTTCAAAACTTACTGAGAAGAACATGCATGTTGTTCCCTCATAAGTTTCTTGACAGAGGAAATCTTGTTTATATTAGATTTGAATTAAGCAAATTAAGAAAAAAATTATAATCATTATTTCAAATGGTTGTATCTAAACCTTATGAATTATTTTTCAGTTATAAGTATATTGAAATGAATGGATAATCATGAAATTGTTCAATAATTGCTGCTATCATTCCATTGACTAAAGAACCATAATTTTTTTTAAAAATTAATTTCAAACTGATTTTTTTCAAGCAGAGTTCACATAGATCTTGAGTGAAATTTATCTTTTTTTGACTAATGCTTCAATTTTATTGTATCATTAGTTTTTTATTTTTATTACCCAGAATATTTTAAAAATGAGTACACTATTTTCATGTAACTTCACACATCAAAATACGCTATAATCTTTAGGCCATATAGATTTGTATAAATATAAATTAACTTGCTTAAATACATTGTAAATGTATATTGTTTGGATAAGAATAAAGTTTTTCTGTAGACAATTATTGTTCAAGATTTGTTGATGCTCCTGCTTAATAAATTATATATACAGGTCATTAGTTTTAACACACTACTGACACAAGAAAAACCGGTCGCCCCCACTTCCATTACATAGATATAATAAAACGTGACCTCAAATCAGTGAACATCAATACTGACAATTGGGAAGACATAGCTTTAGACCGCGACAGATGGAGAGACAGTGACCAAGAAAGCTATGGACAGTGAAAGTACATAGGTCTCAGCTCAGGAAGAAAAACGTACAATCCGAAAAACGGCCAGCTCCTCTACCACCGAAGCAAAAGCCACCTTAACCTGTGCTATCTGTGGACAGGAGTGTCTCCAAAATAGGGCTCCACAGCCACATGAGGAAGTGTGCTCTGAGATGAAACCTTAGTCTTTCTACGACTGAAGGAGGCCAATGATGATGATACAGGTCATTAGTTTTAACACGTCTGATAATAAATGACAGTACAAGTTATTGAATGAAAATTTGTCATTATTTCAGGTGCTTTAGGCCTACATCAATGTGAGGTACCAGTACTTTGATTGTGTCATATAACAATTTAAAGCAACATTTTGAAATGAATAGTGTGTAGAATTGACAGTAAATACATTTAAGTGATGGGCTGTGATCTGCATGAATTGAGAGCTGATCATGTATTGAATTTGTGTTTTTGATCTTTACTTCAAGTAAATGTTAATGAACAATTAATTTTTAATGAATAAATAATTTAAAAATAAATACAAAGAAACCATAAACATCTACTTTATTTTAATAATTTTTTTTCATCAGAACAGAATTTCCAACTTTGCATTCTTAAAATAAAATATAATTTATTTAGAGTAGAGTCAGAACATAAAATCATAGTTTTGAAATTAAGTAAATTAAGCTAAGCTGTTATAAACATTTGTATATAGACTACACACAATTTAATTATTATTTTTCATCAAATTGCAGGAACTAGTACATGTACTTATGCATATTTGACAATAAAAAACCTTAGTCAATGAAATAGTAATACTAGTAAATGAGATAAAAGTAAACTAAATATCATCAATGCTATTGAAGCCACACTTGTTTCTTTTTATCTTGTTTGGTGGACTGCAATTAAAGTTGCTATTAATTTTACTGATTGTCTTAGCTGAAATGCCAGTGTCGTCTCTTTGAATCCTAAGCTTATTTTCTTGGTTAATGGAAGTCCAGATGTTTGGAGTTTCATTTTAAACACCTATATATTCTGAAATGGCCTTCCGATAAGCAAAACCTATTTGCCTAACATGTCATATGCACATAAAGAGGTACCACAGAAATGCTTTAAAGACAAGCTTAGGCGCCAACTTGCTTTAACTGACATAGAATAAGAGAGCACCTGGTTGCATGCAGCTTCAGAACGAGACAGCTGGAGGTCACTTACAAAGGTGTGGTATACACCAATGAAAATTACTTGCCAAGGGTAGACAGCAAAAAGAAAAAAACAACTGATTCTACCACAGGTGGACAATGGTTATGCCTGTGCTCAGTGTGGCATAATATGTAGGTCACAGCTGGGGCTGAGTAGCCACTGGAAACATAGCATTTCTCATAAGTCTTCGGAATCAAAGACAAGCCTATCATTTTTGTAGAATAGTTTGTAGCTTCTGTAAATGCATGAAATGCCGTCACAAATGACACAAGTCCTCTGTGAGTTTGATCATAGTTTGATGGATTATAAACATCTTACTTCTTTGCCTTATATTAAATGGTCCTTCTGTCTGTTCCACTAGGTACTTGCGTTTATCTAAATATCATTGATATATCGTAACATGTCATCAAAATAAAAACTAGAATCTCTGCAACTGGTTTACAAGTCAGAAGTCATCAATAACACTTGCCATTTAAAAAAAACAACAATTTAGATTACTGATTAGTCAAATTAGTGACTGATTATTCGATTCATTTAGGCCTATAATTTTTTTATGTGAATATATAATGATCCTTTACACTTTGTGACTTTACTAGTAGATCTATACTTTGGAGTAGACTTGTTTGTTGAGCTAAAGTCGGAAGTACACATTGAATTTTACTGTGATCTAGAGTAGTTTATGCTATTCGGACACCTATAGGCCCAAATTTGAAAGTTTGACTTTGACAGCGCATTATTTGATAATGGTTTGACATAGAAAAGAAAATGACGTATCAAAATCTTCTTTAGTTTAAGGAGAATAAGGATGACTACTTATATTTGTTCCCCTAATCGATATTTGTTATTATATTGAAGGTCAAAGAGGCAGTGTGTTTTAATTTAATTCGGACACATTTGACCCACATTATTTGATTCCGGACACCATAATTTATTTCGGACAGTCTCTATATTTAGGCATCAATAAACTCAGATTTTAATTCTATATTAACATTAACTAAATTTTAAGATCCCCAGGCATAGCCCCTCACATGAAATCATTACGATGTTTTCAAATTATGCATAAATACGAACACAAAAAATAAAAATATGAACACACTTATTCTACCAAAATTAGGTCACTGGAATAGTGATTTCTGCACCGACTTTTAGACTTATTTTATGTTTCTTTATTTTATGTGTGTTGAATGTTTGGGGTTTGCATGATTAGATGTGTGTTGAATGTTTAAATTGTGTTTTTTTTTTGTTTATTAATTTAATAAATTTCTAATACAGATGATCTTTCGTGGTATAGTAGGCCCCTACATGTTACGATAGCCATTCTTGCCTAACTGAATCCTCTATAATCTCTCTGTATAAATCTAGATCTATCTAGTAGGTCTAGATCTAAGCATTTAACTTCATTCAATGTATCAAGCTCACTCAAAACATTTGCCCATTTATTCTCTATTAAAAAAAAACAACAACAAACGAACAAACATAATATAAGATCATTTTTATTGATGTCCAAAACTGGCTGTCCGAAATAAATTTTGGTAAGAAAATCGTAATTTAATTCGGACAACGTATTAATTTTTTTTTGTATGGAATTAGAAAACTTGGCTTATGAATCAAATAAATTAGCTCCAAAAACAGAATAAATATTGCCGGGCTCATTAGTATAGACTTAGCCAATCAAAAAATATAGTCTTAACTCTAAGAAGGAGGTAAAGTCGTCCGGGTAACATAGGAAAAAACAACAACCTGACTAACAAATTTGAAATTCGATTTTCTTACATAAAAAGACAGCAAAATGGAAGGAAATTGGGTCAGAATCATTGGAAAATGGACAAGCACATTATACAGCGCGCTAGTTTTATAATACATATTAAAATAATTATTTAATGACGACAAAAAACAGCGAATGTCCGAATTCATGTAATGTCCGAAATAAATAAACTACTATAGTAATCATCTAGTCAAACGTAGTGATCTACTAGTACTAGATCTAGATTTAGTAGATGTAGAGACTAGTAGTAGAGAGAGTAGGCCTATCTGTCATATCGTGATCAGTAGGCGGCTGAAGTTTTATAAATCTATTCCATGACAAAAACCCTGGCTAGATTTAGATCTACTGGTCTAGACATCTAGATCTAACTATAATTAATTAAACTAGATCTAGAAAACTGAATTAGAGAAGTAGCTTTCTGGATCTAGAACTAGAATCTATATCCTATACTCTTAAGCGAGCAATTCTTGTATGTATGTATGTATGTATGTATATATATTTATATTTATATATATATATAAATTTTATTTCGAAAACGGCTCTAACGATTTTCTTTAAAAATTCACGGTATGTGCATAATAGTGAGAAAAAAATTCTCAACTCATTGGCCACATCGGGAAAACTCGAGATCGACCGTTATATCGGTTTGAAAATGGCTCATTATCGAAAAATTAATTTTGGCTAGAATGTTTTATGAATGAAAATTTTCCATGACGTAAACGGGAAAAACGCTGCTTACGTCACTAAGCTTACAGCAGTACACTAAAATATTTCTTTGCAAACAAGAACGAGTTCTAAAGAACCATTAGACCTAATTAAACATTTGCGCACCATCTTACTGTAGATTGATTTATTATAGAACTATGAAAGAAAAGTAATGAAATTAAATGTGCCGATATATGATTAGTTATTGTGTTTTAAGTGCTTAATAAGTTGTTTACTCTTTAATTGTGTAGAGCGGTGTAGATACATTTTACTTTGTTGTTTATTTTGCTGGTGACCTCCAGCTGTCTCGTTCTGAGGTTGCATGCAACCATGTGCTCTCTTCTATGTCAGCTAAGTCAAGTTTGCGCCATAAGCTGGTGTTTTAAGGGTTTCGGTGTTACGTCGACCACTTTTTAGCTCACCAAAAAAAACACTGCCTTTGGCATGCGTTCGTCTAAGATTCGTCTCCCATATAGGATACTGCTCTGTCCAGCGTAACTGTCGGACTTAAAGAATTCCCTCTATACAAAGGCCGCGGATACACATTTGAGACCAAAAGAAAATTTGCTGCCGAGGACAGACGCAGACGCTAAAAGAAAATCTTAATCGAGCATCGCGGACAATGGTTATGCTTGCCCTGGATGTGGCAAGATATGTAGGTCACAGCTGCAATCCTCATTAATTTTCGGACTCTAAGACAAGCCTTATTATTATTATTATTTTGCTGGTGAATTATTACCATGTGTTCATGCTTCAGTGTCTACCTCTCCTGTACCAAAACAAAGGAACTGGTCATAACACAGCTTCTCTACGCCTTACTTGCTCACACTAAACATGATATCCATCTAGCGGTCAACGAGTTTGAGTACACTGCAGCCTCTTTTGATTTAACTATAAACCTCGGTAAAAAGCTTGGAGTTAGGGCCAGGAGAGATCTGAATGGATGGATGTGTAAAAGCAGGCCATAGTACCACAAGGATGGATGGATGGCAAAAGCCGGTATGAACTTCCTATAGTCCGACTGTCAGGCTGGGCAGGGCACGTATCCCGTATGGGTAACGAGCATATTGTTTGGCGTAACAGAGGTGCCCCACGGAAACGTTTCTTTAGAAAACTAATGCCATGATTTAAGTCTAATAAGAAAAAATGCGCCATTTTACTTTGTCACTAAGTGCATGTTTTACCCTATAACGTAGAGAAGTTACATTGCAAAGACTTTCTTCCAAGCCAATAATAGTAAGCCTACAATAGTTTTACGCAAAAGATAGATTGTAAAACTATAAGACGGACGTGAGCTGTAGTTTGTCTAGACTGTAGGAGGACTTAAAAGACTTTAAATTTAATCGACATGTACAATTAGGCCTACAATTAGAACTAACAGAACACTAAAACAACTCTTCAGATTAGTAGTCTTTATCCGATCGTTCATTTTCGTAATTACAAGAATATTCCCAAAATGACTTCGGGTATATAACCTTCCGAAATTATTTAACAGAGCGAGGTTCGGCCACCTGGTACAAAAATATTCTCAAAATGACTTCGGGTATATATCCTTCCTTAACAAATTATTCATCCGAGCGAGGCTCGGTCACCTGATATTATTAGTAATATTAGATCTAGTTGCGTCAAACGCTTAATTTTTGGTTGTTGTTTTTAATAAATGCACATAAAATACATTGTATTTTGGCAATAAAAATACCCAGTTGGTAGTCAAGTAATTCTAATAATTAATTTATGAATGACTCTATCAGTATTTGTTTTAGATCTATCAGATTCATATGACTTATTATTTATACTTATTTTATATCATTCGTCTAAGAAAATCTAGCTCTAGATCTATTTCATTTTAGATTAGGCTATAGTTGTTTTGTTTTTTGTTTTTTTTTGTCATTTTATTTAGGCTACAATATTATCAAGATTAACTTTTTCTTTGTTTCCCACGAGACGTGTATGCCTATAGCCTAGTCCTTTCGATAATAAAAAAAAAACAATTAGAAATGCGTAGCTTGGAGTGTCAAAACTGTATTAGGCCTCCTATTTTTATTTCGTGCAATTTATATCGTAACAAATACGCATTTAGCGGAACGGTAGACAGGTCTTCATCCAGATTTAGTGTAAATAAACCAAACACAGAAACACTGAAAGATTGTATTTTCGGAATTTAGATTCTATTTTTTGGAAAATAAGTGGCATTTTATAGGGTGATCGAAAAAAATAACTTTTGTGACGATCTCTTATTCAGGGAAATTGTATCTATTTTATCAGATAGTCAGAAAATGGATAAAGTTTTTACAGATCTAATAAAATATAGTGTGGGGAAGTTTTACTCTCAATGAAGGTCAATCCAAGTGGCTCTCGGAGTAAATTTCTTCTTTGGCATCCTCATCGATTTTTCAAATTGGTATGGTGCGCGAAAAAAGATGCGCGACGGCACTTCGACTCTCTTTGTCTTTGTAAAAAACTCGAAGCTGGTGTTCCATTAGTATATTTCCATGATCTATTCGATTTTTATATATAGATCTAGACTAGAATTAGATTATAGATCTAAATATACTAATGGAGAGATGATATGAGGTGTTAGCTAATAGCGTTGCACAAGAAACAAACCTGGGTTTTTCTAAACTCTAATACTTGGTATGTAATAGTAAAACAGCACCTACCTAAATAAATCGTAATTGGCAATCAAAAACCTATATTTATTGTAGTATATATAGGTATGTGGTTGTATTTTATATAGCCTTCGTAACTTCTTCTATACAGAAATGACTTTTTGTAATTTCTTTTTCTGAAAATTGGGCTATTCGCGTCTGATACATATATTCTATCCATTGCTAATCTCTCCTTTTCTTTTTCTTTTTCCGTTGCTAATCTCTCCTTTTCTTTTTCTCTTTCCATTGATAATCTCTCCTTTTCTTTTTCTCTTTCTATTGCTAATCCCTCCTTTTTTCTTTTTCTCTTTCCATTGCTAATCTCTCCTTTTCTTTTTCTCTTTCCATGGCTAATCTCTCCTTTTCTTTTTCTCTTTCCATGGCTAATCTCTCCTTTTCTTTTTCTCTTTCCATGGCTAATCTCTCCTTTCCTTTTCTCTTTCCATGGCGAATCTCTCCTTTTGTTTTTCTCTTTCCATGGCTAATCTCTCTTTTTCTTTTTCTGTTTCCATGGCTAATCTCTCCTTTTCTGTTTGTCTTTCCATTGCTAATCTCTCCTTTTATTCTTCTATTTCCATTGCTAATCTCTCCTTTTCTTTTTCTATTTCCATTGCTAATCTCTCCTTTTCTTTTTCTCTTTCCATTGCCAATTTCTTCTTTTCTTTTTCTCTTTCCATTGCTAATCTCTCCTTTTCTTTTTCTCTTTCCATGTCTAATCTCTCCTATACTTTTTCTCTTTCCATTGCTAATCTCTCCTTTTCTTTTTCTCTTTCCATGGCTAATCTCTCCTTTTCTTTTTCTCTTTCCATGGCTAATCTCTCCTTTTCTGTTTGTCTTTCCGTTGCTAATCTCTCCTTTTCTTTTTCTCTTTCCATTGCTAATCTCTCCTTTTCTTTTTCTCTTTCCATTGCTAATCTCTCCTTTTCTTTTTCTCTTTGCATGGCTAATCTCTTTTTTTTCTTTTTCTCTTTCCATGGCTAATCTCTCCTTTTCTTTTTCTCTTTCCATTTCTAATCCCTCCTTTTCTTTTTCTCTTTCCATGGCTAATCTCTCCTTTTCTGTTTGTCTTTCCATTGCTAATCTCTCCTTTTCTTTTTCTCTTTCCATTGCTAATCTCTCCTTTTCTATTTCTCTTTCAATGTCTAATCTCTCCTATACTTTTTCTCTTTCCATGGCTAATCTCTTCTTTTCTTTTTCTCTTTCCATGGCTAATCTCTATTTTTCTGTTTGTCTTTCCATTGCTAATCTCTCCTTTTCTTTTTCTCTTTCCATTGCTAATCTCTCCTTTTCTTTTTCTCTTTCCATTGCTAATCTCTTCTTTTCTTTTTCTCTTTCCATTGCCAATATCTTCTTTTCTTTTTCTCTTTCCATTGCTAATCTCTCCTTTTCTTTTTCTCTTTCCATTGCTAATCCCTCCTTTTCTTTTTCTCTTTCCATGGCTTATCTCTCCTTTTCTGTTTGTCTTTCCATTGCTAATCTCTCCTTTTCTTTTTCTATTTCCATGGCAAATCTCTCCTTTTCTTTTTCTCTTTGCATGGCTAATCTCTTTTTTTTATTTTTCTCTTTCCATGGCTAATCTCTCCTTTTCTTTTTCTCTTTCCATTGCTAATCCCTCCTTTTCTTTTTCTCTTTCAATGTCTAATCTCTCCTATACTTTTTCTCTTTCCATTGCTAATCTCTCGTTTTCTTTTTCTCTTTCCATGGCTAATCTCTCCTTTTCTTTTTCTCTTTCCATTGCTAATCTCTCCTTTTCTTTTTCTCTTTCCATGGCTAATCTCTCGTTTTCTTTTTCTCTTTCCATGTCTAATCTCTCCTTTTCTTTTTCTCTTTCCATGGCTAATCTCTCCTTTTCTTTTTCTATTTCCATGGCTAATCTCTCCTTTTCTGTTTGTCTTTCCATTGCTAATCATTACTTTTCTTTTTCTCTTTCCATTGCTAATCTCTCCTTTTCTTTTTCTCTTTCCATTGCCAATCTCTCCTTTTTTGTTTGTCTTTCCATTGCTAATCTCTCCTTTTCTTTTTCTTTTTCCATTGCTAATCTATCCTTTTCTTTTTCTCTTTTCATTGCTAATCTCTCCTTTTCTTTTTCTTTTTCCATTGCTAATCTATCCTTTTCTTTTTCTCTTTTCATTGCTAATCTCTCCTTTTCTTTTTCTCTTTCCATTGCCAATCTCTCCTTTTCTTTTTCTCTTTCCATTGCTAATCTCTCCTTTTCTTTTTCTCTTTCCATTGCTAATCCCTCCTTTTCTTTTTCTCTTTCCATGGCTAATCTCTACTTTTCTGTTTGTCTTTCCATTGCTAATCTCCTCTTTTCTTTTTCTCTTTCCATAGCTAATCTCTCCTTTTCTTTTTCTCTTTCAATGTCTGATCTCTCCTATACTTTTTCTCTTTCCATGGCTAATCTCTCCTTTTCTTTTTCTCTTTCCATGGCTAATCTCTCCTTTCCTTTTTCTCTTTCCATGGCGAATCTCTCCTTTTGTTTTTCTCTTTCCATGGCTAATCTCTCTTTTTCTTTTTCTGTTTCCATGGCTAATCTCTCCTTTTCTGTTTGTCTTTCCATTGCTAATCTCTCCTTTTATTCTTCTATTTCCATTGCTAATCTCTCCTTTTCTTTTTCTATTTCCATTGCTAATCTCTCCTTTTCTTTTTCTCTTTCCATTGCCAATTTCTTCTTTTCTTTTTCTCTTTCCATTGCTAATCTCTCCTTTTCTTTTTCTCTTTCCATGTCTAATCTCTCCTATACTTTTTCTCTTTCCATTGCTAATCTCTCCTTTTCTTTTTCTCTTTCCATGGCTAATCTCTCCTTTTCTTTTTCTCTTTCCATGGCTAATCTCTCCTTTTCTGTTTGTCTTTCCATTGCTAATCTCTCCTTTTCTTTTTCTCTTTCCATTGCTAATCTCTCCTTTTCTTTTTCTCTTTCCATTGCTAATCTCTCCTTTTCTTTTTCTCTTTGCATGGCTAATCTCTTTTTTTTCTTTTTCTCTTTCCATGGCTAATCTCTCCTTTTCTTTTTCTCTTTCCATTTCTAATCCCTCCTTTTCTTTTTCTCTTTCCATGGCTAATCTCTCCTTTTCTGTTTGTCTTTCCATTGCTAATCTCTCCTTTTCTTTTTCTCTTTCCATTGCTAATCTCTCCTTTTCTATTTCTCTTTCAATGTCTAATCTCTCCTATACTTTTTCTCTTTCCATGGCTAATCTCTTCTTTTCTTTTTCTCTTTCCATGGCTAATCTCTATTTTTCTGTTTGTCTTTCCATTGCTAATCTCTCCTTTTCTTTTTCTCTTTCCATTGCTAATCTCTCCTTTTCTTTTTCTCTTTCCATTGCTAATCTCTTCTTTTCTTTTTCTCTTTCCATTGCCAATATCTTCTTTTCTTTTTCTCTTTCCATTGCTAATCTCTCCTTTTCTTTTTCTCTTTCCATTGCTAATCCCTCCTTTTCTTTTTCTCTTTCCATGGCTTATCTCTCCTTTTCTGTTTGTCTTTCCATTGCTAATCTCTCCTTTTCTTTTTCTATTTCCATGGCAAATCTCTCCTTTTCTTTTTCTCTTTGCATGGCTAATCTCTTTTTTTTATTTTTCTCTTTCCATGGCTAATCTCTCCTTTTCTTTTTCTCTTTCCATTGCTAATCCCTCCTTTTCTTTTTCTCTTTTAATGTCTAATCTCTCCTATACTTTTTCTCTTTCCATTGCTAATCTCTCGTTTTCTTTTTCTCTTTCCATGGCTAATCTCTCCTTTTCTTTTTCTCTTTCCATTGCTAATCTCTCCTTTTCTTTTTCTCTTTCCATGGCTAATCTCTCGTTTTCTTTTTCTCTTTCCATGTCTAATCTCTCCTTTTCTTTTTCTCTTTCCATGGCTAATCTCTCCTTTTCTTTTTCTATTTCCATGGCTAATCTCTCCTTTTCTGTTTGTCTTTCCATTGCTAATCATTACTTTTCTTTTTCTCTTTCCATTGCTAATCTCTCCTTTTCTTTTTCTCTTTCCATTGCCAATCTCTCCTTTTTTGTTTGTCTTTCCATTGCTAATCTCTCCTTTTCTTTTTCTTTTTCCATTGCTAATCTATCCTTTTCTTTTTCTCTTTTCATTGCTAATCTCTCCTTTTCTTTTTCTTTTTCCATTGCTAATCTATCCTTTTCTTTTTCTCTTTTCATTGCTAATCTCTCCTTTTCTTTTTCTCTTTCCATTGCCAATCTCTCCTTTTCTTTTTCTCTTTCCATTGCTAATCTCTCCTTTTCTTTTTCTCTTTCCATTGCTAATCCCTCCTTTTCTTTTTCTCTTTCCATGGCTAATCTCTACTTTTCTGTTTGTCTTTCCATTGCTAATCTCCTCTTTTCTTTTTCTCTTTCCATAGCTAATCTCTCCTTTTCTTTTTCTCTTTCAATGTCTGATCTCTCCTATACTTTTTCTCTTTCCATTGCTAATCTCTCCTTTTCTTTTTCTCTTTCCATGGCTAATCTCTCCTATTCTTTTTCTCTTTCCATTGCTAATCTCTCATTTTCTGTTTGTCTTTCTATTGCTTATCTCTCCTTTTCTTTTTCTCTTTCCATTGCTAATCTCTCCTTTTCTTTTTCTCTTTCCATTGCCAATCTCTCCTTTTCTTTTTATCTTTCCATTGTTAATCTCTCCTTTTCTTTTTCTCTTTCCTTTGCTAACCTCTCCTTTTCTCTTTCCTTAGCTAATCTCTCCTTTTCTTTTTCTCTTTCCATTGCTAATCTCTGCTTTTCTTTTTCACTTTCCATGGTTAATCTTTCCTTTTCTTTTTCTCTTTCCATTGCTAATCTCTACTTTTCTGTTTGTCTTTCCATTGCTAATCTCTCGTTTTCTTTTTCTCTTTCCATGGCTAATCTCTCCTTTTCTTTTTCTCTTTCCATTGCTAATCTCTCCTTTTCTTTTTCTCTTTCCATGGCTAATCTCTCGTTTTCTTTTTCTCTTTCCATGTCTAATCTCTCCTTTTCTTTTTCTCTTTCCATGGCTAATCTCTCCTTTTCTTTTTCCATTCCATGGCTAATCTCTCCTTTTCTGTTTGTCTTTCCATTGCTAATCTTACTTTTCTTTTTCTCTTTCCATTCCTAATCTCTCCTTTTCTTTTTCTCTTTCCATTGCTAATCTCTCCTTTTCTTTTTCTCTTTCCATTGCTAATCTCTCCTTTTCTTTTTCTCTTTCCATTGCCAATCTCTCCTTTTTTGTTTGTCTTTCCATTGCTAATCTCTCCTTTTCTTTTTCTTTTTCCATTGCTAATCTATCCTTTTCTTTTTCTCTTTTCATTGCTAATCTCTCCTTTTCTTTTTCTCTTTCCATTGCCAATCTCTCCTTTTCTTTTTCTCTTTCCATTGCTAATCTCTCCTTTTCTTTTTCTCTTTCCATTGCTAATCCCTCCTTTTCTTTTTCTCTTTCCATGGCTAATCTCTACTTTTCTGTTTGTCTTTCCATTGCTAATCTCCTCTTTTCTTTTTCTCTTTCCATAGCTAATCTCTCCTTTTCTTTTTCTCTTTCAATGTCTGATCTCTCCTATACTTTTTCTCTTTCAATTGCTAATCTCTCCTTTTCTTTTTCTCTTTCCATGGCTAATCTCTCCTATTCTTTTTCTCTTTCCATGGCTAATCTCTCATTTTCTGTTTGTCTTTCTATTGCTTATCTCTCCTTTTCTTTTTCTCTTTCCATTGCTAATCTCTCCTTTTCTTTTTCTCTTTCCATTGCCAATCTCTCCTTTTCTTTTTCTCTTTCCATTGTTAATCTCTCCTTTTCTTTTTCTCTTTCCTTTGCTAACCTCTCCTTTTCTCTTTCCTTAGCTAATCTCTCCTTTTCTTTTTCTCTTTCCATTGCTAATCTCTGCTTTTCTTTTTCACTTTCCATGGTTAATCTTTCCTTTTCTTTTTCTCTTTCCATTGCTAATCTCTACTTTTCTGTTTGTCTTTCCATTGCTAATCTCTCCTTTTCTTTTTCTCTTTCCTTTGCTAATTTCTCCTTATCTTTTTCTCTTTCCATTGCCAATCTCTCCTTTTCTTTTTTCTTTCCATTGCTAACCTCTCCTTTTCTTTTTCTCTTTCCATTGCTAATCCCTCCTTTCCTTTTTCTCTATCAATTGCTAATCTCTCCTTTTCTTTTTCTCTTTCTATTGCTTGTCCCTCCTTTTCTTTTTCTCTTTCCATTGCTAATCTCTCCTTTTTTTTTCTCTCTTTCTATTGCTAATCCCTCCTTTTTCTTTTTCTCTATCCATTGCTAATCTGTCCTTTTCTTTTTCTCTTTCCGTTGCTAATCTCTCCTTTTCTTTTTCTCTTTCCATTGCTAATCTCTCCTTTTCTTTTTCTCTTTCCATGGCTAATCTCTCCTTTTCTGTTTGTCTTTCCATTGCTAATCTCTCCTTTTCTTTTTCTCTTTCCATGGCTAATCTCTCCTATTCTTTTTCTCTTTCCATGGCTAATCTCTCCTTTTCTGTTTGTCTTTCTATTGCTTATCTCTCCTTTTCTTTTTCTTTTTCCATTGCTAATCTCTCCTTTTCTTTTTCTCTTTCCATTGCCAATCTCTCCTTTTCTTTTCTCTTTCCATTGCTAATCTCTCCTTTTCTTTTTCTCTTTCCATTGCTAACCTCTCCTTTTCTCTTTCCTTAGCTAATCTCTCCTTTTCTTTTTCTCTTTCCATTGCTAATCTCTGCTATTCTTTTTCACTTTCCATGGCTAATCTTTCCTTTTCTTTTTCTCTTTCCATTGCTAATCTCTACTTTTCTGTTTGTCTTTCCATTGCTAATCTCTACTTTTCTTTTTCTCTTTCCATTGCTAATCTCTCCTTTTCTTTTTCTCTTTCCATTGCTAATTTCTCCTTATCTTTTTCTCTTTCCATTGCCAATCTCTCCTTTTCTTTTTTCTTTCCATTGCTAACCTCTCCTTTTCTTTTTCTCTTTCCATTGCTAATCCCTCCTTTCCTTTTTCTCTAGCAATTGCTAATCTCTCCTTTTCTTTTTCTCTTTCTATTGCTTATCCCTCCTTTTTCTTTTTCTCTATCCATTGCTAATCTGTCCTTTTCTTTTTCTCTTTCCGTTGCTAATCTCTCCTTTTCTTTTTCTCTTTCCATTGCTAATCTCTCCTTTTCTTTTTCTCTTTCCATGGCTAATCTCTCCTTTTCTGTTTGTCTTTCCATTGCTAATCTCTCCTTTTCTTTTTCTCTTTCCATAACTAATCTCTCCTTTTCTGTTTGCCTTTACATTGCTAATCTCTCCTTTTGTTTTTCTCTTTCCATTGCTAATCTCTCCTTTTTTTTTCTCTTTCCATGGCTAATCTCTCCTTTTCTTTTTCTCTTTCAATGTCTAATCTCTCCTATACTTTTTCTTTTTTTCATTGCTAATCTCTCCTTTTCTTTTTCTCTTTCCATGGCTAATCTCTCCTTTTCTTTTTCTCTTTCCATTGCTAATCTCTCCTTTTCTGTTTGTCTTTCCATTGCTAATCTCTTATTTTCTTTTTCTCTTTCCATTGCTAATCTCTCCTTTTCTTTTTCTCTTTCCATTGCCAATCTCTCCTTTTATTTTTCCTCTTTCCATTGCTAATCTCTCCTTTTCTTTTTCTCTTTCCATTGCTAATCTCTCTTTTTCTCTTTCCATTGCTAATCTCTCCTTTTCTTTTTCTCTTTCCATTGCTAATCTCTCCTTTTCTTTTTCACTTTCAATGGCTAATCTCTCTTTTCTTTTTCTCTTTCCATGGCTAATCTCTCCTTTTCTTTTTCTGTTTCCGTTGCTAATCTCTCTTTTCTTTTTCTCTTTCCATGGCTAATCTCTCCTTTTCTTTTTCTCTTTCCATGGCTAATCTCTTCTTTTCTTTTTCTCTTTCCATTGCTAATCTCTCGTTTTCTTTTTCTCTTTCCATTGCTAAACTCTCCTTTTCTTTTTCTTTTTCCATAGCTAATCTCTCCTTTTCTTTTTCTCTTTCTATGTCTAATTTCTCCTTTTCTTTTTCTCTTTCAATGTCTAATCTCTCCTATACTTTTTCTTTTTCCGTTTCTAATCTCTCCTTTTCTTTTTCTCTTTCCATGGCTAATCTCTCCTTTTCTTTTTCTCTTTCCATTGCTAATCTCTCCTTTTCTGTTTGTCTTTCCATTGCTAATCTCTCCTTTTCTTTTTCTCTTTCCATTGCTAATCTCTCCTTTTTTTTTCTCTTTTCATTGCCAATCTCTCCTTTTCTTTTTCTCTTTCCATTGCTAATCTCTCCTTTTCTCTTTCCATTGCTAATCTCTCCTTTTCTCTTTCCATTGCTAATCTCTCCTTTTCTTTTTCTCTTTCCATTGCTAATCTGTCCTTTTCTTTTTCACTTTCCATGGCTAATCTCTCCTTTTCTTTTTCTCTTTCCATTGCTAATCTCTCCTTTTCTTTTTCTCTTTCCATGGCTAATCTCTCCTATTTTTTTTCTCTTTCCATGGCTAATCTCTCATTTTCTGTTTGTCTTTCTATTGCTTATCTCTCCTTTTCTTTTTCTCTTTCCATTGCTAATCTCTCCTTTTCTTTTTCTCTTTCCATTGCCAATCTCTCCTTTTCTTTTTCTCTTTCCATTGTTAATCTCTCCTTTTCTTTTTCTCTTTCCATTGCTAATCTCTGCTTTTCTTTTTCACTTTCCATGGCTAATCTCTCCTTTTCTTTTTCTCTTTCCATTGCTAATCTCTACTTTTCTGTTTGTCTTTCCATTGTTAATCTCTCCTTTTCTTTTTCTATTTCCATTGCTAATTTCTCCTTATCTTTTTCTCTTTCCATTGCTAACCTCTCCTTTTCTTTTTCTCTTTCCATTGCTAATCCCTCCTTTCCTTTTTCTCTATCAATTGCTAATCTCTCCTTTTCTTTTTCTCTTTCTATTGCTTATCCCTCCTTTTCTTTTTCTCTTTCCATTGCTAATCTCTCCTTTTTTTCTCTTTTTCTATTGCTAATCCCTCCTTTTTCTTTTTCTCTATCCATTGCTAATCTGTCCTTTTCTTTTTCTCTTTCCGTTGCTAATCTCTCCTTTTCTTTTTCTCTTTCCATTGCTAATCTCTCCTTTTCTTTTTCTCTTTCCATGGCTAATCTCTCCTTTTCTGTTTGTCTTTCCATTGCTAATCTCTCCTTTTCTTTTTCTCTTTCCATGGCTAATCTCTCCTATTCTTTTTCTCTTTCCATGGCTAATCTCTCATTTTCTATTTGTCTTTCTATTGCTTATCTCTCCTTTCTGTTTCTCTTTCCATTGCTAATGTCTCCTTTTCTGTTTCTCTTTTCATTGCTAATCTCTTCTTTTCTTTTCCACTTTCCATTGCTAATCTCTCCTTTTCTGTTTCTCTTTCCATTGCTAATCTCTCCTTTTCTTTTTTTCTTTTCGTTGCTAATCTCTCCTTTTCTTTTTCTCTTTCCTTTGCTAATCTCTCCTTTTCTGTTTCACCTTACCCTTAGTCTGTTGAACGTTGGAGCACCACACAAAGTCTGTTGACCGTCTTTCTCTATTTCTCTCTATCTTTTGCTTTGGATAGAATTTCTTTCAATTACATGCCTGTCCATTGTTTTATGTTGTCTTCCCATGAGTTTCTCTGTCTGCCTCTTTTCATTTTGCCTGATACTGTTCCATGAATGAAGGTATTTGTGATATCGCTATAAGCATGATCAGCTCTTGAATTAGAAATGCTTTACGTTTGGATATTCCCGAACGCGGTATTCCTTTCAAGAACGCGATTGTTCTTTTAATATTGATGTTGGATCTAGATCTGGACCTAGTTCTCAAGCCAAACTAACATTTCTTTCATTTTCTACTTTGAACAAATATAACGGTCAGAGTTTTTCCCAGTGTAGCTAGCGAGCTTGTAAGTCTATTTTAGCGACATACTTCAACTTTTAAATATGCAAGAAAATCGTTAGAGCCGTTTTTTGATATCCGTGAACTTACAAAAACATTTTTGACGGTACCATTTTTCAAATTTAAAACGAATAGCTATTCTTAGAAAATTGGTAAGGTGATTGTTAGTTAAGAGCATTACAGTACAGCCAGAAACTTTTTACAAAGCTTATATCCACTCATTCTGTCTGGCTGGTCAAAAGTGTAAACACGTTATTTCTCCCACACCCATTCTCGGATCAAGTCGAAACTTCGCACAATTTTTTTTTTTTGGCATAGACAAAAAATGAATTAATAAAAAAAAAATGACACTGACTCAGAGGCGGCCCTATCGAATTCACCAATGGACCAGGAATATTCAAGCCATAGTCTTGTTTTGATGGTTAAAAGTAATAAACATTTTTAATTCATTGAAATTTTTACCGTTTTGCTTGTCACTTGTTTCCTTTTTTTCTTTCATCATAGCTAAAGGTGCGAGACTTGGAGTCTTCAAAGGGGCTGAGAAAATGACTATACTCAAGAGGAAGGGAGCATCTGTGTATAGACACATATGGATTGGTCTAGATGATATAAAAACCGAGGGCACCTTTGTCTGGCATGACGGAACTATTCTCCCCCCGTCTGAATATAGACCTTTGTATTTTGCTGAAAGTAAGGAATACGATAATAAGATAATTTATTTCACTTCAACTCAATATTTAAATAATGCTTGTAATGATTTTGAATAAATAGATCATTGTTGTGAATGTGATTTTGGTGAGTGTGTGTGTGTGGTGTGGAATAATGATGTCTCTCTCTTAAGTTATGCCTCTGTCGTGTACAGTCCAGAGGGTAACGCGAGGACAGGAATGCAGATGGTCCTGTAACATAACAACAAGCTACTTGCTATCTAAACTGCCCACAGGTGATTGTCTTGTCTTAAGATGTCATTAATAAATATTAAGTTGTCAAGGTATTAAAAATATAATTTAGATTGTAATGTGGGTTTTTGTTATAATTAATTTATAATTTCATATTACTTAATAAATAAATCAGTCCAAAGGTTCAGCCTAACAGACGCACTATACACGCCCAGTTGTACATAAATTAATAAACGATGTGTATGATGATTTATAATTAAACTATAAATTGTATACAATGAGATTTATAATATGAAATGACATATGACTAATGGTAATGATAATTGTACATAAAGCATGATATGGTTCAATGAAATACTTATATAGTATTAAAAAAAAAATAGTATTGGCCTCATCAATGTTCCATTTCAAGATAAAGATTCTGTAATCAGGTGCAGTGTACTTCATAGACGAATGTTTATGGTAATAAAGTATCTTCTAGCGAAGACAAATGTTCATGGTAATAAAGTATCTTCTAGCGAAGACAAATGTTCATGGTAATAAAGTATCTTCTAGCGAAGACAAATGTTTATGGTAATAAAGTATCTTCTAGCGAAGTCAAATGTTTATGGTAATAAAGTATCTTCTAGCGAAGACAAATGTTCATGGTAATAAAGTATCTTCTAGCGAAGACAAATGTTTATGGTAATAAAGTATCTTCTAGCGAAGACAAATGTTTATGGTAATAAAGTATCTTCTAGCGAAGACGAATGTTTATGGTAATAAAGTATCTTCTAGCGAAGACGAATGTTTATGGTAATAAAGTATCTTCTAGCGAAGACAAATGTTTATGGTAATAAAGTATCTTCTAGCGAAGACAAATGTTTATGGTAATAAAGTATCTTCTAGCGAAGACAAATGTTTATGGTAATAAAGTATCTTCTAGCGAAGACGAATGTTTATGGTAATAAAGTATCTTCTAGCGAAGACAAATGTTTATGGTAATAAAGTATCTTCTAGCGAAGACGAATGTTTATGGTAATAAAGTATCTTCTAGCAAAGACAAATGTTTATGGTAATAAAGTATCTTCTAGCGAAGACAAATGTTTATGGTAATAAAGTATCTTCTAGCGAAGACAAATGTTCATGGTAATAAAGTATCTTCTAGCGAAGACGAATGTTTATGGTAATAAAGTATCTTCTAGCGAAGACAAATGTTTATGGTAATAAAGTATCTTCTAGCGAAGACAAATGTTTATGGTAATAAAGTATCTTCTAGCGAAGACAAATGTTTATGGTAATAAAGTATCTTCTAGCGAAGACGAATGTTCACCAACTGTCAAGACTCATTTCCTCTCTAATATACGTATGTGTATTACTAAATGTACCCAAGTCCTGGGCAATACCACAACGACACATACAACGATAGAACAAAGATTCAGAATGCCAACTCACAGACATATAACATGTTTATTACATTATCAGTACTATGATACAGAATCAGTTCAGACATTTGAAATAATCAGTATCAATTAAAAATATATCAGCCTCATATTCCATAGACTGAATAGTGACAACACAGAGAAATAATTAGAGTCTACACTTCGACTTTATCTATATCCAAAAGTCCAACTGTCCTGGACTAGGAACAAAACCACAATAATGTGGATACATACTCTATCTTCCAGGGATTTAAAAGCGCTGGTGAGTACAACTGAAAAGAAGATGCCGAATAGTGTTGGAGTCAGAACACATCCTTGTTTTACTCTGCTCTTGATGGAGAATGGCCTAGAGGCGGAACTGTCAAACTGTACGGTGCATTGCATTTTTTCATGAAAATCTGACACTAGTTTCCGTAACAAACAGAGAGGTCACCTTTATTTTTTTATATAAATTGTAACTATGTTTGATTTTTAGCGGCCCCCGAAAGGGGAAAAGACGCTATTAGTTTTGTGTGGAATGTCTGTCCGTCTGTCCCGTTTAGATCTCGTAAACTAGAAAAGATAGTGAAAATCTGACACCCTAATATTTTAGACCATTCAAAGTTCTGATGCGACGGCTGCTTTTTTCTTTTCTGAAAGAGAAAAATCTAACTTTTTAAATTACTTATGCAAGCAGTTTTTTTTCATAAAAATACACCACTTTTAGAACTATTCAGTATTAATAGTAACAAACACGGGAGGCTCTTAAGAAGGGACACCAGCTATCACCATATTTGTAACATTTTATGCAAATAGTTGTAGATTGTTTTGTCAAAAATTTACATTTGTATTGCTAAGTTATGTAAGGTCTGTCATATTATTTACTACATTTACACAAAAAAGTTTTATTTCTTTTTAAAGTGAAAAAATCTAGTTAATATTCATATAGGTTGGATATAATTTAAAACAACAATTTATAAGTATTTTTTTAATATTATTACATGAACTGCTGTTTGCGGACATAGTAACTAACTATTTGTTTTACGGAAATGTTTTTCTCTTGAGGATTTGAGTTGACCCTTTAAAAAAACAATTAGATCAATTAGATATTCATTATAAGACATCAATTAGGCCAGGTTTACATTTAACTTCACATTCACTTTCACCTATCTTTTTGTCTGCTGGACCGTTGGGGCACCACACAAGATCTGTCAACATTATTTCTCCATTCTTATCTCTCATTTGTCTTTGATAGAATTTCATTCTGATGTTCTTTCTGAAAATATTGAAACCTGTTTTTTTACCTGCCTGAGTGGACCACTTCGGGGGCCGATTTTGAGTTTGTTTTTTGACACAAACTGTTTTGTAACCTTGTTAGATTTTTTTTTGTATTTGAAGATTATGGTTCAGTGTTTTATGTATAATTGCTACTTTACATTTGAGTTTTCTATCCTGAAGGCTTTCTAAATTTAATTAATCCCTTCATTGCCAGCAAAGGGGTCTGAGCGCGGGGAGGAGCCCCGCCGTCAAGCACTTTTTCCGGTATTCAAAGCCAACAAAATGCAGACGCAACTCTTATTATGCGTAATTCATTTTGTCGGAGAACATGTCCCTCAAACCTCATGCGACGCTCTGTCACAACCTTACCTAGGGGATGTATTCTTATTTCATGAAACACAATTAGAATATTATCCAAAATTTCATGCCTTCATTACAACTGGCTTCATAAAAAGATGGAGTGATTAAAAAGGTAGGAGCCTGTAACTTTTCTACAGATGTTATATCATCATGTCCATTTCTTGACCTATGTATTTACTTCCAGACCAAAATTTAGCTACAAATGTTTTTGGTTTATTTTAGTCCATAAGTCCACAAATGAGATTCGACCAATGCGAACTGAACATGATGTATAATGCAAGGTGCATCAATTATACAGATGACATAGTCATAGCTGGATGTGGAAACTCTATTGAAGAGGCGGAAAGAGATCATGACACCAAATGAAAAAACTTCGTCAAAGATGTGCAGAAAAAATGATAAAACTCAACGAAACAAAGACAGCTGAAAAACAAAAAGAAATCATCTTTATGGGTCATGAAATTAGCGCAATCGGGATCAAACCTGATCTAAAGAAAATCAAAGCCATTACAGACATGGATCAACCAAAGAATGCTCAAGAAATAAGACGTTTTTGCGGCATGGTTCTATATCTGTCGAAATTCTTACACAATCTTGCTGACGTGCTACACCCACTGAGAGAGCTAACAAGAAAAGACAGACGTTTCCAGTGGAGTGACGAGTGTGACAAGGCATTTCATGGCATACAAAAATGATAACACAAACACTAGTATTAGCTTTTTACAACCCAAACAAAAGTTTGGAGATTCAAGTCGATAGCAGTCAGGATGGATTAGGTGCTGTCCTAATGCAAGAAGGTCAGCCTATTGAATTTGTATCAAGGACTTTAACACCAAATAGAAAAGGTGGGCGCAAATAGAAAAGGAGCTACTAGCTGTAGTATTCGGTTTGGAAAGATTTGACCAATACACTTTTGGCAGATCAATTATCATCATCAATGATCACAAGCCTTTGGACATTATCCTGCAAAAATCTCTAAACCAAGCTCCAAGAAGGCTTCAGTATCTAATGATGCGATGCCACAGGTATGATTTTATTTTCAAATGGGTCCCCGGAAAAGAATTAATCCTCGCTGACAGACTTTCAAGAGCATGCACTAAAAGTGAAAATGAGTCACCCGAAGAAGTGGAAGACAATTGTCATATATTTCAAATGTCTGACATACCTGATTGTCTATTTGAGAGAATAAGAATAGAGTCAATGAAAGATCACAGCTTCCAGAAACTGGTGCAAACAATAAAAATGGGTGGCCTAACGATCGAAAAAAAATGGGGACAAATATCTGAAAGAGTTCTACAGTCTTGCTGATACTCTAAGCATCAGTGATGGAATAATAATGAAAGAAGAAAGGATACTCATACCTAAAAGCATGCGTCAAGAAATGAAAGCGAAGTTACACGCCTCTCATCTTGGATACGACAATATGATGAGAAGAGCAGGAAATGTCATTTTCTGGCCAGGTATGGCTGGTGAGATCAAACAAATGGAACAGTCGTGTTCTGCTTGCCAGGAAAGGAAGCCCAGAAATCAGAAAGAGACACTCTGGCAACACAGTGAGGATTAGCCCATGGGAAAAAGTAGGTGTTGACATAATGGATATTCGAGGGAACCAGTACCTAATCACTGTGGATTATTATTCCAACTTCATAGAAGTGGACCTCTTGACAAAAATGACCACATTGGAAGTAATAAAAAAAAACTTAAAGGACATTTAACACGATTTGGAATACCAAAAGTCTTCGTGACAGATTTTGGGACTCAATTTACAGCTCAAGAATTCAGAAATTCACTGAAAAATGGAACATAAGTCATGTAAAATCAGATTCGGGTCATCACCAAGCAAAGCCGAATCTGCCGTTAAAATCATCAAAAATCTGATGAAAAAGAAGTGAGGATCAGTATGAAGCCCTTTTGGAACTAAGAAACACTCCTAGACAAGAATCAGGAGTGAGTCCAGCCCAACTCCTGCTAAACCGGATACCCCGCACCCTAATACCAAGAACAAAGGACATATACCTTGCCCCACCGGGCATACTTGAAAAAAAAGGAAACATAAACAAACGGTCAAAAGGTGCTATGATGAAAGAGCCCGTGATTTACCAACATTAACAGTAAACCAATCGGTCTATTTCCAAGATCCAGGACGGAAAAGTGGCGTCCCGGTCAAGAAACTCCAAGATCTTATAAGATTAGAGGTGAGGAGGGCGGAACGTATATACGAAACCGAGTTGACATCAGACCACAGCAATCAACAAAGATGGGAAATAGAAACATTGAAAGGCAAGACATCTACGACGATGACGAAGATTGGTGGAGAGAGTTTAGGACAGTCGATCCTGTCCCAGCGCAACACACCGAAACCCCTGTCCTCCTGACCCCTCCTGTAAACGAAAACAACTTTCCATCAGAGTCCAACTTGACTCAACCACATACCAAATGGACAATCCAATCAACCCGTCACATACGCACAAGGAATCAACCAACAATAGAAGACCCGCATCAACCACAGAAAAGAAGAAACCTGTTTGGCAAAAGGACTATTTCATGAAGTAGAACTACGGACAGTATCTTTATTATCTTTGTGTTGACAAAGAAAAGAGAATGTTAGTAAAGTTAGTTAAGAACATTAAGTCTATTGCTTAAAATGATGCTTATTTATTGGATTATTCTCCCTTGAATTTTATGATTTGTTATGATCGCCATGCAAGATGGCGGCAGCCTGAAATGCAAGTGTTAACTATTAAAGAACCCATCGTTTTAGTTGATCACTCAAAGTGTCTGTTGAGTCTTTGATCATCTAGCTCTTAACACATGGCTTTAGGAACAATCTGGTTTAGAAATACGTCTTTCAAATCATTTAACAACTACGTCCATCGCTTTAGGATGGTTTCGGCTACATATAAATTGCAAGCCTTTCTCTCCACATAGTGATGATATTGTCTTGAAGGGTTTTGTCTTCCAAATCATTTACAATTTTACATCAATGTCCGTCGCTTTAGTTTCCTTTTTGGCTACCTCCTACACCACACTAAGACATGGACTGGGACTGTTTTATTGATCCTCATTCACATTTGTTGTGATTAAAAGGACTCTTTTCTCAAATAAAAACAAAAATATTTTTTTTTACAAAACCAAGGTCATCTAAAGGGTCCTCGGTAACTCGGTCCTTAAAACTATATATACCAATAATTATGTTATTTCCCTTATTCCGTTTATTGATTCATGTTTTGTTAGATACACTAAATAATTGTTTAAAGTATCAACATGATCGGAGAATGCGTGAGTGAGAAATATCGATAAACATTTTTTTAAAGCGACTAAACCCAACACATTCAGCCATCTCTGTGAATAGTGAAGTATTAGTTGTCCTTGTTACTCTCAGAAAAATGAATAATTGTACTTCTAAATTTTTGCTTTTTTAAATTAATTCATGTCTTATATATGTCAATGAATAATTGTTTCAGAATGATCCGATAATGGGTGTGGGAGAAATAATGTGTACAAACGTTTTAACCAGTCAGAGAGAAAGAGGGGAGTTGATATAAGTTTTGTAAAAATCATCTCAACCTATTTAACACAGTAATCTTTCAAATGTCAAAGAAACTAATCAAGAGGGGGGGAGCAATGGTTAATGGGAAGTATTACCCTGTAGAGCATTAGTGCCATTGCCACCCGCCTGCATATACATATATTATTTAAAAGTGAAACAGATCCATATACACAAATTTCATATTTCATTGCTCCTCTTGACCAGGGAAATGAAACTAAATTCAAAAGATTTCTTTCTTTTTTTCTTTATAGCGAACATGTAATCGTCAACAATCATGGCTCTAGCAGCAAACTGTTAACCAACTATAAATGTTACACTATTTCTGCATAATATTATTTGCAATACCAGGAACAAAAGTCAGATTATTTGCAGACGATTGCATAATATATAAAACAATAAAAAACAACACAAGATACAGAAATTCTACAAAGAGAATTAGATAAATTACAGAAATGGGACTCAAGTTAGAGCATGTCTTTCCATCCAGAACAACGTCAGTTACAGTTATTAAGAGTAACAAAACAAAAAAAAAACTAAAACAAATTAATTCCTCTTATCTTATTCATGGTAAACCAGTTGTTACGGTCGTAGCGCAGCACGGTGTGCAAGAATAAAAGGTGCGAATTTGTGTAATGAATGGAAAGGATGTTAAAAAGGGGAAGCCGGGAGAAAATTGACAGGAAGAGAAATGAAATGTTCATGTTTGTATAACTTGTAATATTAAAGTATTTTAAGAGTAATAACCTGAGAGAGTATTATTATTTCGAAGAGAGTCTTGTGTCGTAACAAGTGGCGCCCAACGGAAAAGGCAAGACCTGCGTTATATCGGTATCTAATTCCTGTCTACTGAGGTATTGCTAGTACTACAAAGTGAAACAAAATCTCTAGATCTATTAAGATTGAGAGAGTTAGCGTCATCTAAATCTCTAAAGCTATGTACTAGACTCACTGGTAAACATAAACCTTTAGTTGAAACTTAACTAAAAACATTATTGCTGAATTAATCAATTGGATTAACATGTAGATTTAGATTTATATCAGTAGAATTATTATGACGGTCAATTCTCTACATTCACCAATGTGAAAACGTCAGGGATTACCCACTGTATTTGGATGTGCTATGAATTTATTGAAAAAAAAAAAATAAAAAATAAAAAAATCATGTCAGGGGCTGCTGAAGTACATGTTCACTATTCTGGCTGGTCATAGTTCTCAACAATAACCTATAACATTCGATATTGATGGAAATTTGCTGTGGGCAACACTAGTGAATTTTGATTACGGTGGAGAACAGTGCCCATTTTAGGACCAACGGATGTACACTGACCACGGCATATAGACAAACAACGAAAGATTCATATCACCGGCAGGGAATATAGAGTAGCATTGGAAGTTATACCAGCAGGAAGAAGAGTATTCCGGGAAGTAGATACATATTTGGATTCGAATAACATTAAACGTTTGTTTCATTACATTACATTTAGATATGAAATTTGTTGGGTACAGGCATTAAGTATATGAGAATCAAATATATTTAATGGATATGGTCAGATAACTCGATAAAGAAAAAAAATACAAATGGCGGATAAAGCTGAGATAGTTGCGTTGAAAGAAGAAGGGAGACTATTGGAATTAGAAGGAGCAGAGCTGAGAAAATATGTACAAGAAAGATTAATAGAAAGAGAGAAACTAGTCAAGGAAAAGGAAATAGAGAAAGAGAAGTTAGCCATGGAAAAAGAAAGAGAGAAAGAAAAGTTAGCCATGGAAAAAGAAAGAGAGAAAGAGAAGTTAACTATTGATAAAGATAAATTAGCAATGGATAAAGAAATAGAGAAAGAGAAGTTGGCTATCAGTAAAGAGAAATTATTTATGGATAAAGAAATTGAGAAAGAGAAGCTAGCTATGGAGAAAGAAAGGTTAACCATAGAGAAAGAAAAGTTGGAAATAAAAAAAGGAAAAGCTAAAGATGAAGGTACTGGAAAGAAAAATGACGTGTCTGGAAACAAATTGGCAAAATATAAAGGTACAATGTTTGATGAGAATAAAATAGACATAGATATTTTCTTAAAGAAGTTTGAAATTGAAATGAAAGAATTGGCTTTTCCAGAAGATAAATGGACATTTTTGTTATCGAAGTCATTTGCAGCGGAGGTACCGTCAAAGATTTGCATGAATCAGAATAATTACCAAATAGTAAAGGAGCAATTACTACGAACATTTGGAAAAACTGAGGCGTTTTATCGTCAACAATATGTTAATTGCACCATTGAAACCAACGAGGATCCCCAAACATTTTTAGACAAGATGAATAGCTACTTTGACAATTGGACAGAGTCATCAAGAATAGAGAAGACGTTTGATGGACTAAAGGTATTCCTTATGCTGAATAAAGTCATTTATGAGAGTCAGGACGAACTAAAAATATTCCTGCTGGAGAGAAAGCCAAAATCTGTAGATGAGATTGTAAAACTAATAAGGGCCTACAAAGTGGCACATCCTGAAAAAAAGTTAAACAGAGGTAGCGATATTGAAGAAATAGTAGCATTTAATAGAGCTAGAGAAACACAAGACAGTTATAGCAACAATAGAAGATTTAGATATGAAGGACAGAATAGGTTTAGAGGACAAGGAAGGAGCCAAATAGATAGTAGACAAGGCCAGTATAATAGCTACAGATATCAAGGAAGATATCAAGGAAACAGACAGGGAAGATATGACGGCAGAAGAAATGGAAGAGATCAAAGTTTGTCGTTATTGTCGAGTTTGGGCAGTCTAGATTGTTTTCAAACATTTGTAGGAAATAAGGCTGCAAGAACGATAAGGGACACTGGGAGCACTATTGTTGGAATAAACCGAAAATTGGTTGAAGATCATGAATATACTGGAAAAACCAAAGCATGTATTATGTTTGATGGTAAAACAGTTCGATTACCCGTGGCCCGAGTGAACATTAAAACACCGTATTATACAGGGATCGTAGAGGCATGTGTTATAGATGATAATCAAATTGATTTGATTATTGGCAATATACCAAACATAAAGAAGTGCACGGAAAATGAGGTAGAAGTTTGGAAAAATTGTTGTGGAATGGCCACTACTCGATCCTGTAGTAAAGGTGTAGAGGAAGGAGACTTGGCAAAGTTGTTCGGGTTATCAACTAAGGAAAAAGAGCAAGATGAAGAACAACATGAAAACACAGAAACAATTGAAATCAAAGACATAGGATTTAACAAAGAAAAATTTATCACAAAACAAAAAAATGATCCAGAGTTACGCCAACTAGCAAAGAAAGGAGGTAGAGGAGGAAGATTCTATGTAGAAAGAGGAACTCTTGTTAGAGAGATTGAATGGCATGGAAACAAAGTAATCCAGTTTGTGGTACCCAGAGAATTCAGGCAGCTTGTAATGGAAAATGGACACGATATAGCACACACAGGACATCTGGGACTACACAAAACAAAACAAAGAATATTTCAGAATTTTTATTGGCCATCAATTAATAAGGACATAAAAAGTTATGTGACTTCGTGCCAACTATGCTCTAGAAAAGGAGCAAGAAACATAAAAGCACCATTACAAAGGATGGTTGTATCAGATAGACCATTTAGTAAAATAGCGATTGATTTAATCGGTCCAATGCCAGTGGTATCAAATAGGGGTCACCGTTATATCCTAACTATGATAGACGTGTGCTCCAGATGGCCGGAAGCTATCCCACTGAAACGAATTGAAGCCAGAGATATAGTACAAGCATTATATACGTTGTTTACAAGATTTGGATTTCCTAGAGAAATATTGTCAGATAGGGGCACTCAATTCAACTGTCAATTGGCTACAACATTCGTGAACATGTTTGGGATCCAGCAAAGGTTTACAACCTCGTATTATCCACAGAGCACCTGTGAACGTTTTAATGTCAATCTAAAGAAATCATTATATAAAGTAATGGATGATAAACCCAAAGAGTGGGATATGGCAATACCGTCAATACTATTTGCATACAGGGAGAGTCGTACTAAAACAAAAGGGTTTTCACCATTTCAAATGATTTATGGAGGAAATCCACAAGGTCCAATGACAATATTGAAAGATTTGAAAACCACACAGGATCATGTAGTAAACAATGACAGTTATGATATTGTGACAGTAACTAGAAATCAGATTATAAAGGCATGTGAAGAAGCGGATAGACAGATGCTAGAGAGAAATGAATTAACACATTCCAGAGTGAATGAACATAGAATAATGACGGAATTAGAGGTAGGACAAGATGTTTTGGTCTTACATAAGGATAACAATAATGCTTCGGGCACAAATTGTCTGGGACCAAACAAAGTAGCAAGGAAAATTAGCGATATGGATTATGAAATAGACATTGATTCGATGTTAAAAATATTTCATGTGGATTTGTTAAAAGAGTTTAGACCAATACAAAGAAATGAAGAAAGGAGAAAAGATGAGTCAATGACAATTAGTGCCTGTGTGACGGAAGAAATGGAGACAGAGGAAAAGTTTAGACCAATAGAGACAGTGGTAACAGAAAGTAGGCAAACATGGAAGGATGTCGTGGTGAATGGAGCTTCTCTTGATAGAGTTAAAGAAATCAAGGCACTAATTGAGGAGTATAAGAATATTTTTACGGATTTACCTGGAAAAACAAGTATTATAGAACATGATATCAAGTTAACTAATAATAAACTGCCACAATATACGATCCCATTACACCATAGAGAAACATTACAGAAGGAAATTGATGAGCTACTAACACTGGGAGTGATAGAGCCATCTAGTTCACCATGGGCTGCTCCAGTCGTGCTTGTAAAAAAAAAGTGTGGCAACTTAAGATTGTGTTTGGATTATCGACAGTTGAATAAAGTCACACAATTTGTTCCATTTCCATTGCCACAAGCAGAAGAAATGTATACTAAGCTAAAAAATGCAAAGATTTTTAGCACGTTGGATCTGTCAAGAGGATACTGGCAAGTACCTCTAAAACAAGCTAAACCTTTATCGGCATTTAAGACACCTTCGGGCATATATCAATGGAATGTGATGAGCTTTGGCTTGGTAAATGCTCCAGCCACGTTTAACAGAATGATGGCCAAATTATTCAGCCATAGAAGAGACACAATTTGTTATTTAGATGATATATGCATTTTCAGTGAGCAATGGGATGAGCATATACAAAGCCTTGGAGAGGTTTTTAAAATTATCAAAGAAAACAATTTAACATTGAAACCAACAAAGATAAAAATTGGTCTCAGTGAAATTTCATTTTTGGGGTATAAGATTAAAAATGAGTACATTACACCACTGGAAGAAACAGTATCAAAAATATTGGACATTAAGGTACCAAAGACAAAGAAGCAAATTAGAAGCCTTTTGGGTCTATGCAACTTTTATAGAAAATTTATTTCAAATTTTTCAGAAATAATTGAACCACTAACAAATCTGACAAAGAAAGGAAAACCTAACAATATAGTGTGGACGGAGGAATGTCAAGAAGCACTGGACATAATTAAAACTTTCTTTTCTGGGGCACCGATTTTGAAATTACCTGACAATACTAAGGAATTTATTTTGGCTACAGATGCATCAGCCATTGCAATAGGAGGCTGTCTAATGCAAAAATGAAATGGTGTCCCACATCCTGTTTTATATGTGAGTAGAAAACTGACAGCATCTGAGTTGAAATATGCCACCATTGAAAAGGAAGGACTAGCCATTGTATGGTGTATAACAAAATTAGGGTTCTATCTACTGGGAGCTAAATTTGAACTATGGACGGATCACGCTCCCTTGGCCTTCATTAATACAAATAAACTAGGGAACAACAGAATAGCCAGGTGGGCATTGCAACTTACGGATTATAACTTTGAGGTCAGGACAATACCAGGGAAAGACAATGTGATAGCTGACACATTATCACGGTGTACGTAAGAAGGAAAAGAAATGGACGTAAGGAAAGTAGCTAGGCCACGTCAATTTTGTTTCTGTTGGTTGGTCAAAAGAATAATGTCAGTAAAATCATTTTGGTGAGAACACAAGGAATAGCAGTGTAATGAATAGACATTTATAACAGATTGGAACATTTTGAAAATGTACACAAATTACATTTATGTGTCATCGAAGACTGTATGGATTGACGAAGCTTTGTTACATGTGTGAGGTGTCGAGATATTAATATATGGTGTTATATTGAGAATTTGATGAAACTATTGTTAGATATTTAAAATATATTATTACAGTTAATTAGTTAATTATAGTTTATAATTGTGAATTATGAGATTCAATCTGATTGGTTCTTTGGGGAAGTCTAGACATTATACATTGGGATGGATGTAAGTAATTTTGAACCTAAAATAATAATGTAGAGAATGGTGATATGTAATTTTGCTGTTGGAATTGTGTTTTGTTATTGTTGATTTTTACCTGGTTTAAAAGAATGAGAATTAATGAAGATAATATAATTATATTGAACAGTGGTTTATAATTTTATTTGATATTTAAAAGACGTTCGATGTACATCGAACTTGTCAAACAAGGGGGGTGTTACGGTCGTAGCGCAGCACGGTGTGCAAGAATAAAAGGTGCGAATTTGTGTAATGAATGGAAAGGATGTTAAAAAGGGGAAGCCGGGAGAAAATTGACAGGAAGAGAAATGAAATGTTCATGTTTGTATAACTTGTAATATTAAAGTATTTTAAGAGTAATAACCTGAGAGAGTATTATTATTTCGAAGAGAGTCTTGTGTCGTAACACCAGTAACACAGACTAAAACGCTAAATACCTAGGTGTCATAATAAATTAAAAATTGTCATAGAAACCCCATATTGATGAAGCTATCCAAAAATCAAACAAAGCATTAGTGTTTATTACATGAAATTTCTATAAATCAAATAAGAACATAAGACTAAATTGTTATTTAACCTTGGTTAGGCCAATAATAGAATATGCATCCTATGTTTGGGACCCTTCAACTCAGGAAAACATTAAGAAGCTGGAACAGACACAAAATAGAGCAGTGAGATTCATTACAAACGAATATTCACATCTGACTAGAGTAACACCTTTAGTAAAATTACTAAATTTAGGAAGCTCTCAGGATAGAAAACTCAAAAGTAAAGTAGCAATCATACATAAAACACTCAACCATAATCTTCAAATACAATAACAAAATCTAATAAAATACTTAGAAAGACACAAAGATAAAGGCACATTCATCGTTCCAGATGCTTGGACAAATTTGTACAAATGCTCCTTCTTCCCTAGTGCTATTAGAGCATGGAATGTGTTGCCTGAGCTAGCCATGTAAACCAATGACTTGGCAAAATTTAATTCATGTGTTAATATGCATGACTAGGTGAATGTCGCGTAAGACGTAATCAATTTTTTTATTAACGTCTGTATTATATAAGATAAAAAAAAGAACATAACATTATAAAAATACTTTTTAACTTTAGGGCATCTGTTGGTGGTTTAAATATATGGTATAGCAATATGATCCAAGAGAAACGTTAACCATTATCGGTTGCCTGTGTACACCAATTCTTTCAAAAACTGGGTCAAAACAATTGCACCAGGAAACAGTATTGAGACCACTATTACCACTATTGAGAAAAATGGATAAAACAACTGGCTTTATGACCGTGAAGGCTTTGAGCAATTTCAATTTGATATCTTCCAGTTTTAGTTGCTTTTGTAATAGTTTGAAGGTCCCCACTAAGTGCTGGAATAAGTACTAGTCTAAATGCAACAGATTTTTGAAGAGACGAGAAGACAAGTTTTACATGTCTAGAACTTACAAACTGTAAATCGAGATGGTTAGGACTATCAAATACCGTGTGATTATGAAAAGAGTTGAGCCGAATTTAAGACTCTTCGAACTCTAGGAGAGCAAGCCTGCTTGAATAAACCGTTCTGTCTGGAAGAGGCCCAAGTAAATGTCTAGGAACAACATTGCTATTACCAATGTATCTGGCACTTCGGGTGCATGGACTAGAATACATGACCGAAGACCGAGCACACCGGGAACCCCACCATTTTCCTATGTTTTACCGAGAAGGAATCGCCATTAGTGTAACGGTCCCTTGAGGAACGGCGCATGGATTATCGACAAGGACTCCGCACCGTGCAATAAGAAAACTCTCGCATTCCCTTATACACTCCCACAGGAGTTTTGTTTTGCTATTCATTTAGTCTAATCACTTTCTGTAGTGATCGTTTCCACCCGAGTGCCACGTTGAGGCAGAATAGCGTACCCGGGCTATCAAATACCTGATTTATTGATAGGTACCCGACAAAAGCGAAACGACAAAATAGCGATGAGAGAATAGTGATTACAAACAAGCATTATATAAAATAACAAAAAAAATAAATAAGAAAAAGAACTGCAAATTTAAAACAAAATCTCAATATTGTAAGAATTGTTATCTTTTTATATAAAACAAAATAAATGAATAACCACTAATAGATTAATAATTTTATTGGTTAATATTTGGATTGATTCATAATTTGTCAGGGACAATGAATTAATGTACACTGCTTCCACTTGATTCCAGAATGGTAAGTGAGAGAGATGACGTGATACAAATGTGTACCAGACAGAGAAAATTGGCATTAATTTTTGCAACAGCAAAATAACAAAAAAATACTTTAAACAAGGTTACAAAAGACAGTTTGTGTGAAAACACAAACTCAAAATCGGCCCCTGAAGTGGTCCACCCAGGCAGGCTTCAATATTTTCAGAAAGAACATCAGAATGAAATTATATCAAAGACAAATGAGAGTTAAGAATGGAGAAAGAAGGTTGACAGATCTTATGTGGTGCCCCAACAGTCCAGCAAATCAAGGGATAGGTGCAAGTGAATGCAAAGTTAGATGTGAACCTGGCCTAACTAGTTCCCTTTTCAGACCTTGTGGTCTATAGGGCAGATAATGTAAAGTACATCTGTTTTTGTGGCCTACGGTTAACGAGGGTGTCATTTAGCCAGCACAACGACCAACCGCCTTTACTTTTCCCCAGCTAATGTCAGGTACCCATTAGAGCTGGGTGGACTCAGAGGCACCCAAGGATTCCGAAGTTGAAAATCCCAGTCTTCCCCAGGATTTGAAGCCGGGACCCCCGGTTCGGAAGCCAAGCGCCTTACCGCTCAGCCAACGCGCATCGCCTGGTCTAACTGATGTCTTATAATTGTTCTTATTTTTTGAAAACGATCAATCTCTTCTTGAATCCTTACGATTTCGTTTTGAATTATAAATTTTTCAGGAAAATAAATTTTATAACATTATTATTTGTTTTAAATTAGGTCTTACTTATAATGCATACTAATTAACTTTTTCTCTTTAAAAAAATACTTGCATAACTAATTTTAAAAATTAGATTTTTCGCGTTCAGAAAAAAAAGTAGCCGTTGCATCAGAACTTTGAATGGTCTAAAATATTGTGATGTCGGATTTTCAATATCTTTTCTAGTTTACGAGATCTAAACGGGACGGACGGACAGACATTTCACACAAAACTAATAGCGTCTTTTCCTCTTTCCGGGGCCACTAAAAAATCAAAGCTTATTTGAGAGAACCACGAAAACAGTGACATCTAACTCAACACTGGAGGGCTCTCTTTTCTATATAATTAATTACCATTAATTGATTAATTAATTAGTTTTTTTTCTTGATTCATTTATTGTCATCGACTGTGAATAATTGTAAAAAATTTCAACTTGATCCTAGGACTGGAATCGGGAAAAAAAACAAGTACAAAATGTAATAAGGGGAATAACTCCAAATATACAGTCACATATCCAAATACTGTTGGACTTATTTCCCTCTTTAAAAAAATATAGAAAATAATTAATTACCAATGATTAATTAACCAATAAGATTTTTTTAAAATAATGTATTGTTAGGTAAAACAAAAATTAGTGTAAAGTTTCACTTGATCCGACAATGGGTCAGGGAGAAATAACATTAACTAGAATTGTACTAGAAACACAGACAGACGAAAAACCTTTTAATAAAAAAAAATATTTGATTGGTATTTGTTTTGTGCAGTCTCAGAAATATAGAAGAAAGTTTAAAATAGAACCATTATTATGTCATGTACATTTTACTCTACTTTTAGTGCGAAATATTCTTCTTTCATCAAAGTAATGGTGAAATCATTTAAAATGCTGACCAGTGACCAGCAATGTGAAGGTTGGGAATACGCTACTTTTCGAAACGTTGACTTAATGTCCGGAATCAATGGTAGTTCTGCAGACTCGGTTGGATCCCTTTTATTTATCGATGTGAGCCCATCTCTTGTTCAAAACAATATATTCAGACAAGCTACTAAGTGGAGGAACAACAAGTGAACTTTTAAGAACGAAAACCACAGAGTTGATTTGTTCAACAACAAAACCAAGGTTTTCTTACATCCCCTCAGTAACTGCCTAAACATACACACACACACACACACTCACACATGTGCGATGGAAGAAAATTGTATCCCGAAGGTCATTCTCAATGGACAACTTGCGACTGGCTCAAGAAAAACTGGTCGTCCTCGCCTTTGATAGGAGGATATCATCAAATGGGAAGACGTAGCCTTAGACAGCACTAAGTGGAGAGAGATGGTGACCAAGAAGCTATTGACAGCCCATTGGACTAACAGCTCTGAAAGAAATACTGCAAAATGAACAATAGCAGGCTCCAGTACTTCTTAAGCGAATGCCACCTTAAACTGCGTTATAGGTGGACTGGAAGTCCTCTCGAAAATAGGGCTCCACAGTCACATGAAAATGTGTTGTACGAGATGGACCATAGTCGTTAAGACTGATGAAGGCCGACAACAACACATAGAATAAAAACATGAATGAAAGTACACACACATATTTTTTTTATAGGTAAGTTTCATTCTAAGATCTTAAAATCTTTTGGGTAGCGTGTCAAAGCCTAGAAAAAGTCTTACTCTTGAGTCGGAAAGAAGAAAAGGGGTGGGGTGGAGGTCAATGACAATAGCCTGCAATGTAAGATTTGACCTAAGCGTACCAATGTAATGTCTTTTTTTTTTAAAGGCAGACAAATGTTACACGTCTGCTTGTGTATCCTCGGACTCTTCGTTTGACCTCCGAGTCCAATCTGTGTAAGGGTGGATGGACAGGAAAAAAAAATATTCTCGAAAACAGTTAGTTATCACACAAGAGAAATAAAACACAGCTTCGATGTGTGAATACCTCCAGATCCACGTGACAAACTCTCGACCCACCAAACACGTCCATTAATCGTGTGTTGTTTCTGGTTCAGGAGGGACATTTCACGTACACTATTTTTGACTTATCAAGTCTTCGTTTGATCTAAATCTAAGTTTATTGTAAGTAGAACACATTAAAAAATATTTTAAGATGTTTTACCATCTAATTTTGTCTCATTTTCTTTTGCAATATTTTTCTTCAAATAAATAAATGATTGTAATGTAACGTTAACGACGATACTTCCAAAGAGACGACTATCAAAGACTTATCCTTGCTCTAATGTAGTCGAGCATGGTGATTGAATGCTGAAACTCTTGTTACTTTTCCTGACCGGACTCAGACGACCCGTTCCGAACTCTAATAAGGAAGAAGGAGCGCTTATACAAATTTGCCCTATCATATGGAATAAGAAAATTCTTAGAGCTATCTTTGTACTTTATGAGGTTGTGGTCATTGTTAGTCATTGTATCTTTGTGTTCATACAATTTACTAAAAATATAAGCATATCATTCTGATTAATGTATTGTACTAAAGTATGAATTCCTTATACAAAAATGGTTTCTATAAAAGTGCTACAATTATAGTCCAAGGAATTTCAATGGATTACTTTTTTAAAAATAATTTTGCATTTTAAAATTTCGTACGCAGTGGCTTGTACAAAACATTTTATAACATATTACTTTTTAAGCAGACTACATTCATGTGTTATTAGTAGCTTTATTCCAAGTGCTGAAATCAGAATCATAAACATATATTTACACTTGACCACACCAACACCATTTGTAAACTTATTTGACCTAAAACCTAGACACTCCAAAACAAAATACAATTTAACTATTAATAAATAAAACAATGAAGCAAACTGTCAAAAAAAAACCCCAGCTATTTTTTAATCCGTATGCCGGGACGAATTCTTAGAAGTGCTAATTCCTCATTAGTACCATTAGAGAGTTGTGTAGGTTGTACAGCCAGTAAACAAATACTTTAGTTAAGTCTGTAACACGTGAGACGTCCTTTGAAAACTATTTAATATTTTCCCCTGCAGTGCAGCAAGAGAATGGCAGAGGACGACGACAAAGGGATGGCTTTGAAAGTGCAGGTGGAGGAGCTCGGTCCTGAGGTTGCTGAGCTGCTGGAGTCCGTCAATGGCGCAGGAGTGGACAGAGAAGCTGTGGTTGTCCAGATTGTGCAAGACGTCTTTGTCACGGAGAATTCGAGAAGCGAACCTGACCCCGCCTCGTCCTGCACAGAGGCATCAGGAGAAACGGTAAGTTTTGTCAAAAAGAGACAAAAATGGATTTTGAAGGCTAGAAAATAGTGTTGGGAATGGGGAGTTGTTATGCGGGCAGTTTATTGAGAGTATTCTGGGCAAAATAAACATTTATACCAACTATTTAAAGTTTTAAACGGTAGCAAAATAGGGTATCAGCTAATCTCTCTCTGTCTGTCTCTGTTTTTCTCTTTGGCTCTCTCTCTGTTTCTGTCACTCTCTCTGTCTCTCTGTATGTTTCTCTGTCGGTGTCTGAGTCTGTCTCTCTGTATGTTTCTCTGTATCTCTGTCGGACTCTCTGTCGGACTCTGTCGGACTCTGTCGGACTCTCTGTCTGACTCTCTGTATTACTCTCTGTATGACTCTCTGTCGGACTGTCTGACTCTCTCTGTCGGACTCTTTGTCGGACTCTCTGTCAGACTCTCTGTCGGACTCTGTCGGACTCTGTATCTCTACCTGTCTCTCTGTCTGTCTCTCTGTATGTTTCTCTGTCTGTATCTCTGTATGTCTCTCTGTATGTATCTCTGCCGGTCTCTCTGTCTGTCTCTCTGTCTGTCTCTCTGTCTGTCTCTCTGTCTGTCTCTCTGTCTGTCTCTCTGTATGTCTCTCTGTCTCTCTGTATGTTTCTCTGTCTGTATATCTGTCGGTCTCTGTCTGTCTCTCTGTATATTTTTCTGCCGGACTCTCTGTCTGTCTCTCTGTCTGTCTCTCTGTATGTCTCTCTGTCTCTCTGTATGTTTCTCTGTCTGTATATCTGTCGGTCTCTGTCTGTCTCTCTGTATATTTTTCTGCCGGACTCTCTGTCTGTCTCTCTGTCGGTCTCAATGTATGTTTCTCTGTCTGTCTCTCTGTCTGTCTCTATATCTGTCTCTCTGTCTGTCTCTCTGTCTGTCGCTCTGTCTGTATCTCTGTATGTATCTCTGTCGGTCTCTCTGTCGGACTCTGTCGGACTCTCTGTCTGACTCTCTGTATTACTCTCTGTATTACTCTCTGTATTACTCTCTGTATTACTCTCTGTATGACTCTCTGTCGGACTCTCTGTCGGACTCTTTGTCGGACTCTCTGTCAGACTCTCTGTCGGACTCTGTCGGACTCTGTATCTCTACCGGTCTCTCTGTCTGTCTCTCTGTATGTTTCTCTGTTTGTATCTCTGTCGGTCTCTGTATGTCTCTCTGTATCTCTACCGGTCTCTCTGTCTGTCTCTCTGTCTGTCTCTCTGTCTGTCTCTCTGTATGTTTCTCTTTATCTCTACCGGTCTCTCTGTCTGTCTCTCTGTCTGTCTCTCTGTCTGTCTCTCTGTCTGTCTCTCTGTATGTCTCTCTGTCTCTCTGTATGTTTCTCTGTCTGTATATCCGTCGGTCTCTGCCGGACTCTCTGTCTGTCTCTCTGTTGGTCTCTCTGTCTGTCTCTCTGTCTGTCTCTCTGTCTGTCTCTCTGTCTGTCTCTCTGTCTGTCTCTCTGTATGTATCTCTGTATGTATCTCTGTCGGTCTCTGTCTGTCTCTCTGTCTGTCTCTCTGTCTGTCTCTCTGTCTGTCTCTCTGTCTGTCTCTCTGTCTGTCTCTCTGTATGTATCTCTGTATGTTTCTCTGTCGGTCTCTGTCTGTCTCTCTGTCTGTATCTTCGTCTGTCTCTCTGTCTCTCTGAATGTTTCTCCCTCTGTCTCCCTCTGTCTCTCTGTCTGCACCTCTGTCTGTATCTCTGTCGTTCTGTCTCTCTGTCTGTATGTTTCTCTGTATCTCTGCCGGTCTCTCTGTATGTCTCTCTGTATGTTTCTCTGTATCTCTGCCGGTCTCTCTGTATGTCTCTCTGTATGTCTCTCTGTATGTCTCTCTGTATGTCTCTCTGTATGTCTCTCTGTATGTTTCTCTGTATCTCTACCGGTCTCTCTGTCTGTCTCTCTGTATGTTTCTCTGTATCTCTGCCGGTCTCTCTGTATGTCTCTCTGTATGTTTCTCTGTCTGTATCTCTGTAGGTATCTGTCTGTCTCTCTGTATGTATCTCTGTCGGTCTCTGTCTGTCTCTCTGTATGTTTCTCTTTATCTCTGCCGGTCTCTCTGTCTGTCTTTCTGTCTGTCTCTCTGTATGTCTCTCTGTCTCTCTGTATGTTTCTCTGTCTGTATATCTGTCGGTCTCTGTCTGTCTCTCTGTATATTTTCTGCCGGACTCTGTCTGTCTCTCTGTCGGTCTCTCTGTATGTCTCTCTGTATGTCTCTCTGTATGTCTCTCTGTCTGTCTCTCTGTCTGTCTCTCTGTCTGTCTCTCTGTCTGTATCTCTGTATGTATCTCTGTCGGTCTCTGTATGTTTCTCTGTCGGTCTCTGTCTGTCTCTCTGTATGTTTCTCTGTCGGTCTCTGTCTGTCTGTCTGTATCTTTGTCTGTCTCTCTGTCTCTCTGAATTTTTCTCCCTCTGTCTCTCTGTCTGTACCTCTGTCTGTATCTCTGTCGTTCTCTGTCTCTCTGTCTGTATCTCTGTCGGTCTCTGTCTATCTGTATGTTCCTCTGTATCTCTGCCGGTCTCTCTGTATGTCTCTCTGTATGTCTCTCTGTATGTTTCTCTGTATCTCTGCCGGTCTCTCTGTCTGTCTCTCTGTATGTTTCTCTGTATCTCTGCCGGTCTCTCTGTCTGTCTCTCTGTATGTTTCTCTGTATCTCTGCCGGTCTCTCTGTATGTTTCTCTGTATCTCTGCCGGTCTCTCTGTATGTCTCTCTGTATGTCTCTCTGTATGTCTCTCTGTATGTCTCTCTGTATGTCTCTCTGTCTCTATCTATGTTGGTCTCTGTCTGTCTCTCTGTCTGTCTCTCTGTCTGTATCTCTGACGGACTCTCTGTCTCTCTGTCTGTCTCTCTGTCTGTATCTCTGTCGGTCTCTCTGTCTGTTTGTATGTTTCTCTGTCTGCCTGTCTCTCTCTTGAAATACATAAATAAATAAATATATATATATATATATATATATAATACATTTGATCGTAAACAAATATTTTAATGTCGTCCGTATTATTTGATAGATGAATACCGTTGCCCCATTGATTCATAAATGTCTCCATTTTGTTTGATTTATCTTGAATGGCCAGTTTTTAGTGTACTGTTTACTATGTCAAAATTGATGGACAAATGTCAGAACTGTTAAGCATTTCGTTTAGTTCAATGAAGTTTTATCGTCTTCATAAGAACTTTCTTTTTTTCAGTGCATCGTCTCAAAATAACTTTGTTATCATTCGTAAATTATCTTAAACATACTTTGAGTGCATCAGTGAACAATGTCTAAGTTACTTTGCGTTCATTGGTGCACTATGTCTGAGTTACTTTGCATTCATTGGAACACTGTGTCTAAGTTACTTTGCGTTCATTGGTGCACTATGTCTGAGTTACTTTGCGTTCATTTGTGCACTATGTCTAAGTTACTTTGCGTTCATTGGTGCACTATGTCTAAGTTACTTTGCGTTCATTGGTGCACTATGTCTAAGTTACTTTGCGTTCATTGGTGCACTATGTCTAAGTTACTTTGCGTTCATTGGTGCACTATGTCTAAGTTACTTTGCGTTCATTGGTGTACTATGTCTTAGCAGTATGTCTAAGTTACTTTCAGTTCATTGGTGCACTATGTCTTAGCACTATGTCTAAGTTACTTTGCGTTCATTGAAGCACTATGTCTTAGCACTATGCCTGAGTTACGTTACGTTCATTGGTGCACTATGTCTGAGTTACTTTGCGTTCATTGGAACACTATGTCTAAGTTACTTTGTGTTCATTGGTGCACTATGTCTGAGTTACTTTGCGTTCATTGGAACACTATGTCTAAGTTACTTTGCGTTCATTGGTGCACTATGTCTGAGTTACTTTACATTCATTGGTGCACTATTTCTTAGTTACTTTACGTTCATTGGTGCACTATGTCTAAGTTACTTTGCGTTCATTGGAACACTATGTCTAAGTTACTTTGAGTTCATTGGAGCACTATGTCTTAGCACTATGTCTAAGTTACTTTGCGTTCATTGGAGCACTATGTCTTAGCACTATGCCTAAGTTACTTTGCGTTCATTGAAGCACTATGTCTTAGCACTATGTCTGAGTTACTTTGCGTTCATTGAAGCACTATGTCTTAGCACTATGTCTAATTTACTTTACGTTCATTTGTGCACTATGTCTTAGCACTATGTCTAAGTTACTTTGCGTTCATTGGAGCACTATGTCTGAGTTACTTTGCTTTTATTGGTGCACTATGTCTGAGTTACTTTGCGTTCATTGGTGCACTATGTCTGAGTTACTTTGCGTTCATTGAAGCACTATGTCTTAGCACTATGTCTGAGTTACTTTGCGTTCATTGAAGCACTATGTCTTAGCACTATGTCTGAGTTACTTTACGTTCATTGGTGCACTATGTCTGAGTTACTTTACGTTCATTGGTGCACTATGTCTAAGTTACATTGCGTTTATTGGAACACTATGTCTAAGTTACTTTGCGTTCATTGAAGCACTATATCTTAGCACTATGTCTAAGTTACTTTGCGTTCATTGGAACACTATGTCTAAGTTACTTTGCGTTTATTGGTGCAATACGTCTAAGTTTTTTTGCGTTCATTGGTGCACTATGTCTTCGTTACTTTGCGTTCATTGGTGCACTATGTCTAAGTTTCTTTGCGTTTATTGGAACACTGTCTTAGTTACTTTGCGTTCATTGGTGCACTATGTCTAAGTTACTGTGCGTTCATTGGAGCATTATGTCTTCGTTACTTTGCGTCCTCGTTACTTTGCGTCCTCGTTACTTTGCGTCCATTGGTGCACTACGTCTAAGTTACTTTGCGTTCATTGGAGCGCACTATGTCTGAGTTACTTTACGTTTATTGGTGCACTATGTCTGTGTACTTTATGTTCATTGGTGCACTATGTCTAAGTTACTTTGCGTTCATTAGAGCACTATGTCTAAGTTATTTTGCCTTCATTGGTGCACTATGTCTAAGTTACTTTGCGTTCATTGGTGCACTATGTCTTCGTTACTTTGCGTTCATTGGTCCACTATGTCTAAGTTACTTTGCGTTCATTGGAGCACTATGTCTAAGTTACTTTGCGTTCATTGGAACATTATGTCTTAGTTACTTTGCATTCATTGGAGCACTATGTCTTAGTTACTTTGCGTTTATTGGTACATTATGTCTAAGTTTCCTTGAGACCAATTTAAAAAAAATTAATTTCATCTACTAATGACGCAGGATTCTCCAAGCTTGGACGAACTGCAACAAGACACATCTGAGAGTGCCAAGGAAAACAATCCTGCACCAACTAGATATCGACCTCTTGTACCCAAGGCACAGTCTTTAGCACTAAAGTTTGCAAAAATGCAACTTTCCAAAAAGGTTTTTTTCAATTTTTGTACATTTGTTTTCAAAACGCAGACTTGTAGTAAAGAAAATTTTACTGTTAGTATAAATATAGGATTATTAAATAAAATAAAATTGAATAACTTTTTTTTTTTGGTAAATTTGTTCAGGTAAATAGCATTTCAGCTCGTCTAGCTCATGCTGTTCACCCGAAACGCAATCCCGAGTCTAAATTCTATAGGCCTACTTTTCGCTCACGTCGATTGCCAGAACCCATCCCGCTACCATCAAGAGATTCTAGTACTGCCAGCAGTAGCGCAGATGCTCACAAAGAGAAGGACCCTGCTGCTACAAGCCGGGAAGAAGCCTCTGCCCCTACAAGCAAGGAAGAAACCTCTGCTCCTACAAGCCGGGAAGAAGCCTCTGCCCCTACAAGCAAGGAAGAAACCTCTGCCTATACAAGCCGGAAAGAAGTCTCTGCCCCTACAAGCAAGAAAGAAACCTTTGCACCTACAAGCCGGGAAGAAGCCTCTGCCTATACAAGCCGGGAAGAAGCCTCTGCCCCTACAAGCAAGGAAGAAACCTCTACCTATACAAGCCGGGAAGAAGCCTCTGCCCCTACAAGCAAGGAAGAAACCTCTGCCCCTACAAGCAAGGAAGAAACCTCTGCCCCTACAAGCAAGGAAGAAACCTCTGCCCCTAAAAGCAAGGAAGAAACCTCTGCCCCTACAAGCAAGCAAGCCCCTGCTGCTACAAGCAAGGAAGAAACCTCTGCCCCTACAAGCAAGGAAGAAGCCTCTGCCCCTACAAGCAAGGAAGAAACCTCTGCCCCTACATGCAAGGAAGAAACCTCTGCTCCTACACATTTCAGAATAGTTTCGGGTGTTAAAATAAGAAGCTGACTTTATGTTTGCAGGTTTTTATTGAAACGAGGACGAGGGACTATTTGTTACAGTGCTTAGTCTAGCGTATAGATATCACTAAAGTCTAGCTTCTCAGGACGCTTAGTGACCCTTTTTTAAAATCATATACCATTACAAAATAACAGCTTTCTTTTGATAACAGAAACATGCGAATATAAATCCAATGCGTACGCAACATGATACTATATGGATAACATTTAATCTGTTTAATGTTGACATTGCTATGAGTTATTTATAGTAATTGTTATCGTTAAAGGGAGGTAAGAAGCCTTGTTATATGGATATTATAAAACATGCATCCAATTAAAAGTACTCCAACTGCTGCCAATTGACAAAAATAAAATAAGAATTTCTGGTAAAATGGAATGTGTAGCCCAGAGGATAAGTACTCTTGAACTTGGCTTGGCTACTTATCAAAGGGAGCTCGAGATTTGACACCGGACTAGAGCAGAGATGTGTTAATGAGTGCCTAAAAGCATCACAGAAATAATTTTCAAATATCACCAATATTTAACTCAGAAATCAGATTGTACCATAGTGCTCGGAGCATGTTATAAACATGAAAGTTGCGCAATTTAATAAGCTATTAAAAAAAAAACATCTTAAAGAATTTGATAGATTCAAGTTTACTGTTATTTTTTCTATATATTGTAATAACTTAAGTGAGGCAACTCAACGAAACAAAGACGTTTATTTACATAGAGGGGCATCTGCCTTGAGTACAGCATCTCCATATTGGCTCTCTACTTGGGCGGAAATCGTTTGTCTCCTAATGTCAAAATCCGACATGTTTAGTCAGATAGTGCGCACCTTCTTTCTGCACTATCTTGGATGGCGGTGCGCATGGCAAAGTCATAACATTGCCCCCGTCTTAGCACTTTTCGTCCCGAAAAAAAAACATTGCAGTTGAGCTTTGACAGTTCAGGTGGAGGTCGATCGGTGGGAACCACAGACGTTAGGGTGCCTGTTGCCCACAAAGCCATCTGCACAGTTTCCCCTGGCCGTCGCTTCCTATTCTTCCAGTTGGCCAGTCTACGCTTGAGACGATGTCGTGGTCGCTGCTTCAACCTCATGACGATAGTCGCTGATGCCAGCCAGATGACACAGGGAGAGTTAGTGGAGGTCAGGGTTGCCAGCCACGTAACACAAATGGAGGTTGTGGCGATCACCGTAGATTCCAGGGTTGTTGTTCTAAGACGCTGAGTCAGCGGACCTTTTCCATGGATGTGTCGTGACACAGTTGTAGGCCCACAGCTAGCCACGGTTTCAAGCACATAGTCTTTCTTAGCCTCATCTGTAAGGTATGCCCATAAAGCATCCTTGTAATGTTCATCCACCACTACATCAGGTTTCGCTGGGATTAATTTACCACCGTTCAAGTCACTTTCACTGATGTGGGCAGGAGTACACATTTCTGTCAAGTTTAGGTCTTGTAGCTGGGTTTCTTGGCATGGGCACTGTCCACGCAGGACGCCGCATATACAGCTCATGTCAATCGCCTGGATGCAGTTGCCAAGTATTGAGTTCTGTCTTATGCCGCTGCCAAAGTCAAATTCGTTGTTTCTGCCTCGGCCATTGTTGGGGCCCGTATTCGCAATTTTACCCGACGACATCCAAGGCAAGGAATCAAAAACGGTCTTGAGGCTTTCATGGTTTGAGTTCTTATCAAAGGGACTGACAGATAAACAGAGGTCTTTAAGGTCCACAGCAGATAGCTTGGACGCAGACCCAACGTTGTCTTAATCTGTCCGGCTCGTTGCAGGAATACCAGGAACAAAAGTTTCAGGCTCATAACAGACTTCTCTAGTTTCTTCATTTGTTTCTTTTCTTCCAATTCTGCATATCCCATTGAAATCATCGCAGCAATCGTTGTCACGTTTCTCGCCATGAAAGTCATCCCCGCCAGACTTGCCCACAACACAGTCACAGACGGCGCTCCAATCCCCAGCGCCTCCATCACCACTGTTTGTGCAACCACAGTCCTGACCAGGCAACTGCTCCTTCCCTAACGAGTTTATTCCTCCTTTTGCTTGCGATACAATTTTATCACTTTGGTCTATTTGGCCTTTTACTTGCAATACAATTTCATCAACTTTGTTCAACTTTATGTTCCTGCTCATGTTCAGTTGTTCATCAAATGTATCCAAAAAGTCCTGGATCTTGCCAATGAACTCAACAATCCCAAGTTCAATTTCAAATGTGTAGGTCTCCGGATCTTCTTCTTCATTGATCAGAGCTTGCCTCAGACGAGCCGTGAGCGTTTCCCTGCTACCGAGGGATTTTAAACCTCGGTCCCGAAGCTCTTGTCTTATCTCTTTAATTGAGAGCTGATGTAATAGCTTCAAATATGTCATGATTGTAATCAAAGCCTACCTCCTCTCGTTGAGTTGCCTATAATCCCACTTCTGAGACCGATTGTAATAACTTAAGTGAGGCAACTCAACGAGGACATAGACGTTTATTTACATAGAGACAAGACAAACACAAAGGGGCATCTGCCTTGAGTACAGCATCTCCATATTGGCTCTCTACTTGGGCGGAAATCGTTTGTCTCCTAATGTCAACATCCAACTTGTTTAGTCACAGATTTTGCGCACCTTCTTTCTGCACTATCTTGGATGGCGGTGCGCATGGCAAAGTCATAACAATATATATTTGCCAGTGTCCTATTGTGAATAATGGGGCATACTTGATTCGTTTTGGAACTCGCCCTTTTAAATGTAATACAAGATTTAGTTGTTCACTTTACAATTTTGTACATTGCTCCATTGCTTGCTAACATTTTCTGTACACATTTGATAATTCTCAAAGTGATCAATGACGAAGTCATACAATTCATTTTTTGTTCTTCTGTTCAGAATCTATCTATCAGCTCTGCGACAGGACCAAGTGTAGCAACAAATTCTGATGGAAAAGTTTCTGAAGCCCCTGAACCTGCCGGCCCACCTGTCGACTCGGTGCTAGGAACAAGTGTATCGCCTAGTTCGGATATAGATGATTCGGATGACCGTATAAGCCAATCTGTTATCACATTTTTTCCAAGGCCTGGCTTAACGGACTTTGTTACGGTAAGCTGTAAGACGCTTCTGAGCTTTTAGCCTAAGTCAGTGTAATGGACAATCTGAGATAATTTAAATTAAAAATAGCCAATCAACAAAAGGCATTTTTGAGTCTATGTACATCCTTAAGATGATTTTTGCTGCCTGTCGGAAGGCGATATTTCTTCAAACTGCCTCATCAGAAAAGTCTTTATTTGACAATGTCAAGGAACCTTGCATTGTTTCTAACGAAACTCAATCAGTGCATTGCCAGAGCAAATAAAATAAAGTAAATTATCTCTTTCAGACCTTTTGAAGAAGATGTAAAGGTTTGTTGCTCTGTCCCACAGTTAACGAGGGTGGCATGTGGCCAGCACAACCATCCGCCTTAAGCTTACCCCAACTTGCGTCAAGTACCCATAAGATTTGGGTTGATTCAGGAGCTCCCAAAAAATACCAAAATTCATACAATGAATATTAGCTTTTTTTTTCACTTCTACTACTACTACTACTAATAAAAGCAATAAATGCTATGTATATAGTTAACACGGAGACAAATTGTCTTGCTATAGTTTATTACACTTACCAAAGTTATAAAAGAGGTCAACATTAATATAAATGAAAGTAAAGGCATCTTTTCAGATATTGCCCCCTATGGTTAAAAATAAAGTTCCATCTGATTCTATGGCCGACAATTAAACAAGGTGGTCTAGCGTCAACTCAAATACCTAGCCCTCACTGACATTTGACACTACTTATTTTTTAAAGTGATTTTGCCATTTAGGAATCAGACACCATAGTTCAAAGTTTTAAATCTGTAACTGTATAAACTTATAAAACACGTACAGACCTTTCAAATTGTGTATGGTGACATCATGATGCCAAGGAATTGAACAAGGCGTAGGACAACCATTTTCTTATAATCTCGATCTTCATGTGTACACCAGGTAGAAAGGTTTCATGGCGTCATCTTTGTAGTGTATTTCATTACTAACATTTTGGGTTTTAAGGTGATGACAAAATATAAAAGTTAACTCTTTCTTTCCGTAATTATTTTCAATGATCCGACGGAATTATTCATGTCTTTTCATTTACAGTTCAGTTTCATTTCATTATCAAACTTCTAGAACTTTATCAGAAAAAAGTTTATTTGGTATAGAACTAAAGGGGAATGAATGTTATTTTTATATAACACACATTGTTTATAAACATATTATAATGGGGTCAAATCAGCGATGGTATCGTCAAATTAGATTTTTTTAAAGGCATTACCTCTTTTATTCCACGTATCTAGCGAATATTTTGTTCTTAATAAGTAATAAAAAAGTAATATTCTACAAGCAAAAAGTCACTTGTTCTAAAAAATATTAATGGCTCCCCATGTACAATTTACTTGAAAATTGAGATATTTGCGTAAGGGGGATCCTTCATTTAAATCAATATGAATTTATTTTCTAATTATTTTAAATTTACAGAGCCCTTCAGCCAGCAATCGCCAGAGAGATCTTTCGCCACTGAAGGTTCCGCGGACAACACATGCACGACCTATCGGCACTGAGAGGACAGCCTGCCCTTTGCCTTTCTTTCCAACACTCGGTGTGCCCGAGACCATTCCGGTAGGTTGAAGGGTTGATATACAGGATGAAATAGTGAACTTTCCTCATTTTAGTAAAGATTTCCACATGAACGAGAGTCATCTGCTCTTTGTTAAAACTTTTGATTGTTTTATGATCCTGTTAACGTAATTTAAGCAATAGAGACATTACGTTCTGTAAGCAATAAAGTCATTACCTTCTGTACGCAAAAAAGTCACTATCTTCTTTAAGCAATAGTGTCATTATCTTCTGTAAGCAACAAAGTCATTACCTTCTGTAAGCAACAAAGTCATTACCTTCTGTAAGCAACAAAGTCATTACCTTCTGTAAGCAACAAAGTCATTACGTTCTGTAAGCAACAAAACCATTACCTTCTGTAAGCAACAAAGTCATTAACTTCTTTAAGCAATAAAGTCATTACCTTCTGTAAGCAATAAAGTCGTTACCTTCTTTAAGCGATAAAGTCGTTACGTTCTGTAATCAATAAAGTCGTTACCTTCTGTAAGCAATAAAGTCGTTACGTTCTGTAATCAATAAAGTCGTTACGTTCTTTAAGCAATAAAGTCATTTTCTTCTGCAGGCTGTAAAGTCAGATTTAAACATGAGAAAGCAATATTAGGAAATATGGTGCCGACATAATTTTAGCGTACGAAAAAGGTAGTCTTAAGTATTTCGAAACAGAAACAAAATGTGACGACTCCATATTATAAGATCGCTCTAGCCAACAAAAAAATATACTTAGTACTATCAACCTAGAGAACTTCGAACTTTACTTCTACAATACTTAAAAAAAAGGTTACAAAGACAGTTTGTGTGGAAACACAAACTTAAAATCGGCCCTCGAAGTTGTCCACCCAGGCAGGCTTCAATATTTTCAGAAAGAACATCCAAAGGATATTTAATCAAAGACAAATGAGAGATAAGGATGGAGAAAGAAGGTTGACAGATCTTGTGTATTGCCCCAATTGTGCAGCAGATCAAAGGATAGGTGCAAGTGAATGCAAAGTTAGATGTGAGCCTGGCCTAACTAGTTCCCCTTTCAGATCTTGTGATCTTTAGGGCAGATGATGTAAAGTTCATCTGTTTTTTGTGGCCTACGGTTAACGAGGGTGTCATGTAGCCAGCACAACGACCAACCGCCATTACTTTCCCCAACTAAATGTCAGGTACCCAATAGAGCTGGGTAGACTCAGAGGGGCCCAAGGATTCCGAAGTTGGAAATCCCAGTCTTCACCAGGATTCGAACCCGGTACCCTCGGTTCGGAAGCTACGCACTTTACCGAGCCTCTCCTGGTCTAACTGAAGTCTTATAAATCTTTTACTTGATTCCTGAAATGTAATACATAAAAACTATCAAGAAAATGAAGTTTATTAGATTACTTTTCGTTTTAAATTAGGTCTAACATTATTCAGGAAAAAAAAAAGTAGTCGTTGCATCAGAACTTTGAATGGTCTAAAATATGATGTCGAATTTTCAATATCTTTTCTAGTTTACGAGATCTAAACGGCACGAACGTACAGACGGACAGACATTTCGCACAAAACTAATAGCGTCTTTTCCCCTTTCGGGGGCCGCTGAAAAGGGCACAAAAATATGGGGCTAATTAAAATATTTCGTTTATTAATTGAAGATTTTTATACGTGGTGGAAAAATCTATAAATAGCAAGTTATTGGTCTATCCGGTTTTATGAGTGCAATAGCCTATAATTCGAATAAATCTGTAAATCTAGTTTGTAAATGCAATGTTATTCTTTTAAGATATGCTTTTTTTTAAGTAAAAAAATAAGCCACAGAATTGTTCACGTTGTACCCACGTTTATGAATAGGGTTAGCGTTTACTGGGCGATAGGGTTAGGGTTTTGGAAAAAAATGGCCCATTCCTACTCCAAAGTTCTGGATCCGCCCATGTTAGGCTTGAAAACAAAAACCACTTTACTTCTTTTAACTTCTTTACAAAACAACGCCTTGTTCCAACTTTTTTAAATATTTTCACGACATTTTTGTAGTGTTAAAAAAATTTTCATTTTGAGTTTAATTCTTCCTCCATTTTTGAGCTTACTTCGTGTCTCAAACGAAAGAGCTCTGACTATATGTTGGTGTGGTGCTGCGATGTCTGACTATTTGTTGGTGTGGTGCTGCGATGTCTGACTATTTGTTGGTGTGGTGCTGCGATGTCTATTTGTTGGTGTGGTGCTGCGATGTCTGACTATTTGTTGGTGTGGTGCTGCGATGTCTGACTATTTGTTGGTGTGGTGCTGCGATGTCTGACTATTTGTTGGTGTGGTGCTGCGATGTCTGACTATTTGTTGGTGTATTGCTGCGATGTCTGACTATTTGTTGGTGTGGTGCTGCGAGGTGCACACAAACTAATTGTATCACTTTTAAAAAACACAAACGTCAACACTTTTTTCTTTTTTACACCGGATACACCAAATAATAGTTTTTTCGCCAACTTTGAAAATCTCCCATTATGTTGATTATTAGAGCTGGTTGCTTTTTTTTTTTTTTTACTTCTTATAAGTGATGATAATTACACAAATTGGTTCTTTAGAAATTTGGCAAAAATTTTATTTTGTTTTGACTTGTACCCTTAATTTTTCTTTATAGAGCCAGCCAACGATGACCACCGACACTAGTAACGTATCTGCAACTTGGCCATCAGTTATTCCTTGTCAAGAGAACGTTCCAGTTAATCCAGCTTCGGTCACTTCCGGTCCTACGCATCAAGCATCACTGAGCTCATTTGACAACGCTGTTTCGAGAGCCGTGGACCATCCAGACAGACAAACTATTGATTCTGGTCAGGGATATTATGAACCGCCCTTTTATGAAATTACAAACACTACTTATAGTATACCAGCAGTTGGTTCTGATCAAAGTCATGTTACAACGAACCCGACTTTGGTCACTTCCGGTCCAATGCATCAAGCATCACTGATCTCGTCGGACTACGCTGTTCCAAGAGCACTGGACCATCCAGACAGGCAATCTAATGAATCTAGCCAGGATTATTATGTAACGCAATTCTATGACAATAGAGACAGTACTCAAAGTATGGCAGCGGTCGATTCCGATCAAAGACACGTTACAACTTATCCGACATTGGTCACTTCCGGTCCAATGCATCAAGCATCACTGATCTCGTCGGACTACGCTGTACCAAGAGCACTGGATCATCCAGACAGGCAATCTAATGAATCTGGTCAGGATTATTATGTAACGCAATTCTATGACAATAGAGACAGTACTCAAAGTATGGCAGCGGTCGATTCTGATCAAAGACACGTTACAATAAATCCGACATTGGTCACTTCCGGTCTCAGACAACAAGAATTACTAAGCTCGTCTGATAATTCTGATCCCAGAGTACAGGTCCATCCAGACGGGCAGTCTGGTCAAGAAGGGTATTTACCGTCCTTTTATGACAACAGAGACCATAGTACGCCAGCGGTCAGTTCTGACCAAATAGAGAACATACCTAGAAATACGTCTTTGGTCATTTATGAACCTAGACAAGCACAAAGGAACGTATTGTTAGCCCAGTATAATCCTGGAGCTGAAGCTAATCCAAACTGGCAGCCGGGCAATACTCAAGAATACATTCCGGTTTCGCCCTATCACTCTGGCTATACGACTACCATGCCAACGGTCGGTACTGGACAGTACGCGCCTACGAATTTGCCTTATGCTATACCTATCCGGCCAATGGTATCACCATTCCATCACTTTCCTAGGCCTCAGTTCATCTGGCCTACTGTTGACCCTAGCCAACAAAGGTCTGTAGCGTTAATGCCATCAGTTAACCCTGATAATATCCAACATGTATCACACGTGTGGCCAGGGAATGCCTCTGGTCAAATCGTCATGGTACCAACGGGTTCGTCTTCTGTAATCTCTGACCCAAGCCATGCACCGACCAGTTTCTCCTCAGCTCCGCCTGTTCAAAGACAAGTTACCGCTAATACCTCTGCTGAAACCCCCCATGAGGTTTACCCCATGATGCCCTCTCCGACCAGCTCTAGCAGCAGTGAACAGTCACAGGCTTCGATGGCGAGTGTCTCCGGTGCTGACTCGACTCCAACTTTGAGATGGAATAGGATGAGTCTAGACTTTGAAAGCCGCATTACTCGGATAAGAGGGCCATTTCCTCATTATCCATACGAGACGTTACCAGAGATCATTCAAGTGAGTTTTCCTTTTTTTTTATTAGGTACTCTTTGTGTTAACTCGAAGTATTCACTTGTAGGGTAACATTACTTCTGAGGTTAACTCCTTTTAAGGGTAACTAAGTGTATTTACTAAGGTAAGTAATTTATTCTCAGGGTAACTACTACTCTGGGTAAACATTACTTCTAGGTGCAACAATTTAATTATAGTGAAAATTACTTCCAGGAGTAATTAATTACTTCTAAGAACAATTAGTTATGAGGTCTACTAATTACTTCTAGAAGAACCAAATTATTTCTAGGGTAAATTACTTATGGAGGTAATTAATTACTTCTATGGGCAACCAATTACTTATAGGGTAACTAATTACTTTCAGGGTAAATAACTACTTCTAGAGACAACTAATGCTAGGGTAAAAAATTACTTCTAGAGACAACTAATTCTAGGGTAAATAATTACTTCTAGAGACAACTAATTCTAGGGTAAATAACTACTTCTTGAGACAACTAATTCTAGGGTAAATAATTACTTCTAGAGACAACTAATTCTAGGGTAAATAACTACTTCTAGAGACAACTAATTCTAGGGTAAATAACTACTTCTAGAGACAACTAATTCTAGGGTAAATAACTACTTCTAGAGACAACTAATTCTAGGGTAAATAACTACTTCTAGAGACAACTAATTCTAGGGTAAATAACTACTTCTAGAGACAACTAATTCTAGGGTAAATAACTACTTCTAGAGACAACTAATTCTAGGGTTAATAACTACTTCTAGAGACAACTAATTCTAGGGTAAATAATTACTTCTAGAGATAACTAATTCTAGGGTAAATAATTACTTCTAGTGGTAATCAATAACTTCCGAGGGCTACTAGTTAATCCAGCTGGCAACTAATTACTTTAAAGGGTAACCAATTACTTCAAAGGGTAACCAATTACTTCAAAGGGTAACCAATTACTTCAAAGGGTAACCAATTACTTCAAAGGGTAACCAATTACTTCAAAGGGTAACCAATTACTTCAAAGGGTAACCAATTACTTAAAAGGGTAACCAATTACTTAAAAGGGTAACCAATTACTTCAAAGGGTAACCAATTACTTCAAAGGGTAACCAATTACTTCAAAAGGTAACCAATTACTTCAAAGGATATATGTCCTTGCTGTTTACGAGTATTGAAAACATAGCGCTCATAAGTTTCATTCGTTTTTCCAATGCAAAAACTTTCAAATTTGTTCACTATTTCTTCCATCTTTCTTTCTTTTCCCTTCTCAATTTCAAGACCTTCATATATGTCCATCGCTTTTGTCCCTATAATTGTTAGAAAGGTGGCCACTCTGACCTCCTCTGATTCTTCCGACAATTTAGTGGCTAACTCATAGTTTCGCCAGCTCCGGTGAAACGTTTGCCAATTCACGGCCATGTTACCTTCTACATCGAGCGGCTCGGGTACAGGAAGGAAATTTCTAGCTGCCATTGCACGGCGTAGCCTTGAATTGTTGCCTATTTATTATTGCAAACAATAAACCTTTATATACTGATTAATGATTACCTTTGATCATTAATACACCGCTGTCACCATGTTAATTAAGATCTAGGTTCACAGTCAGCAATAAACAAACAACAACCATTAGTGTCATGGCGGAGAATGATACTTTATTATATTGAACGCGTGCACCTTTGCGCACCATATCAACAGTAACCATTTACTTTAAAGGGTAATCAATTACTTCAAAGGGTAACCAATTACTTCAAAGGGTAACCAATTACTTTAAAGGGTAACCAATTACTTCAAAGGGTAACCAATTACTTCAAAGGGTAACCAATTACATCAAAGGGTAACCAATTACTTCAAAGGGTAACCAATTACTTCAAAGGGTAACCAATTACATTTACGAATGCCTATTTACTTTTAGTGTAAATAATTACGTATAGAGTAAATAATTACTTCAAATTCTAGAATAAATAAATAATAATAAATAAATTACTTCTAGAGGTAACTAATTCTAGTATAACTACTTCTAGGAATAACGAAATACTTCTAGAGGCCACTAATTACTTCTAGAGGTAACTACTTCTAGGAATAAAGAAATACTTCTAGAGGTCACTAATAACTTCTAGAGGTAACTACTTCTAGGAATAACGAAATACATCTAGAGGTCACTAATTACGTCTAGAGGTAACCAGGTACTCCAAGGAACAATCATTTTAACTAGTTACTGCTAGTGCAACGAACTGCTTCTAGCGGTAAAAAATTATTTCTAGGAACAACTCAATACTTTAAGAAGTTACTAATTAGGTGGCCTACTTCTTGGAGTAACTAATTACTTCTAATGGTAACTAATTACTTCTAAGGGTAACTAATTACTTCTAAGGGTAACTAATTACTTCTAAGGGTAATTAATTACTTGTATGGGGAACCATTTACTTCTAGGGATATTTAATTACTTCTAAGGGTAGCACTTTATTTTTACGGATAACACGTTATTTCTAGGGGCAAATCCATATTTCTAGGGGCAAATCCATACTTCTAGGGGCAAATCATTATTCCTTTGGTCAACTGCTTCAAGGGTCAACTGGTTACTTCAAGGGTCAACTGCTTACTTCTAAAGGCACCCCATTGTTTTCAGGACTATCTATAGATTTTACCGAAATAGAACATTTATGGTATTTTCTTTTTATATCTAGGAAACTATGCGATCACGGAATGAATCAAGGGGACACCCTTGGGGGGGGGGGAATTTACATGTTTTCAAGTTTTGATCTTTAAATTACTGTCACAGTAAAAACAATCGACTAAGACGGACTATGTCGAATGAAGAAATTTCAAATTTCCCCTCAGAAATAGTCTAATACAATATTTCTTTGAGGATATTATAAGTGCTGTTGTGCAGTAGCACTGACATAAAAATATATTAACTCAGTTGCATATATTTCTTGCGGTTCTAAAACTTTACAATGAGACTTCGGTTGCCGTTTCATAATTGCATTTTTGAGAATTGGATCAAAGCAAAGTGATTTTTGTTTTTAAAGACATGTCTGTAAGGAAAAGTGTAGCTAGTGGCATAAATCTCTTGGCTATCAAAAGCGGGTTTGAGTGACAGTCCCCATTTAGATAAGGTGTGACTCGAGCTTATTTGTGTTTGTCTAAAGCCTGTAGAAAAACCTTATTCTAAATACCCTTCCATGCCACATCTCCACAAGGAATGGGACCATATTACTTTGAGTATTTTACAGGATCTTGGATTGCACTTTAAAAGCTCATCAGTAATAATTATTACAAGTTTTGTTTTCTATTTTTCACTAGCGGATCAACAGTCGAGGCTTGGATGCAAGTTCTGAAGAGATCGCTGAATTGCAGACCGCCACATTCATTGATCACGAAATGTTTAAAAGCATGTTGAGTGGCAATCCAGCTGCCATTGGTTATTACCAAAGATCTTATCAAGCTATGGAGACACCTACTACAGGAATCTTCGACTATCCTGACAGGCCACCGCTAAGATTCTGTAACAATGAAGCTGTGATAGACATCTCCAAAGCGGTAATAGTTCATATATTTACATTTTTTTGGGTCAACTTTGAATGAGCAGAACACTGTACTGGGACACTAACTTTCTGATATGTTCCCGACATGTCGCATCACTGTATCAGCGTTATATTGGTATTCATACACACATTTAGTAGGGTTTAATTTCGTAACAATTATAATTTTCTGTCACTTTTTTAAAGTGAAGCCAAAACTCTTAATTTAAAAACAAGCTAATCTAAAAATACTTAACCACATTTACAACTATACATCTCAATGTAGAAGTTATTTCCCTTTTTCAATAATAAGCAAAACAATTAATTACCAATTGTTGACTAATCGGTACATTTTTAAATTACTTAATGTTTTTTTCAGTAAAAAAAAAAAATTTCTAACTTGATCCGAGCATGGGTGTTGGAGAAATAACGTTTACAATGATCTAAGGGCGCACGATCACAAATATTTAGCCATATTTCTGAATACTGAAGGATTGATTTCCCAAAATAATGAAATACCAGCAAATATTTGACTGAGTGGTTACTTGTTGTTTTGTTGATTCCTGTTATGTTGAGTTGCAATAAATAAGAGTTTAAAGTTTCAACTTGATCCTGGAATGTGTTTGGGGGCAATAACGTGTTCAAAGTTCTCACTAGACACAGTGTGTTGACAAGGCTTTGTAAAGAGACATTCCATTGCGTGTACTCTTTTACAAGTTTAGTGTTATTAAACTAAATGCTTGAACGTACTCTTAAAAATAATAAGCAACTATTTCTAATGGCCTCGTGGGCAGTGTCATTTGATGTAAACTTTGTAAAAATGTAACGAACTTCAATATACCAACACTTATAAATCGAAATTCCGATTTATTCAAATTTTCATCAGTTTTTTTTCTTCTATTACAAATAAAATCTGATAGTTCCAAGTTATGCCCACTTTCCTTATTGACAAAATAAAATTAAAAAAAAACACAATTCTTCCCTTGTCTCTGTACATTTGTTCACCCACCGATACAAGCCATCCAGTTTGCGGAGTAAGTTGATCTTGTACACACTGCTTACGATCAATCTCTAGCATCCCATTATGTGTGTGTGTGTACAATCATCATCATGTGTACCAAATGTTCTAGTGTGTATACTAGTGTACGTATACTAGTCTAGGACCTTGGGGACAAAGTCTTATCGACTGACACATGCTTCATCGCACTCTAGCCTCGCACACACCGCACTCCTGTCCCGCACAGGGCTCACTCCAGTCCCGCACAGGGCTCACTCCTGTCCCGCACAGGGCACACTCCTGTCCCGCACAGGGCACACTCCTGTTCCGCACAGAGCACACTCCTGTCCCGCACAGGGCTCACTCCTGTCCCTTACAGGGCACACTCCTGTCCCGCACAGGACACACTCCTGTCCCGCACAGGGCATACTCCTGTCCCGCACAGGGCACAGATCTGTCCCGCACAGGGCACACATCTGTCCCGCACAGGGCACACTCCTGTCCCGCACAGGGCTCACTCCTGTCCCTTACAGGGCACACTCCTGTCCCGCACAGGACACACTCCTGTCCCGCACAGGGCACACATCTGTTCCGCACAGGGCACAGATCTGTCCCGCACAGGGCACACATCTGTCCCGCACAGGACACACATCTGTCCCGCACAGGACACACTCCTGTCCCGCACAGGGCACACTCCTGTCCCGCACAGGGCACACATCTGTCCCGCACAGGGCACACTCCTGTCCCACACAGGGCACACTCCTGTTCCGCACAGGGCACACTCCTGTCCCGCACAGGGCACACTCCTGTCCCGCACAGGGCACACATCTGTCCCGCACAGGGCACACTCCTGTCCCGCACAGAATACACTCATTTCCGTACACACCACACTAGTGTTACACATCTGTTGAAAATTAATTCAGGTTATTCGGGAGAAATACACTGTTGCCACGCTAATTTAACGAATTTAAATGATTTTCTTGGTTACTTTATTGTATACTATAGCTATTAAGAAACTAGCCGTGGTCGCGATGTTACTGTTCTAATTGTGGGTGTATTTCTTCTTTATAGCTACCAGATTTCTTTATTGCTGATCGAAATGAACAAAGAGCGAGAACCAGAAGGCAGACAAGTTCAGCTGGAAGAAATCAAACTTCAAGACAAGCTTATGGTTCCACCCGTCAAGTATTTCCGAGAAGTTTAAGGCATTCCAGATCAAACACTCAGCCTACACTTCCCAGTTCTGATGAAGCCAGAGTTGAATCAGAAGAAGCGAACCCAGAATCTATGCAAGACGCTAGGGAGCGACATGTACAGACAACAGTTGGACCTGAACCAGAAGCAGCTGCCTTAGAAAGAATGCAATTACTGCAGTCCTTAAGTACAAGAAACAAGGAGACACACACACAGAGACAGACCAAAATTAAATATCAAAGTAGCCAAACAAGAAGAGCAGCATCTAGACAAACAGTAACAGAACCTTCAGTGGGTGCCCAAAATAAACGTCATGTAACAACTTGGACACCAAGATATCAAAACAAAGCAAATACAGGAAGCTCTGCACGAACCGGAAGATCTGGCAAAACAACTAAGACCTCTTCCAAAACAGCTGGAAGCTCTGTCCAAACAGATAGAAGCTCTGCTCAAACATCTGAAAGCTCTGCCCAAACATCCGGGAGCTCTGCCCAAACATCCGGGAGCTCTGCCCAAACATCCGGGAGCTCTGCCCAAACAAGCGGGACTGCTGCCCAAACATCCGGGAGCTCTGCCCAAACACCCGGGACCTTTGCCCAAACATCCGGGAGCTCTGCCCAAACATCCTGGAACTCTGCCCAAACACCCGGGAGCTTTGCCCAAACAAGCGGGAGCGCTGCCAAGACAAGCCGGAGCACTGCCCAGACTACCGGGAGCACTGTCCAAAATGAAAATCCTAATCCTGCTGAAACTCAACAGGTTTGTCACATTTGGTATGAAGCTATACTTAACAGTAAAACTTATTCTGATGAGGGTTTATTAATCAAATTGTCCAGGTCTCTTCAATATTATTTATTTGTGATATTTTGATTAACTATTTATATTTCTCGAAATTTATATGAAAGCGAATGCGAATTTGTCTACAACTTAGCGTCACATAGATAATGCTTTCATCATTGTTGATTAAATGTTCACTAACTTTTAAAATCTGTATAAAATCGATACTAACAAATACCAATGCTTAAATCTTTTGTTGGTCTCCTAAATAATACTTCTTTCACTGACATATAAACTATTCTGCGCAGCTCTAGATAGAAAAATTCTTTCCGTTTTTTGATGCTCAAATATTCTTGATGAATGTGTGGCAATAAATGGATTTAATTTCTCTTGAATGAACAGTCTACATACTATGTTAGAAATCACTCTTGAATGAACAGTCTACAATCTTAGACAACAATCTCTCTTAAATGATCACTCTACCATCTTTAACAAATTCGTTTGCTGATGTCAGCCCATCTCGTAAAAGCGAATAAATTCAGCGTTTCTTGATTTGATCCTCCATTGAATTATTATTGCCATCAAAGATTCTAAAGCTTCGTCTGAAGTATCCTCTTCCCTAATCATATCCAAAGGAACTTCTGATACGGACATAACATCTTTGATAACTTGTTCTTAATTGGGGCGCAAAGAGCATTTCTACAAGCTCTTGATACATCTGAAGTCAATGGCTCCCTTTCCTTTCAAAGCTCCTATAGAACTTTTCAAGATAAAGTTTAAGATTTGTTGAGGTCGGCGTATAACCATTTAGAGCTGAACCAGTTATTTAGAAATACAAGAAATGAACAGTCAACCATTACAACATTAAATCTGGGAAACTCCATGGACTCTGGTGAGCTGAAAGGTTGTCAGCGTAACAGAGATGCCCCACAATATCGCTTCTTTATAATACGCGATTTTTTAAAAGTCAATTAACAAAATACGCTATTTTACACCACTTTTATAACTATTCACTATTAATAGTAACAAACATTGGATTCTCTTTAGTAGGGAAGATAACTATTTGCCATATTTAAAAAAAATATGCAAATAGTTTTAGATTTTTTGAGGTCAAATTTGTAAAACACTTAACTAAAGGAATTTATTTTTTTAACAGTAATGTAACATCCTATTTTTGGGGATTTGAATAAGAGATTCATCCTTTACAAAACAATTAGATCAATGAAATATTCATTATAAGACATCTGTTAGGCCACGTTGACATCTTACTTTACATTCACTTTCACCTATCCTTTGATTTGTTGGTCCGCTGGGGCACCACACAAGATCTGTGAACCTTCTTTCTCCATTCTTCTCTGTCTTTGATCGAATTTAATTCTGATGTACTTTCTGAAAATATTGATACCTGCCTTTTTACCTGCCTGATTGGACCACTTCGGGGGCCAATTTTGAGTTTGTGTTTCATGTCTTTCCTATGCCAATAAATAATTGTGAAAAGTTTCAACTTGATCTGTAAATGGGTGTTGAAAAAATATGTACGAACCTTTTAACTGACAGACATATAAAATGAGTAAGCTTTAAAAAACAAACAATATTTTCTACATTTAAATATGTTTTTTTCATTTTGTGGCTTTAAAAGAAAGATATTTTATTCTATTACAGGTCAGGCCATTTCATCAAGATGTATTTGGAAGGGCTTATCCTGTTCAAAGTAAGCTTTTACAAATAATTAGAATTATATATATTAGAATATATATGTTGCAAAAATTGTTTTTGTGTGTTAATATAAATCAATATGTATTTATGTATCCTAGATGTAGGATAACTGTTCCGGCATTTAATCATGTTGTGGCATGGGCTCGGCGAGTAATTAAATTATTGATTATCTGATCTTCTCTCGCATAGGCCAAAGTTGAAAATAATCTGACCATTCCCTTATCTTAATAGTCACTTCTAATGCCCAATCTATTTACTATATATGTAATACAACTTGACAAAGATAAAAATTACATGCTGTTACTCGCTGAAAGTGTGTCTCTAGGAATAATTTCTGAAGTTGCATTAGATAAAAGGGTCTTTAATTGCAATCTATAATATGTCACACTTTAATCCTGGAACAAGAAGTACAACACTGGTGAAATCATCCCTAGTGCAAGTTGTAACTGAGTTGTGTAAAGCCGGTAAAATAAATAGGGAACAATTTTTTTCAAGTACCATCCCCGGCCCAACATTTTTATACACTTGAGTCAAAGAAAATTAGAAAGTGATTATTTCCTCTTTATCTTTTAAATGATTTTCACTAATACCACACCTTGGCCTATAATCATTATGTCATGCAATTAAAAAAAAAGAATGACGTAACTCCTTTCAGATCTTGTGTTCTATGATGCAGATATATAAAGGTCCTATGTTTCTTTGGCCAATGGTTTATGAGCAGTGTCATGTGGCCAGCACAACTAACCCCTTTTCTTTCCCCAACTTAGATCAGGTAATTATTAGAAAGCATGGCCGAAGGCCGAGTTTTACTGGGAGCCTCCGCCATTTTCCTGTGTTGTACCTAGCTAACCGTGGAGGTTCAGTTTTTTTTTCCTGTTGAACAAGTAGTTTTTTTTTTCCTAGAGCACGAAGAGCCTTCGGCTCAGCTCATAGACTATCACACGGTACCCATTAGAGTTGGGTGGACTCGGGGTATCCTTAAAATCCCAATCTTCACGGCTATTTGAATCCTGCACCTTTTGGTTCAAAAGCCTAAACCATTGCCACTCAGCAATCATGCTCCTGTGGTATGTACAGGATAATGACATCCCCTGCAACAAGATAACTAAGTATGCTCCTTGCAAGATAACTAAGTCCGCTTCCACCAGGATAATGACATCCCCTGCTACACGATAACTAAGTACGCTCCTAGCAAGATAACTAAGTACGTTCCCAGCAGGATAATGACATCCCCTGCAACAAGATCACTAAGTACGCTCCCAGCAGAAAAACTAAGTACGCTCCTAGCAGGATAATGACATCCCCTACAACAAGATAACTAAGTACGCTCCCAGCAGGATAATGACATCCTCTGCCACAAGATAACTAAGTACACTCCCAGCAGGATAATGACATCCCCTGCAACAACATAACTAAGTACGCTCCCAGCAGGATAATGACATCCCCTGCAACACGATAACTAAGTACGCTCCCAGCAGGATAATGACATGCCCTGCTACAAGATAACTAAGTATGCTTCCAGCAGGATAATGGCATCCCCTGCAACACGATAACTAAGTACGCTCTCAGCAGGATAATGACATGCCCTGCTACAAGATAACTAAGTACGCTTCCAGCAGGATAATGGCATCCCCTGCAACACGATAACTAAGTACGCTCTCAGCAGGATAATGACATGCCCTGCTACAAGATAACTAAGTATGCTTCCAGCAGGATAATGACATCCCCCTGCAACAACATAACTAAGTACGCTTCCAGCAGGATAATGACATCCCCTGCAACACGATAACTAATTCAATTCAATTCTCAGCAGTATAATGACATCTCTTGCAACAAGATAACTAAGTCAGCTCCCTTGCAGGATAATGACATCCCCTGCAACACGATAGCTAAGTACGCTCCAAGCAGGATAATGACATCCCCTGCTACAAGACAACTAAGTACGCTTCTAGCAGGATAATGACATCCCCTGCAACACGATAACTAAGTACGCTCCCAGCAGGATAATGACATCCCCTGCTACAAGATAACTAAGTACGCTTCCAGCAGGATAATGACATCCCCCTGCAACAACATAACTAAGTACGCTCCCAGCAGGATAATGACATCCCCTGCAACACAACTAATTCAATTCTCAGCAGTATAATGACATCTCTTGCAACAAGATAACTAAGTCCGCTCCCAGCAGGATAATGACATTCCCTGCTACAAGATAACTAAGTCAGCTCCCTTGCAGGATAATGACATCCCCTGCAACACGATAACTAAGTCAGCTTCAAGCAGGATAATGACATCCCCTGCAACACGATAACTAAGTACGCTCTAAGCAGGATAATGACATCCCCTGCTACAAGATAACTAAGTCAGCTTCAAGCAGGATAATGACAACCCCTTCAACAAGATAACTAAGTACGTTCCCAGCAGGATAATGACATCCCCTGCAACACGATAACTAAGTACACTCCCAGCAGGATAATGACATCCCCTGCTACAAGATAACTAAGTCAGCTTCCAGCAGGATAATGACATCCCCTGCAACACAATAACTAACTAGCTCCCAGCAGGATAATTACATCCCCTGCTACAAGATAACTAAGTCAGCTTCCAGCAGGATAATGACATCCCCTGCAACACGATAACTAACTACGCTCCCAGCAGGATAATTACATCCCCTGCTACAAGATAACTAAAGTACGCTCCCAGAATTACAATGCAAAATTTTAAGATCATCACCAAGAGACTTTTTTGATACAAATTTATATTAAATATTGATAAATTTTACCTTTACTCTTTTTGCAGGTTCTGGCTCTACAAACTCAACAGATGCAAACATTTTAAGAGTCAAAAGGTGCAGGAAAAGGAAAATAAACCCATTACATCATCACGATTTCCTAGAAGCTGAGTATTTTGTGCAAGCAAATTTCACAGAAATAGACATGGCTTTAATACAATTTTTAGACAAAATGTGTATGCCTAATGGAACAGATAAGGAAAAGATATTTTTAATGAGAAGAATAGCAAAAGTTGCTTATTGCCTAATTGGGTTAACTTTTAAAATTAATGTAGGATCCAAGAAAGGAACTGGAAGAGTTTGTTTATCTTCAAATCTTCAATTTTTAACATGCCATCATATTATTCAAGATGAAATAGAAGCTGCTCAAGCGGAAGTTACTTTTGGGTTAAATTCAAATAAAGATCAAGAAATATACATTATAAAAGACATTAAATTTATTAAAACAAGTAAAATCAAAGACATTACCGAAATAAGTTTTGCTGTACCAAATGACTTAAAAGAAAGGCTGTTTAAATTTGCAGCAGACTTTAAAGAAGAAAGAACATCCTCTGCCAAATTTTGGCTATTGCAAAGGCATGATTTGTGCTTACTTGTGTCCCATCCCCATGGGCTCTCCAAATATGTCTCTATTGGACAGAAAGCAACCCCCGAGTTGTACACAAAAGCAAAAGAACATGGTAAGGGTCTTAAAAATTATGAGATAGGGAATTACCCACTTGCTTACTCAACGCCCTCTTGCGCCGGTTCTAGCGGCGGCCCGTTAGTCCGTTTGAAAACGAACAAAGAATACCTCCATAAAGGTTACTTTTTTGATAATTTTAACATCAGTTCTTGGGCAATCGAATTTTAATGTATAATTTGACATATAGAGGCAGTGGGGATGGGGCACAAGTAATGAAGAGAACTTTTTGATAAAATTTTTTGTTTTACAAATCGTATTTTGTTATTTTACAAGAACATTTTAATGATTATTAATTTTTTACTGTCTGATATTTTTTTATTTCATATATTAATTTTCTAATTCATGTTGTTTTTAACTCTTTCTCTCCAAACTGACGATACCAACGTTGATTCCACCAGAATGTGATAAATAATTACGGAGAGAAAGTGTTAAAATGATTAATTCCTATTATTTTTACTTGAATATATGGATTTTAGAGTGTTTCTTCTTAAATGTATATATATATGTATATATGATTTTTTTAATATAGATATACAAGAACATTTTAGTGTTCTTGTAAAAAAAATTGATATTGTGATTTTTTATTTTAAATTTTTTTTTTTGTACATACACGAGCACTTTATTGTACATGTATGATCTTCATTTTGTGATTTTTATCCATATTTAGCCTTACCTTGTAATTTGTTTCATAATTTTTAACACTGAATGTATGCGGTTTAAAATGTGTATAAAGGTAATAAAATATATAAATAACAAACTTTTTATGTCTAAATATCTTTAGTGCCTATGTAAAAAATAATATAGTTTCTGTTTAGAAATACCTTACTTGAAAATCTCTGCAATAATACATTTATAAGTTGCTTTTTTTTCAAGTAATGGATCAATAATTATTAAAGTACCATGCTCTAAATTGTGAATTCCCACTACTAACAAGGAATTTGTGATCAAAAAGTGTTAGGGCTTTAAACTAATGCAATGTCTTTTCGCTTTAAATTGCATCAATTGGCGAAAGTAATTAGTTTTAACTACATATTAATTATACTATCCTGTAGTGATCTTTTAAATATTGGAAGATAGGATCCTTGTTTCTTATTATATTGGTACTATCCTATCTTCCTTGTGGGAACACTTACATTAAATAACTAGATTATTCATTTGTATTATATAACAGAAATTAGCTATACATGACTTGTTACATAGTTAGAATTGTACATTCAGACACATTGAAGACCGGAAGAAAAGCACAGACAACAACAAAAATTAGACGCACTGTGCAACAGATGTGGTAAAATAAGCAGGTTGCATCCTAATACTGCACTCATCCTTTATTTTCGGAATAGAAGACACTGCCTTTAGCAGTATATGTATTCATTGCAATGGATTTTAAGCAGCCAAATTCTAGCCTTTTTTTTTTTTTTGCACCATCGGATCAAAAAGTAATAACTGAAAAAGTTGTGCTTCCACTGGTGACTGAAGTGCAGTCGTAGTAGACTAGCCAAGGCTTATCAGATATTGGTGGCTGACCATGTACGTGCACCACTCTGAATTCCGAGTAACCAAATTTTAGCCAATCTTTTACATCTTCAGATCAATTAACTTCTGCTAGGATGCAAAAGTTAACATGTAGTGTGTCACGGATGAATGTGTGTATGTATGTATAATCTATTTTTACGCTCTGCGCGAATGACCGGAAGTGTGTTTGTTGTCAGAAAGTAAGAGTCCAGCTTTTGTGTGATATGCCGTAAAGATGATTAAAGGTTTTGTGTTTGATCTAGTGGTTTGTTTTAGTTCGTGAACTACAGCTGAACCAGGGACACATAGAGACGTAGCGAGACTTTGGGTAGTTTCTAGCCAGTTTTACGTAGAGTTATATAATAGTAAAACTGTGACATATTTGGAGGCTCATTTATCTAATGGACCTCATTCACCAATCGTAAATAAACACATTTAGCCACGTCAAAATATAGATAAAACAATGAAAAATATGTATCATGTGACAGCCACTATGGATGGCATACTTTGTATAGAAGATATAATAGAGAATCACGTTGCTAAATGTTGATTGTTTACGATTAGTGAATGAGGTCCATTAGTTGACTTAGTCCTAAAAGACATTGGTCAGAACTGTGATTCGTCATTGCTAAAAGGTCAAGGACCAAGAAGGTCGTGAAGTCGTGAAGTGTGTGCGCTCACGTGTAACGGTGGGAAATACTAAGTCAATCAGCCGAGACGAAACCAGGTCAAACACAGTGATAAAACTATTTGTGTTGTTTATATTGTATGCTAGAGATAAAAACAAAATGACAGAGAGATTAACACAGTTAATAGCTGCTGGAAAAGAGATGGAATTGTCAGGGACAGCTCTACAGGAGTGGGTGAAAGAAAGAGAAGTCAAGCTGGAAAAAAAAAAGAAGACAGAGAGCGTGAGGAACGTGTTAAAGAGAGAGAAGAAAGAGTTAAAGAGAGACGGTTTAAAGAGCTAAAGAAAAAAAGGCTGATGTAGAAATACACAAATGGACCTCATTCACCAATCGTAAATAAACACATTTAGCCACGTCATAATATTGATAAAACAATGAAAAATATGTATCACGTGAAAGCCTCTATGGATGGCATACTTTGTATAGAACAGTGGTTCCCAAACTTTTTTGTCTCGTAGACCCCTTGTCATGTTTTCTGGCTTTCGGTAGACCCCCCCTGTTTATCTTTTATTGCATTATTGCAAATTCATCAACTGATTTCTAACTTGAGTGGGTCGAAGAGTGAAAAAGTAATTTAAAGCTACATTTTCATTTGTAGCGATCTATATTTTGTTATTAATTTGTTATTAATAAAATTCAAATTTAAACCAATTAAAATAACAATTAATATGTATTATTTTTGAAATCCCCAAACGCACTGGAAATGTTTTTTGTTTGTTTTGTTTTTGTAGGTTCATAATCCTTTCCTATGAATATTTTATTTCATATAAGAACGAGTTTTTTATCAAGTAGTCCTTCAAACATTAAATATTAATTAGACCTAATAAATTTTCCTTAAGCATCATTGTAAAAGTTTTTGCAAATAGCAGTTTCTCGTGTATTTCTTGATCTTTAAAGTCTGGCTCTAATATTGAATCCGCGCCAATCCGCGGAACTCTTTTCACTAACACGAGAAGGGGCGAAAGAGAGAAACTGGCGCTTAAACCAGCAAGCTTCGGACAGGAGGGACACATTAGCTTGTGTTTGCTACCCACCTAGCAGAAGGAAAACTGAATTCAAAACTCTGCTCCCTTGCAGCTATACCCAAACATGGGAAAGGTTTCGTGAATCAAACCCAAGGATAAATCAGGAGCCGGCTACCCTTTAGCAGTGTGTAGCACTGCGACGCTGTTGGTTCCAAACTGTACATGTAGTTTGCTTAAGAATAGCATAAGAAGCTTTTAATGTTATAATTCATACCACCGATGTGAAATTCGCTTAATAGTATCAGATGAAGGTTTGCGTAAAACAGTTTTTAAAACTACTTCAACGGCTGGTAAAATAAATAATTTACCTATAGTATTTTCGTATTTTGCTCTAAGTAAAAAGATCTTGTAAGATGCTTACAAACGATCCTCTTCTCTATATGATGTTGAAGAGAGGTTTAGTGGGTCTATTCTGAACTTTATCTCTGAGTGTTCGAAATTGTTTAACATCTGTATCTATTTTATCAGAGTGACATCGTCTCAAATCACCCTCCAGCATAATTAGTTTCATATCGTCATAAAAAGGCACTTAGGCAGCCGCTTGTTTGACAAGGAAATAATGAATCCCAATTTTAAATAATCAACGCTGTAAAATCTACATTTCTTTTTGTTAAACAATAGTTGAATGTAGACAAAATTAAGATATGTAAATAATTAAAATTAAATACAACAATTTTTCTTTTCAATAGCAGGATAAATATTTAAAGGATTAACTAAGATACAAATCACATATTTGTGTAGGAAATAATTACATTAATGGGATGTGAAACATTAAAAGTCACGTCCTGCTTAAATGAAATCCATTATCGTAGACCCCCGTGGACATCTCATAGACCCCGACTTCCATTAAAGGGAAACTCTGATGGTTTTGACAATTTTTGATATAATATGTGTTTTGATTTACAGATAATGAATATAGTATTCTTTTTTTTTTAATTTGCCATAATAACTTAGTAATTGATGTTTTTCTGACGTAATTTTCCTGCGCATCCAAAACTACACGTAGTCTCGACTAGCCTTACACTGACCAGTTTGTTCGAATCAGACACACGATCTATTTACTTCTTGGGAGAGGGAGAGGCTTAGATGAAAATGTTACTTTTTTTCTTGAGTTGCTTATCCTAATGCCTTTAGATCTACTTATACATGTATATATAACTGTACCATAGCTCTGAAATAGGCAATCACTAGGCCCAAGAGCCTGTAAGAATGAAGCGATACGATTGGTTAAATCTAGTTTCCTTTTCAGTATTGTTGATGGAAGTGACGTATGCCTAACCTAAAAACAAAATCCTAAAGAACCCCGTTTTTTTTTTTTGGAGATGTCAAGAATTTACTGTCTAATTTATTAAATATAAATGTTTCTAAACATTTAAATAAAAAATGGTAAAATGTTACTATTACAACTTTTTACGCAGAATTCAAATATGTAAATAAATCAAATGTGAAAAACCATCGGAGTTTCCCTTTAAAGCTTGAAAATGAGTTACGTAGGCCTACATAAAATCTATATCTATCTATATATCTATCAACATAGAAGATATAGTAATACAAGAAAATGGAATTCAAAAACTATTAGCCAACACCAAACCAAATAAAGCGTCTGGACCTGGTGGTATTCTAGCTAGATTACTCAAAGAACTAAGCAATGAGCTAGCCCCAGTGTTCAAAATACTCTTTCAGGCTTCACTTAACCAGGGCAGAGTAGCCTACCAAAGGACTGGAAAGAAGCTAATGTCACCCCCCTATTTAAAAAAGGAGAAAAATCTGACCCAGGAAACTACAGACCAGTATCACTTACCAGCATCACATGTAAAATCCTAGAACACATAATATGTAGCAACATCATAAACCACTTAGACAAACATAATGTCCTCACACCATATCAACATGGCTTTAGGAAATATAGATCATTTGAAACACAACTAATAGGACTAATTGATGATTTTTCAAAAGGTTTAGATAATAGTGAACAAATAGATGCTATCCTACTAGATTTTTCTAAGGCTTTTGACAAAGTTCACCACCATAGTTTGCTTAAAAAATTAAAATATTTCGGCATTAATGGTCCACTGCATCAGTGGATTAAAGATTATTTGCAGACGATTGCATAATATATAGAACAATAAAAACAACACAAGACACAGATATTTTACAAAGAGAATTAGATGAATTACAGAAATGGGAATCAAATTGGAGCATGTCTTTCCACCCAGAAAAATGTCAGTTGTTAAGAGTAACAAAAAAAACTAAAACAAATTAATTCCACTTATCTTATTCATGGCAAACCAGTAACACAGACTAAAAACGCAAAATACCTAGGTGTTATAATAAATGAAAAACTGTCATGGAATCCACATATTGATGAAACTACAAAAAAATTAAACAAAGCATTAGGATTTATTAAAAGAAATTTCTATAAATCAAATAAGAACATAAAACTAAAATGTTATTTAACCTTGGTTAGGCCAATAATAGAATATGCATCCTCCGTTTGGGACCCCTCAACTCAAGAAAACATTAAGAAACTGGAACAGACACAAAATAGAGCAGTGAGATTCATAACAAACGAATATTCCCATTTGACTAGAAAAACACCTTTAGTAAAATCACTAAATTTAGAAAACCTTCAGGACAGAAGGCTCAAAAGTAAAGTAGCAATCATACATAAAATACTGAACCATAATCTTCAAATACAAAAACAAAATTTAATAAAATACTCTGAAAGACACAAAGATAAAGGCACATTCCTCGTCCCATATGCTAGGACAAATTTGTACAAATACTCCTTCTTCCCTAGTGCTATTAGAGCATGGAATGGGTTGCCTGAGCTAGCCAGGAAAACCAGTGACTTGGCAGAATTTAAGTCATTGGTTAATATGCATGACTAAATACATGACGCGTAGGACGTAATCATCTTCTTTTTTTGAAGTAACGTCTGTATTATATAAGATAAGATAAGAGCCTAACAGTGACAATGGGTGTCTTAAGCGTTAATAAAAAAAATATTGTAAAGGAAAGAGTTCAAGTGTTATATAAAACTTATAAAAATGTGTTTTATATATACTTTGATTCGACATTTTTACCGCGTTCTTCAGTTGTGACTTCTTTAAAATCTTTTTCCGTAATTGTGATTGATGCTATTACAGTCGATTTGAATGTAAAATTTTAAATATGCGTTGCAAAACAAAGCATCTAATTTTATCGGAAAATGGATAGGCAATGCATAATTTTTTTTTCATAGGCTTAGCCATTACGGAGCTAAAAAAATCCAAAGCTATAAGTAGCAGGAAACTTCTGCAATAGTGACTTCTGGAGGTTATTGTTTCACTTTATATATTCTATCCTCTTAACCGAAAAATTCGTGCATATATATATATTTAGATTTAAATTTTATTTCAAAAATCGACATAGGTATTTTCTTTGAAATGTTTAGGTATATGTATATTTAAAAAAAAGGAAAATTCTTAACTCATTGGCCACATCGCGAAAACTCTAGTTTGACCGTTATATTGGTTTAAACATGTTTCATTATCGTAAAATTAATTTTGGCTTTAAATTTTTTAAAAGAGAATTTCCGCTCTCGTCTATATAAATAAACGATTAATCCAAAATGAGCTCTGGAAATAAATCATTCAATAGAGCAAAGGCTCGGTCACCTGGCCTGTTACTACTTTTTAATTGAGTATCGGTTGAACTCTATAGGTATCCGAAATCGTATTTGAAAGTGGCACAGACATATCATATCTTAAAAAGCGTTAGCGCCTTGACAAGTCTGAAGTAGGATTCATAGGGTTAAGGTAGTGTAGGAGATGCATAAGTCCCACGTCGCTGACATAAAAATAAAAAGCTGCGTCTAATGAAACTGAGTGTCAATGCAATAAAGTGAAATATATTGATACTAGTTGACCCACGCCGTTATATATATAGACAAAAATTGTCATTTTTGGGTGTCATTTAATATGGAAAACCACAACGGTTGAGTCCGCCCTGTTTTTTAGTGACGGGTGAATACAGAGTAGATTACTTGTTCTCCTTCCCCCCCCCCCCTTTTTGTCGCAGCTAAAACTACGTGGGGTAGATATAAAAAGAGTGATCTTTCTTGTTCACAACGGTTAAGTCCGGCCCTGCAATTTTATGACGGGTGAATACTACTTGTTCTCCCCCTCCCTTTTTTTTTCGTAGGGTTACTCTAGTCCGTCCGACTTGCAGAAATAAAAGAGTGACTTTCCTTTACTTTTTGCGTGTCTAAACTCTTAAGCCATGAAGAGAATTATATATTTATATAGATGTTGCTTTTTTTTTTGTAGGATGATTGTAGGCATATCATTTGTGTGCAGTATTATAGTACGGAGTCTGGACAACAATCAAAGGAACTACTTGCTGAAGTCACATAGGATATATAACTAATATAAGATGATAATTTAACTCATCAATATAGAGTACGACGTTTACTTACATAAATATTTTGAGAGATGAATGTTACAGATATCCTAATTTTTTAAATAAAATAGATAAATATAATACTGATCATAATATCACTTGGTACATACTTCTTAATTTTCTAGTACACGACTGAAAATTAACTGTCTTGCTACATGCTTACTTGGTTGACTTGCTTGGTTAAGTAACTTACTGCTACATGAATACTTGGTTAACTAACTTACTGCTACATGAATACCTAGTTAACTAACTTACCGCTACATAACTACTTGGTTAACTAACTTATTGCTAGATAACTACTTGGTTAACTAACTTACTGCTACATAGCTACTTGGTTAACTAACTTACAGCTACATGGCTTCTTGATTAATTAACTTACTGCTACATAACTACTTGGTTACCTAACTTACATCTACATTGCTACTTGATTAATTAACTTACGGCTACATAACTACTTGGTTAACTAACTTACTGCTACATAACTACTTGGTTAACTAACTTACCGCTACATGACTACTTTTTTAACTAACTTACTGCTACATAGCTACTTGGTTAACTAACTTACAGCTACATGGCTACTTGGTTAACTAACTTACTGCTACATGAATACCTTGTTAACTAACTTACCGCTTCATAACTACTTGGTTAACTAACTTACTGCTACATAACTACTTGGTTAACTAAATTATTGCTGCATAACTACTTGGTTAACTAAATTACTGCTACATAACTACTTGGTTAACTAACTTATTACTACATAACTACTTGGTTACCTAACTTACATCTACATTGCTACTTGATTAATTAACTTACAGCTACATGACTACTTGGTAAACGTAATTACCGCTACATGACTACTTGGTAAACTAACTTTCTGCTACATAACTACTTGGTTAACTAACTTACAGCTACGTAACTACTTGGTTAACTAACTTACCGCTACATGACTACTTGGTTAACTAACTTACTGCTACATGACTACTTGGTAAACTAACTTACTGCTACATGACTACTTGGTTAACTAACTTACTGCTACATGACTACTTGAACTTGGTTTACAAACTTACTGCTACATAACTACTTGGTTAACTAACTTACCGCTACATGACTACTTGGTTAACTAACATATTGCTACATAACTACTTGTTTACCTAACTTACAGCTACATTGCTAATTGATTAATTAACTTACAGCTACATGACTACTTGGTTAACTATTTTACAGCTACATGACTACTTGGTAAACTAACTTACCGCTACATGACTACTTGGTTAACTAACTTAATGCCACATAACTACCTGGTTAACTACTTACAGCTACATGACTAATTGGTAAACAAACTTACTACTACATTTTTACTTAACTATCTTTCTGCTACATAACTAATTGGAAAACTAACTTACCGCTACATGACTACTTGGTTAACTAGCTTACCGCTACATTACTACTTGGTTAACTAACTTACAGCTACATGACTACATGGTAAACTAACTTACCGCTACATGACTACTTGGTAAATTAACTTACCGCTACATGACTACTTGGTTAACTAGCTTACTGCTACATGAATACCTAGTTAACTAGCTTACCGCTACATGGCTACTTTGTTAAGTAGCTTACAGCTACATGACTACTTGGTTAACTATCTTACTGCTACATAACTACTTGGAAAACTAACTTACCGCTACATGACTACTTGGTAAACTAACTTACTGCTACATGACTACTTGGTTAACTAACTTACAGCTACATGACTACTTGGTTAACTAACTTACTGCTACATGACTACTTGGTTAACTAACTTACTGCTACATGACTACTTGAACTTGGTTTACAAACTTACTGCTACATAACTACTTGGTTAACTAACTTACCGCTACATGACTACTTGGTTAACTAACTTACCGCTACATGACTACTTGGTAAACTAACTTACTGCTACATGACTACTTGGTTAACTAACTTACTGCTACATGACTACTTGGTAAACTAACTTACCGCTACATGACTACTTGGTAAATTAACTTACCGCTACATGACTACTTGGTTAACTAGCTTACTGCTACATGAATACCTAAACTAACTTACCGCTACATGGCTACTTTGTTAAGTAGCTTACAGCTACATGACTATTTGGTAACCTAACTTATTGCTACATAACTACGTGGTTAACTTACGTATTGCTACATAACTACTTGGTTAACTAACTTACTGCTACATGAATACCTAGTTAACTAACTTACCGCTACATGACTACTTGGTTAACTAACCTATTGCTACATTGTTACTTGGTTAACTAACTTACTGCTACATGACTACTTGGTTAACTAACTTACTGCTACATGACTACTTGGTTAACTAACATAATGCTAGATGACTCTCTGACTTACTGCTTTATGACTGACAATTAACTGTCTTACTATATGGTTACTTGGTTTTATTTTTTTTTTACAAGGGTACCTTGTTAACTTACCAAACTATCGTTCTCTCACATGCTCGCATTACCGGTCATGCAAAACTCGTGTTCACAATTCTACTCTGAATTCAACAAAATTCTACTAAATAAAACAAGGTACAAATAACTTCAATATCTTATATGTTACACTTAGGTTCTGCGTACTCAAATGGAAGTTTTTAGAAGCTTGATAGTGTCCCCTTTTTGGCTGGATATTGTCCATGGGCCGAAAGTTAGCCATGAACGCTCCATAACGTTCACCTAAAGCAGTGGTTCCCAAACTTTTTTGTCTCGTAGACCCCTTGCCATGTTTTCTGGTTATCGGTTGACACCCCCTCCCCCCCCCTTGCTTAACATGTACCGGTTCTGCATTTTTGCAAATTAACAAACTCATTTTTTTCTAAATTAATTTCTAAGTGTAGTGAGTCGAAGAGTAAATAAGTAATTTAAAGCTACTTTGTAAGTTAGAGAGATCTATCTTTTTTATTCATAAAATTCAAAATTATAACCAATTAAAATAACAACTGATATGCAGATCTATTACTGAAACCACCAAAGACACTTGAAAGTGTGTTGTTGTTTTTTTGCAGGTTCATCATCAGTTGCTAGGGATATTATGTTTCACATAGGAATTTGTTGTTCTATGAAGTAGTTCTTCAAACAATAGATATTAATAAATTAATTGGTCTTAAGTATCACTGTATTTGTATTTCTTCATCTTTGTCTGGCTCAAACATTGGAAGAGGCGAAGTAACTGGCGTCTAAACCAGTAAGCTTTGGGCAGGAGGGACTCATTAGCCTAGGCTTGCAGAGTTTGAGTTTTTGGCACATCGGCACAATTTAGGCCATGTCGTGCCCGTAATCCTTCAAGGATTACTCTCCTTTACAAGAGCTAAATTCCATACAGTTAAATCATTAAAAACAAGGACTATTCACAGTTAAAATAGTAAAGGAAGTAAACATTTAATAATTAGTAAAAATCTTATGTAAATATTATAGGGTCAATTTCACAAATCAGATCTTCGTAGTCAATCCCACCTCCCGGTAACTTCCCTGGGTCGACATTGTCAAATAGTGTTTTTAAGTTGTGTGCTCTAAAAAATTTTTCCCTAACATCATGGTATCTAGGGCAATCTATGAGGATATGATCCACCGTGAGGCGAGAGTCGAAGTACTCACAAAGTGGGGGCTCCTCTTTCTTCAGCACAAAGGAATGCGTGATGTAGGTGTGTCAAATCCTAAGTCTGGGCATGATCGTGCTACCACGCCTTGTCAGACACTTAGATGTGGGCTGCCACCTGACATCCGCTACAATCTGCCTGAGTTTGTTGTGAGTCTCGATAGGTGGCAGAGGCAATACTTTGTCTCAGGTCCGAGCAGGGAATTTGGGTTCCTGACACTGCTTGATTTAGGGCTCTCTTTGCTTCTCTGTCTGCGGTTTCGTTTCCCTCTATGCCCACATGGAAGGGGACCCAGATGAAGGTGACATCCCTATGGTCGGCTGTTATTTGGTCTAACAGCATAGGCTCTTGTGTACCAATGGATTGTCAGTCTTCATCCGCCCCAAAGCTTGCAATGCAGATTTGGAGTCGGAGCAGATTATAAATTTTCTTCTTTCTGATGCTTTGACGGCCATAAGTGCAAGCGATATTGCATGCAATTTGGCCCTAAAGATGACGCAGCCATGGGGGAGTCTACGGGAGATTGTTTTGTTCCGAAAGGAGCAGGCACACGCGACCTTTCCATCCATGTTGGATCCGTCTGTGTAAATAGTGCCAAAATCTCCGTAGCTCTCCTGCAGTTCCCTAAATTGGACTTGTAGTATACTTGGGTCAGTATTTTCTTTTTTGAAATTAAGAAGAGACAAATTTAATTTGGGTTTAACCCACCTATCAGGGGGAAAACTGAATTCAAACCTCTTCTGCCCTTGCAAACATGGGAACTGTTTCCTGGGTCAACCCCGTCGAAAAATAAGGAGCAGATGACCCTTAGGCAGTATGTAGCATACATCGCTACACCCTGTCAGAACCTGCGAGGCCGCTGATCCCTAACTGTATATGTTGTTTTCAAATAATTACATAAGAAGCTTTTGTTATAACTCATACCACCGCTGTACCTACTGTATTGTAGCTTAAAGAAATGTGTTTAAAATAATATCAGATGTTCGTTTGTGTAAAACAGTTTTTAAAACTATTTTTCAACAGCTGGTAAAATCAATGTTTTATCTTTAGTGTTTTCCAAGAGATCTTTTAAGACACACACAAACCATCATCTTCTCTATATGTCGCTGAAGAGAGATTTTGTGGACTAAACTTTATCTTTGAGAATTCTAAAGTTTTTCAAATCTTTATCTTTTTATCAATGAAGAAATGAATCAAATTTTAAATAAATAATGCTGTATAATTTATTTTTGTTACATGTGAAAATTAAAGTCACGACTTTCGTAGACCCCCATGGACATCTCATAGACCCCCAATTTATTTTTTCACTTTCGTAGACCCCTTGGAACTCTTCGTAGACCCCTGGGGGTCTATATAGACCACTTTGGGAATCACTGGACTAGAGTAACACCTTTAGTAAAATCACTAAATTTAGAAAGCCTTCAGGACAGAAGACTCAAAAGTAAAGTAGAAATTATACATAAAATACTGAACCATAATCTTCAAATCATAGACATAGATAAATATAGACTGGAAGTAGGAAGTTATTTTTATTTGGGGGGAGTCAATATGTTTTATGTACTATATCTATGTGAAAAAAAATGGCGGCGATTGAGCTATAAATTCTAGGACTAACATTTCAGCCAATATATACCTTTGATCTTTAGTTTTGAAAAGTACAAAACTGCCATATTCCCAATATTTTGTCTTTGTTTCATAATCATAGACATAGGCAAATATATATAGGTTTGTGATGTGGATCTACACACTTATCTTTTCCCAAATATTTCCGATAATAATTTGTTCTTTATCGTCCAGTCTATATATATATATGTCTATGCTTCAAATACAAAAACAAAATTTAGTAAAATACTCAGAAAGACACAAAGATAAATGCACATTTCTCGTCCCATATGCTAGGACAAATTTGTACAAATACTCCTTCTTCTCTAGTCACTAGCGGATCCAGAACTTTGGAGTGGGAGGGGCGATTTTTTTCCAAACCCTAACCCTAACGCCCAGTAAACCCTAACCCTATGCATAAACGTGTGTACAGAACACACACACACATATATATATATATATATAAGAATTTTAATAAGCAGCATTTCTCAACCTTCGGCGAAAAAGTGGGGTTTGGGGCGAAGCCCCGACGACAAAAGCGTTTTCTTGCATTCTTCACTGCAGAAAGCTTATTATTCATCAATGAAGTTCCGGGCGAAGCACCGACGACAAAAGCGTTTTCTTGCATTCTTCACTGCAGAAACGCATTCTCCTAACATCTACAGCTCATCATTCATTAATGAAGTTCGGGGCGAAGCCCCGACGCCAAAAGCGTTTTCTTGCATTCTTCAATTCAGAAAGCTTATTATTCATCAATGAAGTTCCGGGCGAAGCCCCGACGACAAAAGCGTTTTCTTGCATTCTTCACTGCAGAAACGCATTCTCCTAACATCTACAGCTCATCATTCATTAATGAAGTTCCGGGCGAAGCCCCGACGCCAAAAGCGTTTTCTTGCGTTCTTCACTGCAGAAACGCATTCTCCTGACATCTATAGCTCATTATTCATTAATGAAGTTCGGGGCGAAGCCCCGACGACAAAAGCATTTTCTTCTATTCTTCACTACAGAAACGCATTCTCCTGACATCTACAGCATATTATTTATCAATGAAGTTCGGGGCGAAGCCCCGAAGACAAAAAGATTTTCTTGCATTCTTCACTGCAGAAACGCATTTTCCTGACATCTACAGCTCATTATTCATCAATGGAGTTCGGGGCGAAGCCCGAAAGGACAAAAGCGTTTTCTTGTATTCTTCACTGCAGAAACGCATTCTCCTAACATCTACAGCTCATCATTCATTAATGAAGTTCCGGACGAAGCCCGAAAGGACAAAAGCGTTTTCTTGCATTCTTCACTGCAGAAACGCATTTTCCTGACATCTACAGCTCATTATTCATCAATGGAGTTCGGGGCGAAGCCCGAAAGGACAAAAGCGTTTTCTTGCATTCTTCACTGCAGAAACGCATTTTCCTGACATCTACAGCTCATTATTCATCAATGGAGTTCGGGGCGAAGCCCGAAAGGACAAAAGCGTTTTCTTGCATTCTTCACTGCAGAAACGCATTTTCCTGACATCTACAGCTCATTATTCATCAATGGAGTTCGGGGCGAAGCCCGAAAGGACAAAAGCGTTTTCTTGCATTCTTCACTGCAGAAACGCATTTTCCTGACATCTACAGCTCATTATTCATCAATGGAGTTCGGGGCGAAGCCCCGACGCCAAAAGCGTTTTCTGGCATTTTTCACTGCAGAAACGCATTCTCCTGACCTAAAGCTCATTATTCATACTATTGAAAAAAAAGGACCTTTTGAATAATATTGTACTTGAAAGATATTCTAATATTAATTTATAGGCCCTTACTACATTGCAAATAAAACCGATTTGTTCCTTGAAAAGATAAGATACCCCATATATTATGATTTTGGCTTTGAGAATCGACGCCGAAAAAAAATTATTCGATAAATAATATTCAATAACATTGTAGTATAAGTTGTGAGTTATAGTCCCAAATTTATTTAATTAGAAAAATATCCGATTGAGTAAAGGTTGGGAAAAGGCGACTATAAATGTATTTTTCTCGGTTTAGAACTCATGTCAATCATGATTCATATACTGAAAAATTTCGTTTGAATTCTAACTTTTTCAATGCAAAGTCTTTCTTAAAATACTTATGATAACTTCATGTGAAATTACATAAACTCTGGAAATGGGAGGGGCGGTAGAATGAAAACGATTAATCCTCGCTCCTTTAATAATTTCTGCTAAAGATTGCATTTGGCATTAAAGAATAAAAAAAAAAAAGTAGGGCGACTCGATATAAGAATTTAATGTATAGTATATATAAATTATATTAGTGGCATATTTTTTTTACATTTTGTAATTTCTAAACTATAATACTAAAAGAAAAAGTATTGGTTTGTCTGATGGGGGAAATGCAATTGCATATATCGCCCTTCCCACCTGGTGCAACCTTTTTTCATTTAAATTTACTAATGATAAAATTTGAGATTAGAGTATGGTACGACATAATATACAATGGGTTCACATATCAATACGTAGTTTATATTATATAGATATTCAACTAATTTTGTTCACAAACTATGATTCTCCATAAAAATAGGACCGCCCCCCCCCCACTCAGAGGGCTAGAGTGGGAAGGGCAGTACATGCAATCGCCCTCCCCCCAACCCCACCGAATCGACCAAGATACCAGAAAGGGAGCGACATAATATAAAATTTATAGATTAATTCAACTAATTTTGTTTACAAACTATGATTTCTCCATAAAAGTAGGACCGCCCCCCCCCATTCAAATGGTTTAGGTGGGAAGGGCAGTAGAGGTATTCGCCCCCCCCCCCTTACCCCCAAACGGTAAACAGGGAACGACATAATATAAAGATCGGTTAAAATATCAATAACAAGTTTTAATCATATAGATATTTTATTGATTCTGTTAGCAGGCTGTGATTTCTACAAATAAATTGGACCGCCCCCCCCACACTCGAAAGTGTATTGGGGGGGGGGGGCGGGATTGATACCATTGCCCCCTCCCGACCCCACCAAATCGGTCAACATACTAGAGGGGGGGGCGAAAAAAAAAAAAATAGGTTGAAATATAAATAATTAGTATATATTATTAACATAAGTAATACATTTGTATACAAATTGTGTGAATTCTATACTAAAATTCGTCCGCCCCCTCGTTCGGGGGGGGGGGTCGGCCGAGTGGGGGGGGCGATCGCCCCTACCGCCCCCCCCCTGGATCCGCCAGTGTCTCTAGTGCTATTAGAGCATGGAATGGGTTGCCTGAGCTAGCCAGGAAAACCAGTGACTTGGCAGAATCTAAGTCATTGGTAAATATGCATGCCTAAATGCATGACGCGTAGGACGTAATCATCTTCTTTTTTGAATAACGTCTGTATTATATAAGATAAGAATGGAGAAAGAAGGTTAACAGATCTTGTTTCGCTCCCCAACGGTCCAGCAGATCAAAGGATAGATCAGTGGTTCCCAAACTTTTTCGTCTCGTAGACCCCTTGACATCTTTTCTGGTTTTTGGTAGACCCCCTGCTTAACTTGCAAAGTTTTGCAAATTCATCAACATTTTTTTAAAACTAATTTCTAACTGTAGTGAGTTGAAAAGAGTGAAAAAGTAATTTAAAGCTAAATATTACATATAAGTTTTGGCAAAGATCAGCTACTCGTGTATTTCTTCATCTTTCACGTGTGGCTCAAATATTGAGTCCGCGGAGCTGTTTTCACTAACAGGAGATAGGGGGGAAGGCGAGAAACTGTTGTCTAAATCTGTAAGCTTCGAACAGGTAGGGCTCATTAGAAGGAAAACTGAATTCAAAACTCTGCTGCCTTGTAACTATACCCAAACATGTGAAAGGTTTTGTGGGTTAACCATTTTGTGGGTCTTTTCTGAACTGAACTTTTTCTTTAAGTGTTGGAAAGTTTTTAAAATCTGAATCAATTTTGTCAGGGTGGCATTGTCTCAGATAATCCTCACGCTTAATTAGTTTCATATCGTCATAAAAAGGCATTTTGATAACTTCTTGTTTGACAAGGAAGGAAGGAACAAATTTAGATAATCAACGCTGTACAATCTATATTTCTTTTTGTTAAACATTAGTTACATGTAGACAAAATTAAGCTATTTAAATAAGTATTGAAATTTAATATAACCATTTTTCGTTTGAATATCATGATAAATATGTAAAGGTTAACTAAGGTACAAATCATATATTAGTGTATAAAAGAATTAAACTAATGGGTTGTAAAAATTAGTTTAAGCCACAACTTGTTTAAATGAAATCTATTATGGTAGACCACCGTTGACATCTCATAGACCCCCAATTTGTTTTTTCACTTTCGTAGACCCCTTGGAAGTCTTCGTAGACCCCTGGGGGTCTATATAGACCACTTTGGGAATCACTGACCTAAAGGAACCCTTCAGATATAGGCAATTTCGGAGACTTCTACTTTTCTGGTCTCATTGATTTGTGATTTTCGTAGTTATCGAGAGAGTTTCACCTAGGCTCTTGAAACTCTAGGCCAGTAATAGCTCCCTTCCAAAGGCCTGACTGAACCATTGCTTTGTTTGGGAGAATTCGCAGCGGATATTTATGTCCCAGCGGATATTTATGTAACACATCTCTCTTTCCAGTGACATGGAACTTAGGATGCTCGGACTAGAAACGAGGGCCGAAGCACGATAACCCCCACCACCTTTTCCTTTACTGTACCACGATAAGTATACGGAGCTCGCCAGTCATAAAACGTCCCTTGAGGAAGGGTGTGTGGATTATGACCAAGATAAGTGTAGTGTGTAGTTGATATTTTAGTTTTTTAGCACACCAGCACAATTTAGGCCATGTCGTGCCTATAATCCCTCAGTGTTGTAGTGCATTCAATAGGGGCTTTCGCTTTTTTTGCCATCTAAGCCTGAAACTGATGGTCTAAAGAAGTGTCTGCGTTGTTTAATACTGCACATTGCTTGCCTTGTGACTAAAGAATGCTGACAAATAAGGTAAAACTAACCACAGTTGATATACATAGAGATTTTAGAAGCTGAAAAGGGTGTGATGAAGGGTCGACCAATATGAAGAAGCTTAAGAAAAGGTTAAGGATTGTCATTGTAATAAAAAAGAGCAGAAAAGTGTGAAAGTGTGTGTTCGTGTGGGAGAGAGGCAGGTTACAAACGGTCCAAAAGCATCAGAGGGGTAGGCCTATATTAAATATAGTAGCCGAAGAAAAGTCAAGACCAGCTGTTTTGTTGTGGGCTGGAGAGCGGAAAGGAACGGAATTGGATAGGTTAAATAAAAGTGATACCAGAATTCACGTAAATTATCTAGCAATTGTTTTTAGTATTCTATTCTAGATCCATAATTTATCTCAAAGGAACAGTAATAATGATTTAGGTCTAGATCTTAGGTAAAATGAATTAGAATTTTTATTGTCCTTCAGCTAGTTTGAGAATTATTTGAGTAAATTTGATTGATAGATTTAGTACTGATATCTTGTTATTGGTAGTAATGAAATGTGCAATAGTTTTCCCTTTTTTTTCTGACTCAAAAGCTAGGTAAAAATAATAATATAATCAGTGATTCATCAGCTTTATTGACTCTTTATCACATTTCTTTTTGAAAAAGCTATAAATAGTCTAATTTTAACAGTAATGCAAAGATCAAAATCTATATTTAGGTCTCAGAAGTTCTAAAGCTGGCATCAATTTTTTTCTGAGGGTCATATTATTTAGATTATAATTTGTATCTTATATTTAAATAGAAAGATGTTTACATTTTACATTCTCCATTCATTTACCTTTACTTTGATACCAAAAAATGTAACTATGGCATCATTGGTACTTAAATAATAAATTTTTGTTTTAACCATGTTTAGAACATTATCTTTTTCTTTTCCAAAAAAATAACTTTTTTTATAAAACAAAACACCTCAGTCAATGAGTTAAAGCATATGTGCGTATGTGTGTCGAAAGGGGGAATGTGTTATAAAGCGGGTCTTTTCGCATGTGGAGAAAAAAAAGGGTCTGTAAGAGAAAGAGACAGAAGACATGCACTAATTTATGAGCTAAAAAGTATGAGTGTGTGTGTGGTTAAAATGTGTGGTCCGTTTATTGAAATTGAAAAAAAAAAAAAGGCCTTAATAAACAATATAAATCCTGGTAACTAATCAATCGGAGTAGCCGATGTATACTGCTTGTATTACATACATAATGACAGCACCAGTTACAGTTACACTATTCCAGTGAGAGAAACGGTGAACTAAATAGAGTATTGCTGCTAGGCCGAGTTCTGTTCATTATGTGGCTCTAATTGTTGTCCTTGTACATCTAACGTGTATGCACCTTCAATAGTACGTAAGGGAAAGTCATTACGAAAACAATATAGAATCATTTAGTTCAATTCTAAACGAAAATTGAATGTCCGGTTAACCAGATTGTCATTTAACTGTTTTTTTCTTTATACAGCTATTAATACTATCGTGGTTGTCGTGTGCCCTTCGCTTCTGAAACAAGGATCTCAAATCCAGATGAAGATTTGGATTTTGAGAAAAGCTTTAGAATTTTTAGGACGCTCCCAGAGGCCATTCAATTCTAATAGATACCTAACATACGTAGGAGAAATATACGCAGTTGGTTGCGCAGAGTTGCCCCCCCCCCCTTCCGGTAAGAGCTATAAAGATCCACTCAGGTGCCATTTCCCATTACTGGCATAGAGGAAAGAGACAGAGAGCTCTCACAAACGCTGCGAGACACACATTTGAGACCCAAAGAAAATCCTTTATTGAAGACAAAAAGAAAACTTAAATAGACCAGCAGCAGACAACAGCTTTCAATAGGCATAGAAAAATATAAAGGTTGCAACTGGGTTTGCGTTGTTATATGTGCAATTATTCTTATTTCGGAACTGAAAGACGTTCCCATTATATAGAATAAGAAATGTTCCTTTATATTGCTTTTCTATTACAGTATTTTTATGCGGATTTTCATGATAAATGTTCTATTCAAAGCAATGTCAAGGAAGTTATATAGTTCAGTGCAAGCAAATAAAGAGAACAAATTAGTTTCTACTACAAGTCAAAGAGCTTAGAAATGTAAATATACATAGGGCTAAAAACTGCACAAAGATATGGTAAACATTTAAAAAGTGACACTTCATAAACACTTCCTTTATTTGTACACCAAACAGCTATCAATTTTTTAGTTTATCCCTCATTCTATTAAGAAAGGAAACCAAGATTTGAAGAATCCATATGTACACAAAGAGCAGTTTACTCTGATAGATATCACTAAGATATTTACCAACAAATAACACCCAAGTACCAAAATATAAAATGTAGAGGAAAAATAAAGGTTAAAAGAAAAAAAAACAAAAAACTACAAAGTTGTGTAATATTTAAAATTTAAATTATCTCCATTAACTTTCTTGAACTTATTGCATAACTGAAGGTTGATGTGAGCAATATGTGGACAGAGTGAGCAATATGTGGACAGATCCAAGAGAAGAAAAAGTGATAGAGACATGATAAAATATTCATACCAGGCAAATTGTGGATAAAAGCTAGTTCCATAACATTCTAAATTGTAATAATGGCTTTAAGTCCTCAACCAACACAGTAATGAAAACACAAAAATAAATTATTTCTGTGATTAACTTTATTATAGACTAAGCTACAAAATATGTTTTTTTTATCCATTAACAGGTTTGTATAATTCTGAAGCAAAAACAAAATGTACAAAATCTAGCAAAGAAAAAATGTTGGTATAAAACTCGAAAAACATAAATTTTTTTTAGAAAAACATTTTTTTCCTCACCAAAAATCTTGACTTTCTTGTTAACCCATTTCCTAAATAAAATATTTGGAATGACAAAAAAAAAATTTGAGCACAATTGAAACATACTTAAGTGTCAAACAATATCAAATAGCTTTAATTACCGTACTGAGAGTTCAACACTTGTATATATCAATCTATGTTAAACTATTAAAACTTGAAACATGAGACACACACATAGTATAGATGCTCATTAAAAAAAGAGTAAATTACAGCTAAACTGATATCAAAACATATCACTACCAGTATTAACAATAATACAAGAACTCAAAGGTTCAAAAACACAACTTTTTTTATGTTATACATATCACTAATGGCACAAAGCTACCATTAAAGTAGAATTAAAAGAGAGGAACCTTATTAAGTATCAAGTTTTAACCAAATGTACACAAAAGTTAATGGACTTAATGCTGTCTTGTATCAAGATAAACATTAAACGTTAAAGGCATGCCGAGTTAACATATTAAATAATGGCCATTTAGCGCTAATAACAATTATCTTTCTACATAAAAGTACCATATATAATTCTAACAGTAACTTTATTATGTTCACTGCAAACTTTACATATCCATTGGTTATTCTTTAAATAGAAAACAATATCCTTGGTATATATATGCACTAGGATTACAATTTATTATTTGCTAACAAGATACTTATATTATGCTTAAAGCATTCAAATAACCACCAAAAAATTGATGTTGCACAAATTGTGATAAACTTATACAAATGTTACAAAATAACAAAGCACAGTCTATTATCAATAATGTGCTATTCTCTAGGTATAGTGGGACACACAATAATATCACATGGCTGAGAAAGGTTGTGAGTGTGTGGTTCATCCAGCTGGCTGCTGAAACCCTTACAACTTCTGAAGTGTTTCTTTGTCAAACATGTATTCTCCAAGACCAGGTCCTACTCTGGTCAGTTGAGCCACATAATCTGCTAACTCCTTGATGGATTTCACTTGTTCTCCCAAAAGCTCTTCTTCAACAAAATCATCAAGCTACACAAAAGAAAGAAAAAATAATTACACAAAATTAGGATTCTTATCAGAGAAACAAAGTTTGTGGCAAAAATGACAGAACGATTTGTCAAAATGGCTTGAATAATATATGACTAGCCCACATTGCTTTCTGTCCATAACATTAAAGAGATTTTAAAAAAAAGCAATAGATAAAATTCAATATTCAAAGCCAAGACCTTTAATTTGTTAACACAATTTACATTAAAGTTATAAAAGACAAATCCTTGATTAGTTTATCACAGCAGGAAAGTAACAAAATATTTAGAATCTAGGGACATACATTTTTAGAAGGTCAATTATATTTGGCCAGTTTATGTTTTTCATTTTTTTTTTTGTCACACTCCAATGCACAAACTGAAAAGAAGCTAGAGAAGGGTCAGTAAAGTGGGGCATGAATTTCGTCTGTGTGTAGATGACCAGGTCAGTCCTTAAAGGAATGTTATGGTAAACATGGTATGTTATGGACACAGACAGAAAGAAGGTTTGAAGAAAAGATCAAGAACTATCTTCTGGGGGAGACTATAAAAGTAGAGTTCCCCTTTCAGACCTTATGGTCGATAGGGCAGATGATGTTAAGGTCATCTGCTTCCCTGGCCTACAATCAACGAGGGTATCATATGGCCAGCACAACAACCAACCGCCTTTACTTTTCCCCAACTAATGTCAGGTACCCATTAGAGCTGGGTGGACTCAGAGGCACCTAATGTAAAACAAGGTCCTAAATCCTAAGCAAACAGAAGTAACTATAAACAAGCTTCAAATATACTCAATAAACTGCAGCATCTGCACTTGTTTGAAAAATAAAATTCAATAAAAATAGCTTTACATGCTGTGTTCTGGCTCTGAATAAGACAAAATTGTTTGTTTGTAAAATGTTTTACATGTTTTGGATGTTCCTTCAGAGTTGAAGATAGTTTACTTAGTCCAAACCTCCCGCAGGACGACGGGGGATGGGAGCAGGCAAGGTTTGAACCCGGGACCATTGATAAAACCACACGACCTGGCAGCCATCTTATATGATATGAAAGTTTAAAAACACTGCTCATAGCTTATCACATCCTACGGCATTATACATCTACCTTAAACAATGCAGTCTACTGCTATAGGCGCTATAAGATTAAAAATTGTAAAATAAAAAAACAACTTAAAAACAACTTCTAGTAAAAGCCATGTAAAATGTGATTACATGTGGATCATAGTTGGTCTCTGCAATCTTGTGTAGTTCAAGAAGTGAAGTATTGACATCTCTCTCCAGTTTAAGTGCTGTGGTCATAGCAGCTAGCCCATTGCCCCAATCATCAGTGTCAGGTTTCTAAGAAAAGCCAGAAAATGAATTAGTTTAACCTATTACTGACTAAGTGGATTTAAATTATATTTTTGCAAGTACACTTAGTCATATATTAGACATTAATAAATGAGTTAAAACAAAGAATGGCATAAACATATGATGTATATATTTAAAAACATTTTTAATGTATAATAGAATCAGATAACTATTTTAACAATATCCCTAACTTAGAATTGAAAGCTATCACATGAAACAAAATATTTTACAAAGAAATTTCAACAAATGTTATAATTAATGTAGTTTTAAAGTTTATAATGAAGTTAGGTCAATAGTCACTTGTAAAATTCAGTATTCCTATGGGTCATAAATATTTTTAACAAAGAAACCATTAAAGTGATTTCAATGGAGCTAATCATTACCTTGATGTCTTGAAGGACAACTCGCCCACCCCTATTGTTCTGGTACTTCATTAGAAGCTCAGCATGTCCTGTCTCTTCTTGGGACATTTTCTTAAAGAATTTGTGGAAGCCAGGCAGGGCAACATCATCCCTGTCAAAGTGGTATGCCTGGAGTATGAGCAGGAAGAGAATTTTAAAGTGATTTTAAACATTAGCTCAACATTAAAGAGAAGGATTATTAAGTTCTTTAATTTATAGCAGTTGTAATTAAATTTATGAGACTCATTATGCTTGTATAAAGCTGGGGGTTTAAAATATATTTATACAGCATTACGTTCGAATCTACCACATCACAATAATACATAAAACTTGACTGAAAGAGTCAACACATTCAAACAGTTAAAGTAGATCATATGGCTCCTTCTGCCTCGGAAGACAATGGATGCGCCCAGATGAGTCACTGGCTTTGGTTACGTCTTGAGATGGGACAGAATCTGGAGTGACCGATCAAGCCAATTCTGGAGCGGAAGAATTTGCCACAGTTCGTGCATGTATACATGGTTCATACAACTTTTGTGAAAATGAATTCCAGACATTTATCTTATGTTTTTCAGACTCACTAACAGTAAAGTGGATGGCTACCTGAACATGCCTTATATGCTCTGGACTGCTGTATTCATAGTCTTGGGTTCAAAACCCTGCCAATAAATAACCCCTGCCGTCCTGTGGGAGGATTGGACTAGGGTGTATTAATAATTTTCCATTATGAAGGAACATACGAAACAAGAGGAAAAAAGTCACTAATCATGTAGCACTTAGACTTGGGCAATTTAATATATATAGTAGGCCTATATTCCTATATAGTTTAATAGGCCTAACTTAGTTGTAAAATCTTATTCTAAATCTCATAATAACTAGTCCAATAGTTTTATAATTTTTATATATATTTTTAGTGGCTTAAACATTAGATACTAGTTAAAAATAAAGATTTAGAGTTAGACTAGCCTAGGTTAGAGGGCCAACCTCTAGTATTATAATTCTATTGGAGGAGATAAATAAAGATAAAGAGTTAGAGTAACTGTATTTAAATTTAATTTGTAATAGTGGCTTACTTATGTCTTATTCACAATAGGCTAATACTACAATAGGCCTATGCCTATGTCAATATTGACTTGTTTTTTTCTATATAAAGTATATTCTATGTTGACTCTATATTAAATACTATAATTATATATATTTAACTCTTAAAAACCGTATTTTTTTTCTCATTCTACCGGAATTTTTTTTTCCCCCACAATTTTTATTACATAAGCCTTTTTATAAACGTCATACTGTTTTTTCTGTTTGTTAAAACATAGACATGTTATATAAAATTTTGTTGGAAATTGAATGTACTACAGGATAATTTATCTTTCAATGTTATAGATAGTCACTGGAAAAAAAAAAATAGGTAATTTCAGTGATGAAAATTTTTTTTTTTATTTGATCTTTAAAAACGGACTTTCCCAAGTAAAAAAAGTATATTCCAACAGTCCTCAATCATTATTATTGTATGAAATATTAAACTCTATCCAATTATCTATTTAAAAAACATAACTTTGTCAAACTTGATCAATATTTACACTTTTAGTGAGGTTTCTTTCTAGATCTACTAGGGCCTGGCTGGGGCCACGCCCCCTTTCGTTTACTACTTTTACTAGATCTAGGGATGAATAATTCACTATCAGACTCGCTTGAGTCTGAAAATCGCTTTCATTATAACTTTCTAGCTCTAGAATCTCTATCTAACTCTAAGTCTAAGTCACTCATGTCACTATCATTCATATCTAAAAAGATATTTAGAGCCTGATCAGCAGTAAAACGCCAAACGGCAAGAAGGCCTGTCAGCCATAATGTCTGATGGGGGGGGGGGGGGGGGGGAAATCTAGTAGTAGACCTAGATCTAGTAAGCCATAATGTCTGATGGGGGGGGGGGGGGGGGAATCTAGTAGTAGACCTAGATCTAGTAATCTAAGTCGCGCATAGATTAAAATTAAGACTAAATCTAGTTCTAGACCTAGTCATATAAGTAATTCAATTCTAGTAGAAGAGGCCTTTAGAATCTTTTAGTTTAGATTCAAGATCTATTTATTTCTATGTTGACTAGAAACTAGATATAATATTATAATTATATAATATAATTTGTTTTCTTTATTTAATGGGGGGGGGGGGCTAGGGAGAAAAAAAGCTTGGGGGGGGGGGGGGGGGGGTAATCGCGCATAGATCGAGACTAAATCTAGGCTAGTAGAAAACTAGATCTATTAAGAAGTGTCACATTGATCTAGATCAATACTAAATCTAGTAGAATTTAGTAGACCTAGAAGTTTACTAGAACAGATCAGATCTAGTAATCTACGTCGCGCATAGATAGAGACTAAATCTAGTAGTAGACCTAGACGTCCTAGATCTAGTAATCTAAGTCGCACATAGATATCGAGACTAAATAGATCTAGTAGTAAACCTAGATCTATCCTAGTAATCTAAGTCGCGCATAGATCGAGACATATATATCTATATCTAGTAAAATCTAGTAGTAGACCTAGATCGAGTAAGTCATTCTTGTGGCCTAGTCTTTTAGTTTAGACTCAAGATCTAGATATATATTCTATGTTGACGTCATTGATAAGATATATTATATTTGTTTTCTTTATTTAAAAAAAAAGGGAGGGGGGGTGTTCGCGCATACATAATTAAATCTTGGCCAAAAACTAACTTCCTGACCTTTGGTAGCCTAACTGAAATTAGATAGACAATCTAGATAATATAGACTAACATCCGATGTTAGTCTATATTATCTAGATCTACATCGTCATAATAAACTAGTCTAGCGGCAGTCTAGGCCTAGATCTATTACTAAATTTGATTAGTCTACAGTACACCGTCTAGAAATTGGCTGGCATTTCACAGACAAACTGTGATAGCGGGAGCTTTCCCCTATATAGATGACAATAGATCTAGTACGCCTAATGGAAGCCTCTATGCCCAACTAGATCTAGCTGCCTAGCGTTTTACTGGTTACTTGGGCGGCCCTTGGGTCTGACTCCCTCTGCAAACTCAGCGTATAGGATGTCTTTAGGGATTCTTCCATCTGGCATGCGAGTGACATGACCAAGCCAGCATAGTATTTTGTGGAAGGAGAGCTTAGATGTTGTACATATTGGCCCATTTCCAAAACTGCCTGGTTGGAAAAATGATCCCTCCAGGCGATGCACATTATGCATCGAAGGCAGCGTAGGTGGAAGCTATTCAATCTGTGTTTTTGGCGTATATGCATGCAAGTTGCCAGCTCTCACTGCCATAAAGAAGTGTGCACATAAATTAGGCATTGCAGACCAGGATTTTGTTGCCGTAGTCAATTTGGTATTTTCCCACACGCGCTTGGAGAGTTTTGCCATTGTTGCAGAAGCCTTTCCTATTCTTTTTGTCAGTTCAGTGTCTAAATCTAGGTTGCTGGCTATTAGTGTAAGTGTGTGATTACCAATATGTATCGCTAGTATTTCTGCGATGTCTTGTGCCAGCATTTCAATCTTGGAGAGGCTTATTGTAAGGCTAAACTCTAGACAAGCAGCTGCCAAAGCATTCACAAGCCTCTGCAATCCTTCTTATGAATGAGATTCAGTGCTGCATCATCGGCGAACAGCAGTTCTCTAATCAAGATAAGCCGTCTCTTTGTTTTAGCTTAAAGTGGATCAAACATTAAGAAATGAAGGGTGTCATAAAAGAACTTTTAAATACTAGCTGGAATACCATCAGGTCCAGAAGCTTTAAATTTAGTTTTATGCTAGCTGATAGTTATTTTGAATATCTTTTTCTTGTACATTTATATTTCCTGTTTTCTACTTGGTTTAAATTAAAATGTCTTTGTCTCCTAGAGCTAAGAAAGCTGATGCAAAATATTTATTAAGAATGTTAGAATAAAGCTTTAATTTCATTATCGTTAAGTTATCTTTGACTTTTAATTGGGATACTCCTATTGTTTCCATTTTTTTAGATTTTTAGTATGACCATAAGTTTTTATTGTTCTCGTCAGATATTACTTTATTTACGTATTTGCTCTGCATCTAACTTTTTGGGTATTTTTTATGGACTATTTCTGCCTTAGTTTCTTTAAATTTTTAAAATAGCCTTAAATAGGTTTTCTTTCTGTTTGCAAAGTTTCTTTAATTTATTATTAACTAGCATTTATTTATTTTGTTTGATAAGTATATAATTTATTGGTTTTTGATTTTCTTAAATGTTTTTAATAATGCTTTTAATGAAATTGAGGAAATCAACTTGTTGGTTTAATATCTTTCTCTGATATTTTTCACTGATAAGAACATTTGTCAAAAGTTAATGGAGCTTAGTGAAGGGGTGTAGTTGTGTTAGGTTGCATTGGTTCCAGAGTAAAATAACTGATCTAGATTACTTTTCTTTTTATACTTTTAACTTTTAAGAGGGGAAAAATAAACTTAAAACGAGGTAGTTCCGAATTCCCCCCGAGTCACGTGGTTGTGTGTATACAACGCGCACCGTGCTTAGTTTTAGTTAGTTTGTAGTGGGAATCTGAAGCGTTATAAGTCAATATTTAGTAGTTTCAATTTACTCATTAGCGCTAAACTATAATTTGTTAATAACAGGAGAATCTAGAGATACATTTTTTTAATAGTTTCAACTAAAACAAATAGTTAAACCTTTGATAGAAGGTACCGAAGCGTTGGCCTATAATCTGCCATACTGAGATCAAGATTTCTTGATCTACAATGAATGACTACACTTACAGTTCTTAGGATTCGGGTAACCAGTCCTAGAAAAAAAAGTAACACTTTCATCCCCCCCCCCCTTTTTTTTTCCTCTCTGCCCAAAATTAAACAAGCTTGAACTTGAGTAGAACACTAAAAGTTGGACAGCAGACCAGTGTGTATTGGTCAGATAGCTCTAGGGCTAGTGTGTAGTCGATATGTCGACTAGTTGTTAGAAAAGATAAAAGGACTTCCATGAGTTTTCCTTGTGCGTAATAGGCTTCAGTTGTTTAGCGAACAAATAACACATCTGATAGTCAAGGATAAATCTAGATCTACTCTTACAGTTACACAAGCCAAATGTGTCTTACCCCGCCCTTTCATTGTTAAATTTGCTCTCTGAGTAATAAAATGGATCTAGATCTGTTTCGTCGACGCATTTGTGAAACTTTAATGTAGGCCTAACATTTTGTGAATTTCTTAAAAATGATAGAACTTTTAATAACATAATAATACATCATGTGTCCAACACAAAAAATAATTCTTAATGTTATCGATGTGCATGATGTATTTGCGATTGGCGGAATATGAAATACATAACGTTAAAAAATAGCCGAAGTTAATGAAAATAACAATGTTTCAACAAATATGCATATTATCCCATATATAGGCCTATAAATATAAATATAAATATATATATATATATATATATAAGTGTGTGTGTTTGTGTAGTTTATACCAAGCCTTTTTTTTAATCTTACAAGATACGTTTGTAAAAACATGTTCTTCTGTATGTGAATGTAGATCTATCATCAGCAAAGTGTTGACGCTTGTCATGACTATAAAGGAAATATCATTGATATAATTTAAACCTATCCTTAAACAGTTCTTGGCCCTTTATGAAAACATTCGTATAATTATTTGAACATTCAGGGAGTTCGTTGATGTACTCTGTATATTTTAAAATGTTTGTAAATGTAAAATTTCGTAAAAATAGAGGAGCAACAGCAATGGAAATATAGAAAGAAAAGGCCATTCTCCTCTTTGTTGTCCTACTATCACGTGACTTTGGTTAAAGTAGGTCAGAAATACGAACTACCTCACTACTAAACTAGTTCTAGACTTGGCCATGGCCATAAATTGCCATAATAATATTTATAAATTATTTTTATAATAATATTAGTATATAGTTATATAGGGGATAATACTTAATAATAGTCATAGTGCCATACTAAGACTAAGTGAAGTAAGTGTCAGTCTAACTTGAGTCTAAAGTCTAAGTATATTATAGATATATATTGATATATAATATAGATAGTTATACTAATACTTGAGTCTGAGTCCATACCATTGACAAATAAACGTAACTTGCATACAATTCCAAGTTAATTTGTCTGTTAACTGCAGCCTCACATTCCTCATTATAATTTTGACGAGCGAGAGACATTTTGGGATTATTTCAATCACTGAATCAGATAAATATATCTAATTTAAATCTAAATTATTATTATACCAGATCTAGAATCTAGATCCAAAGAAGGTTACTTAGGAAAACAAATCTAATCACACACAGCACTACAAATTTAGAAGTCAGTGAATACCCTTGACATTGTTCACTAAGTGACCTGGAGGGTAGTATCGACCTCTAGAAAATAAAGCACGATATTTCATGTATCGCGTCACTCAAGTAGCTTTACAAAATTAATAACAAATCTTCAATCAACAATAAATATATAACTACCAGACTTGTAGATAGATCTATATAAACTATTAGACTTTGACTGACACAGTATGACGATGTTTGCTAGTGTAATTTTTAAAGGTAGATCTTCATCTATATCTATACTATATATTTACAAAGCTCGATATCCATATTAATAATTAACTAGATCTAAAGCTACCTCATGGTGCAAAAGAATATATGGTGCCAAATATGTCCGTTTGTTAACTTTTAGGTTCATATATTTATATTTGTTACTGAAATGATTTAGACACACTGGCCTATTAAAACATTTATATTTCGGTTATTGGGTTATTTACTGTTTGATCTTACGTATTTACAAATGGCCGCCTGGCGGCCAATTTTTCCTAAATGGACTTGGTCACTGATACAATAATAAAACAAAAAAATAAATAAAATAAATTTACCCTTACGTTATTTTTTTTGCTGCCAACTATAAAAAATAATTCTGATAAATGCTTTTAGGGAATGTAGACCTATTTTATTTAATCATAACATACATCTACATTTCACTAGAGTGAATCTAAATTATCTCTCTCTCTCTCTCTCTCTCTCTCTCTCTCTCTCTTTTCTGTGTTGTATAGATCGATTTTGTCAATTATACAATGTTTTTGTGTTGTCTTGACTCTGACAATTGTTAGTAAAATATTAAAAATTAGTACCTGTGTTTTTTTTTGTTTTTTTTATGTACCGTTATGTTCATTTTTTAAAATTTGCGATGCTCTATTTCATTGCGTGTGTGTGTATGGTATGTCTATCTATCTATCTATCTATCTATCTATCGGATCATTTCCATGATTTTTCCTACGAGTGTACAGGTTCTTTTTTTTTTTTTTGAAATTATTAAAAATAATAATAATAATCCCAAACGATAATCGAACAAATACAAGATTTCTTTCCATATGATAGGAAGCTTAGTATAATTTGTTTGACGATCGAAACCAAATCATATAGACAAAATATAGTGTTTTAATTCCACATCAAAATGACTTCAGGTACCGCGAGATTCAACCAAAAGGTTAAATTAATGATCTTTCATAAAATTTTAATAAGAAATAAATATATATTTTTTAACTATTCACCAACTTAAGTCCAAGATCTGATTCTTTCTTTATATATAAAGGTCCAATCCTTATGGTTATTATTACTATTAATATTAATACTATTACAATTATTAATTAATGTATTGTCATTTTTTAAGATAAGCTATTTTAAAGTTTAAAGTTTGAGTTTAAATTATTCATAAAATTTAAACTCAACGAATACTTTCTTTTCCTTCTAATTTAGACATGAAAGAAATTCTTCTTAAGTTTTGTTCCACTTAATAAATTAAGATTATCTAAATCAACGTAGCAGAAAATTTGACATTTTGTGACCATATTAACAACGAGTCTTTAATGATGAATAAATATTTTCCATGAGATGACGGAAATGTTATGTAGATAAAAACCCATTGCTAAAAGTTCATCTGTCATGCTACAAAGTTGATAAATGTTTTAGCAAAAGACGTAAAAGATAGAGTCAGAATGACTGTTAGCACCTTTGTATTTTGTTTGACAGCACACCTGACATAGTACACACTGATCAGATTCAGAAGATTTTAAGGGAGAAAAAAAAAAGCTAATGAGATCAACTTAATATCTTAAAAGTTCAGGGGTTATGAAAATGCAGATTCAATGTCGAACCATGGAGGATTACAGGAAATTATTCAGAACCAACAGAAAAGCTATTTAATAGATGTGTATAACATTCACTTAATCACTTAATTTTTTCAACATTCCTTTTTCAGAAAATGCTTTTTTGCCTAGCATTTTTTTTTTGTACAAATAAATACGTTTTTCGTTCTCAAATTCTAGCCACTAGAGGCGCAGCTTAAGATCTTTTATTTTACCTATCTTTAGTTTTTTTGTTGTTGTGAAGATATTCTAGAAGGCCAAATATACACAAGAGTAGGCCTATCTTTAAAGTATGACAATGTGTTGACTAATTCAACCCTTTCTTTAACAAAAGCATAACACGTTAGCGCAACGTGTTTAAAAAAAAAAGAAAACAAAATTAAACACATGTCATGCGAGCAATCACAAGTTGCCAGACTCACTATGTATATATATTTAAGAAGAGAAAAAGAGGTTCATTCTCATGTGCATTGATCTTTTTTAACGCTGAGCTTCAAATCCTACTGGAAGCAATCATTGATGCAGCAGATAAACATTTGGAGCAATCCAACCAGACATTCTTTAGTTCAACAACGACGAATTATTGTAATTGTAAGTTTGAAAACATTGGCGTACCTTGGTATATGATGATTTTCTAAAAGGCGACATTCCAACAGAAATACCATGTCTGATAAGAAATCTAAAGGCAGTAAAAGTTATTTTTGAAGAAGATAAGAAATCGACAGTGCATGATTCATATGCTACTAAGACATTAAAGCATTGTTGCAAAATAGAGCAGTGAGATTCATAACGAACGAATATTCACATTTGACTAGTGACTAGAGCAGGGGTTCTCAACCTGTGGGTCGCGACCCCTTTGGGGGTCGATCGACGATTTGCCAGGGGTCGTCTAAGACCATCGAAAATAATTGTTTTTGTCTATTCCAACGTGTAAAACTTGATATTGAAAAAAATTGTTTTACTGGAAGTAAGTAATTTTTTCAAATGTTCTTCTAGGAGAGAAGTTCTAGATCTCAAACTTTTGAATATTTTCATTATGGAACACCCGTGACAATGGTTCTCACAGAAGAGAACGTTAAGACAATAAAATATAAATGTCGATAAGGTTTGACTTCACTAGTTTAAGTAGTTCTATTGGTCGAATCAATGAAGCCGAAATAAATGCAACGTCAATTTGATACTCAACATCCCGAGCTTTGTCGACACGATACCCAGTAGTTTATGGTAAAGATAAGTATTTAAAAGATGGCGATTTTAAAGACGAATTTCTCTTTTGGATAGCACTGGAAAGGATTACAAAAGCATGTGACTTTTATTAAAGTAAAAACCTTTTTTTGAAAAACAAAATATTATGAGTTTTAATAGAGATAGTGCTACAGGTTTCCTAGAATATTGGTCTGGATTTCAAAGTCATCACAAGTCACCTGAACTCTCTGTATTATTCATTGACACTGCCACAAGAATTATAAGTACCCCTAATTAATAGCGTAACTGCATGGGTCAAAAGTAACATGGCTCAAATTGTCATAAACAATTTGATCCTTCCAAAGGAAAGTTCTAATTGGCAAACAAAAATAGAATAAAATAATATTTACTTGTTGCCAATCTTATATGCTCACCTTGAGAAAAATTAACTCGTTAATAATTTTTCTTTAATGTCAATTACACAGATCTGGATCTGCAGTCAATCACCGATTTGCATGTATCACGATTTGTTTTCTCCATTTCCAGTCATTATTTTGGCGAGATCTGGTTTACCAGGTTTGTAGCCCTGAAGTCTAAATCAAGAAGTCAACGAGATGCAGAAGTTGACAGTTGTAATCTTGCAAAGCCTGCCCACAGAATCCCTAATCTGGTACAACAGACACAAACTCAGATAGTCGCAACACTATTGTAGCAATGTAGCTACTTTTGTCCCAGTCACTGCTCGTGCTCTGTCATGCTATTCAAACTTTTCATCTAAGTCTGCAACAAGAACATGGTAAATAAGGAATTTAAAAAAATAAATAGATGCATCTATGGAAGGTCAAAATTATTTCTTCGTAATGTAATGATAGGAGAAATATCTATTTGAAAAATATAATGCCATACTACTCATGGATTAAACATAAAGTACAATGCATATCAGATTATTGAGAAGCCTGATAAGGCTTTAGCCCACAATTTCGGATTCAGGTCGTTCCCTGTTTTTTTTAAAATACATTTAAAAAGCGATAACCCAGATACCCCGCTCATTCTCCCCCTACCCCTTTCCAAGTGGCTTAGACAAGTGACAGGATGAAAGCAAATTGAGAAAGCTAAAAGCATAAAAATTGCGCTAAACAAAAACATTTGGTTAAAAATAAATTTCTGATCACACATATTTGTTATTATTAGTCTAGATCAGGGGTTCTCAACCTATGGGTCGCGACCCCCTTGGGGGTCGATTGACGATTTGTCAGGGGTCGTCTAAGACCATCGAAACTATGGATTGTTATTGTCTACTCTTCTAGTGCTGTATCTGTGTGTCGGGGGGGGGGATCGCCGCAGAGTGGGGGATTGTAAAAAGGGGTCACCGAGCATAAAAGGTTAAGACTGCTGACAAGGATCCTACGAATAACATACCGAGATATACACGAGATACAAAAAATCTTTTCTTGCACAAAGATTCGCCGTCTAAGGGAAGTTGCAACTAAACGTCGATTGACATTTGTGAGACATATTATTAGACCATGGAACTATATACCAAAGTCAGCCTTAACATGAAAGCAGAAAAGAGGAACGCAAAAACATGGCCGTTCACGTCTAACATGGAGTCACACCTTTCTTTAGAAATTCTGAAATTCGTGGGCACCAGCAGTGGCTGTGAAGGTCGCCTTAGACTGATTTCTGTGGAGAGAGCTGGCAGCTCGAGGGGCGTAAGTCTATGTGCTTCTCAACATATTACAATAAAAAAATGTTACATTCGCCACTCCACTGGTCAGATAAGATGTTTGGAAAGCTCTTTAAGCTCACTCAGAGTTGTCCGGGGCGAAGTCCCGGGCGCCAAGCGTTTTTTTTTACATTTCTGAGCTTCAAAAACTCTTTCTTCTAGCGTCTACTACTATTTTCCTCGTAATGGGAAGATTATTAGTCAAATAGAATTAAAATAAGAAGGGTTGGGACATGTTGATACTAAATTGTGAGGCAATCTAATTCTATATTCTATCACTCATTCGTACAAGTGCTCCTTAACTAGTTTCACTAGAGCATGGAATAGCCTCATTCATACAGGAAAACTACAGTGTAGTGGATTTATTCGAAAGCAGTTCTCCTAAACAAGGAATAAATTTTTGAAGCCTTTCTGGTATCTATTCAAATTATCACGAAAGCTCTTTTACTTTTTTATGTTTATTCTTAGCACACTATTATGTAAAGAGATTAGGTTAGAACCCCGCTTAGGACACTCACCCACATACTGATAAAGCCGCCTCTGAGTCCCTCTAAGATGGTGCTATAGAAATGGTAAGAGGGACGTAATGAGATGCTCCACGTATCCAGAAGTAGCCTCATAAAAGCCACCAGCCAGTAGAGATTCCCCCCCCCCAGCTTTTTTTTCGAAATGTGAAATGAATCCCATAACCGAAAAAGTTTGACCCAATTTAGAAAAAAAAAAAAGATTTTGTTGTAAATTAGTAAACAATTTTTGCTTTTTCTTAAACGGAAGTGAAATAAAAAAAAAAAGTAACATACCAAGCTTTATAGTAATTTGACATGGCAATAACGACTCGCTTATTTCATACAGGAAAAGTAAGGCAATATTTTTAATTGAAGTTTTATTCAAATATTGACATATATCAATGTATCGATTATTGTATTAATGTATTAGTCAGGCCAATATTAGAATATGCATCTACTGTCTGGGCTTGGAATCCCTCAAGTTCTCAAGGCTCAACACAAGAAAACAAAGTTTAAAGAAACTTGTAATTCACCACCGCTTCCCTGTGTGCGATTGTAGTTGTGCTCAATAAGAACATCAGTTCTCATTCTCAACCTATTTATATTATTTCTATCTATCTATCTATTTATCTATCTATCTATCTATCTATCTATCTATCTATCTATCTATCTATCTATCTATCTATCTATCTATCTATCTATCTAATCTATCTATCTATCTATCTATCTATCTATCTATCTATCTATCTATCTATCTATGAGTGCTGGAGCAAAAATCTCTCTCTCTCTCTCTGTATCTATATATATATATATTAATTCTTGAAGTAATAAACATGAACTATTTCAAAGGTGTGACGTGATCAGTGGTTAAAATGAATGCTCAGTCCAATCAGGGTCCTGCACCCGTTTATGTAGTCGTCTCACCGGGCCCAAACATGCCCCCAAACCAGGGCACACAGCCAGCATCTGGTCCTCAAAATATGAATAATATGGTAAGTGGATTTAGAAAAAAAAATTAGATAAGCTTTGCTTTTTAAAAGGTATATAATAATTTTGAGCACTGCGGAAGCTAATCCTCCGTTTGTGTAGCACAAAATAATTTGAATGTGGAGAACGAATTGGAATACAAATGAATAGACTTTCACTCTATGACTTAACTCTATCTCTCCGTAATTATTTTCCACGTTTAGATGGAATTATTCATTTAGGCCATTTGTATTTCACTGCCCTGTTACGATGAAACTTCAATTACGTTTTTGTTTTAATAAGAAAATATTAAAAGTGGTATAGATAAATGCATGTACTTTTTATGTAACAACAATTAAAGTTAATAAACCAAAAATTAAGTTAATTTAATGGTGTCACATTAATGTTGGTATTATCAATTAGGAGAGAAAGAGTTAAACTTATTTTAAAACAAGTAGGTAGCTAAGTAGCGGTAAAAAAAATAAAAGGGAAAAATAATACAATGATCACCTGCCTAGCTTTGAGATTTTGTTAAAGCTATAGCTCAATTTTTTTGTTTAGTTGGCAACAGTAAATTTTAATTTAGCGTCCTTGACATTGTTCAATTGTGAAAATCTCAAATGATCGCTAATTTCAATCAATAAATAGCAAGAAAAACAAAAACTAAATCAAATTAGAGGAAAACGGTTAATCACTCAATTTAGTATAAGGATAGTTCCAATAATAACAAGATCCACACAAATAAATAGCTCTGAAATAGTTGCTGTCACTGGCAATGGTTGTATGTCACACCTTATCGCAAATTTAAAAAATCATAAATTTACCAATGAATTTGTAGGCTAGATTTTGTTCTTTTGATTAAACTGTCATACAAGAAGTAGATAATTAACATCAGTAAATGACTGATACCAAACTGAAAATATGCACCGACTTAAACCAAAATTCGTTCTATATGATATTTTATTTAAAGTTAGCTACTAAATTTACCATTAAACAAGATCAGAGGCGGCCCCCATCGAATTCATCAACGGATCAGGAATGTTCAAGCTATAGTTGTGTTTTGATCGTTTAAAGTAATAAGCAAACAGGACAACACTTCATCTTTGATAAGACTCTTCTTACTCTTATGGAATAAGTAGAGCAGCGTTAACTGATCACCTAAAAACGGCATGAAAACCTCACAGACAGTGTCGGTTGCACCTGGTGCGGTAGCTCAGGATGTCGCCCCTCCCCCATCAACTTTCTTCAAATAAGTTAGTTCTTTTTCTGGAACAAATACAGAAAGCTGATTACATACTTTTATTGATTTTTACAGTTCTATTATAAAATCACACTGTTTATGACATTTATTCATATGTTATTGCAAATTTGACAATGATATCTAATTAATATTAGAAACAGACATAACATCATATCAATAGGTTTCCTTTGTTATACTTTGAGACAGAAATGGTATAACGTTGTGATATTTCATTTAAACTTAAACTACAATCTAGATGTGTCTCTAATAGGCATGTTTGTCGAGAGATTTTAATATCATATCTTTTCTGATGTGTCTGCTTTTATCAAGATATATTTTTTTCAACTTGGTTTCCATCCCCAAAATGGTGTCACCCGGTGCGACCGCACGCCTCACACACCCCTAGTGTTGCTATTGCTCCCAGATACGTACCTCACCCCAAAAGTTCGATTAATAGGAAATTAAAAAAAAAATTAAACCACACAACTAACCGGTTTCCAAAGCGAACAGCATAGTGCACTATTACCCATTATAGGCCATACTAATCCTGATCAATAAAATATAGTCTAACCGCTCTTGATCTATCTACTTTATAGGCTGCATGCATAAGTCTAGACTAGATCTATCATCTAGATTTCTAGAGTAGTTCTAGGTGTATTCTAGATATTGATCTAGACTTGATCTAGAATAGAACTAGAATCTAGAATTAGAATCTAGAACTAGAATATAGACTAGATCTAGACTAGATCTAGAATTGGAATCAAGACTAGAACTTGATTAGGTCTAGATCTCCACTTTTTAATTAGACTCTAAATCAAGCTCTAGAACTAAATATTGAATCGAGACTAAATATAGAATCTAGACCTAGACTAGATTTTGTATAACTTTACATTTTTAATCTTAAAATTATTATACCCAGAGTAAGGCAAATATTTTTTTCTACTATTTTATCTTATATAATACAGATGTTAAAAAAGATAACTACGTCCTACACCTCATGCATTTAGTCATGCATATTAACCAATTACCTAAATTCTGCCAAGTCACTGGGTTTACTGGTTAATTTAGGCAACCCATTCCATGCTCTTATAGCGCTAGGGAAGAAGGAGCATTCGTACAAATTTGTCCTAGCATATGGAATTAGGAATGTGCCCTTATCTTTGTGTCGTTCTGAGTATTTTATTAAATTTTGTTTTTAAAGATTATGGTTCAGTGTTTTATGTATGATTGCAACTTTACTTTTGAGTCTTCTATCCCGAAGGCTTTATAAATTTAATGATTTTTACTAAAGGTGTTACTCTAGTAAGATGTGAATATTCGTTTGTTATGAATCTCACTGCTCTATTTTGTATATGTTCCAGTTTCTTAATGTTTTCTTGAGTTGAAGGGTCCCTAACAGAGTATGTATATTCTATTATTGGCCTAACCCAGGTTACATAATATTTTAGTTTTATGTTCTTAGAAATTTCATGTTATAAACCCTAATGCTATAATTTTTTGTTAGTTTCATCATTATGGGGATTCCATGACAGTTCTTCATTTATTATAACACCTAAGTATTTTGAGTTTTTAGTCTGTGTTACTGGATTACCATGACTAAGATAAGTGGAATTTATTTGTTTTAGTTTTTTTTGTTACTCTTAATAACTGACATTTGTCTGGGTGGAAAGACATGCCTTCAATTTGATTCCCATTTCAGTAATTTATCTAATTCTCTTTGTAAAATGTCTGTATATTGTGTTGTTTTTATTGTTTTATATATTATGCAATCGTCTGCAAATAATCTGACTTTTGTTCCTGAACAAATACAATTTGTTAAACATAGTTGTAAGACTATGGCCTAAACATTGGCAAGAAGAAAAACAAACGTCATGGGTCCACCTGCTACAGCACCGCCCTACATCCTTGACGACAAGCTGGATGCTGAAATTAATTCGACAGAATACCCTGGACTTTCTACTTGTTCCATGTGTAGGCTCTGTTCTGTTGTGCATCCAAAAAGTATAATCCAATACACCCGTACCAAAGTAATCTGTCCAAGTCAGCCAAAGCAAGGGCAAGGCCTATCACAGAATGATAGGTAATAAAAAAAAATCATTTATTAATCAAGTCTTATCCCCCCCCACCCCCCCCCCCACCCCAACCAGAAATCTCTGAAACATTCGCCTAAAGCATTGCCTTTCAGCTCTCGCGCAACAGATTGGTTTGTTAAACACATCTCTTTTTTACAGGCCTCCCAGCAGTCAAGACTACAGAAATTCCCGTTTGATGTACTCAAATCTGTAAGCATTGAAGTGACGTTAGTCTTGTCCATTTTGGTCACTCTCTTAGGATTTCTGCCCACTGGAGTTGTTGCATTGGTGTTTTCCCTTCTGGTCAGTTGTTAAAATCCTATATTATTAATTATTGTAGGAATCTATCTATCTATCTATCTATCTATCTAATCTAATCTAATCTAATCTATCTATCTATCTGTCTGTCTGTCTATCTATCTCGCCTTTATTTCATTCTTTTGACAAAGCGTAGAACAATGCACTATGTCTGTCTGGTACAATTATTGTTGTAACAACACTTGTGCCAGATGTAACAACATGCACGATGTTACGATGTGTTGTTATGCCGGGGATTTTACTTGAATTCAATAGTTGCAAAAAATGACGATCTAGAATTACAATTAACGATTCTTTGATAAAACAAAACTCTGGAACTTTATTCAAACACAACGTAAGTACAGCTTATGTACAAAATTACAAATCAATGAGCATGAAACATATTACAAAGGCTTTTCAAACAGAGCTCCTAGAAACGTGACTGACTACAAGAACATTATTTTATCGACTCACTTTTACTTTCTTACTACCGCCAATTCTCTGGCGCTAACTCTTTTCAAAAATGTCTTTGTTTAAATTCAAATCAACCAATAGATTTCAAACATACTAATTACGTCCCTTGGGTAAATCCTGACGTGTTGAAAAGTGTCTAAATTTGAGGATTAAATCCCGAGACTCATGTCGAGGGCTTATATTTCTTTCAAAAGTGAAATGTACAAACAATTCTATAATGTAATCTGTGACATATTACCCCCCTCTCCATTTAGCATTTGTATGGTAATAGAAATGCTCATATGTATTAAAATTTAAATATACACAAAATACCATACATGAAATTATAGAAAAATGGTTGAGGTAACATATGACAAAATAAAGTCAACTTGGAGATGACAACAATAATAAAAAAAATGTAAATGCAGTGAATAAAATTATTGATGACTTTGAATACCTGTCTCACTATTCAAGTGGTTATGAAAATGAGACAATGCTTGTCATGAACAATATCAAAAGTTGTACAAAGCATAATACTTGGATAAATTAAATCTTGAATTGAATGAGTTACTTCTCTTCATGGTGCTTCATGATAATACTAAAATATGACATTATAACTCATTTGGTTAGTACTAATGTGAAAATGTGTACATGGAAAAATATATTGCATATGAAAAATTGACATAGAAAAAATAATTGTGATAGTACATGACAATCTTCTGAGAAAATACTACTCAATGTGATCAATCTTCTGAATAATAATACTCAATGTGATATAAATCTCAACATGTGTGAAGCAATGAAAATTTCCAATTATAAGTCATGTATCTGTACCATTATAATAGGATATATGCAATAATAATATACCTGAAATAAAATACCTGAAATAAAATGCTCATGATTTAAAAATTAAGATGTCTGATGCATGTCATATGCAAAGATGCTGAAACATAATAAACAAAGTATCTTGAATGAATGACCTTCCTCAGTGGGTTGCTTGGTGCTGAAATATATATAACATAATCTTATATAGAACTCCTGTGAAAAATGAGTAGACAAATTTATTAATTTGATTTGATATAACTGGATATTGCTCTTCCTTGACGAGTATGAATGATAATGGATCAAGTGACACTAAATATGCTATAGTACATATGTAAAATAGAAATGTTAAGTTCGGAACCCTTCTGAATTGCCGACATGTATGTGCATGTGCGTTTTCTAAACTTGAAGAAAAGGTCTTTCAGTTTATGAGGCTGTTGTATCCATGTCATATTGATCTCACAGATAATGTCCGATTGAACCGCGTTTGAGTTTAGGGAAAATAAGAACTGTTCGAAACCAAAACTCAATTTTCTGGTTGATGAACTTTGACGCTGTAGAACAATGGTAGCAGAATGCTTTGCATTAGAATGTTCAATAAAGCAATGACTGAACATGTCTGAGTTCAATCGGTCAATACAGCAATGTTGAAGAAGTTCATTTGTTCCTTTCTGAAGAAAAGTTGCCCCTTGAGTGGACGGAGGTTGAAACTTGGTGTTGTCAATGTTGTTGCTTTCTGAGTTTCTTTCAAATTGCAGTACTGGAAATGTCTCAGAAACACTGGTAAAGAAATCTGCATGGTCTGGAAACACTTTAATGTTCTTCACTGTTTGTAGTGCTATGTCATTCAGAGTGATGACCTTGGGAATGTCAATTTGATTTGATGCTGGTAATGAAACATCTATCTCAGGAATGGGTGTTGATGATGTTTCTTCTTCTTCCTCAGGAATAGTTGCTAAGCTTGTAAAATGTTCAACTTCTGCTTTGATGTCTTTATTATCTGTTTCATGGTAATGTTCAAACTTATGAACATGAAATACTTTGGTAACCTTGTTGACATTGATTTCATAAAGCAGGTTGGAAATCTTTCTGGTGATGGTAAATGGACCTTGCCATTTGTAGAATAGCTTGTTACTCCAATCTGGTAACAGTAAATTGACTTGATCTCCTTGAGCAAAATATCTTGATTTCATGTTTTCATGTAATATTCTTTGACTTCCAATGTTCATGGTTGTAATGGCTTCTTGAGTTGACTCACATTCTTTCAAATGAGGAATACTTGTATGAGTTTTAGAGTCAAGTTGCATAGTTTTTCTTTTGTCTGGTATAGCCAAAGTTGATTGAATATAAGTATCTGCTTCTGGTTCTGGTTCATGAGACTTGTCTTGATTGTAGCAAAAATGTTCAATGCATATCATAGTATTTGATGCAGATGCAGTCTTATTCAAGTCTTGATGTATGAAGTCATCATCAGCGGTTAGGGATGGGAAAGTACTTGGCAGGGATGGGCTTATATTGTCAGGTAGGGATGGACATGTAGTGGGTAGGGATGGACATGTAGTAGGCAGTGATGTCCCTGTTGATTTACTTGAGTCATGATGCATAGATTCATTGATGTCAATTCTGGTTTTGTAGTCTTCTTTGTTCTTTGTTTTAGTTATGTTGCTTTTCTTTTGAGTTTGTTTCTTTTCACAATAATCATGTTGACAATGTGAACAATTATTAATGTATTTCTTGACATCTTTGGTCAAGCTAGGCCAATAATATTCTTTGGCAATTCTCTTCTTGGTACTTGTTACACTCATATGTATGGTGTCATAAAATTCATGCTTTGCTTTAATAACTTGTTTTCTGTACTTCTTTGGTACATATATTTGTTCAATGACATTGTACTTGTGGAAAGTATACTTCTTGAGAAATCCATCTTCGAGATATGCTGTACGCTTTCCTAATTGAACTTTCTGGTTTATTCTTGTTAATGTTGCATCATTCTTTTGTTCAGCTTTGAATTCGGTATTTTTCAATTCTAATAATTCTCGTTTTAATTCTTCTTGCCGTCTTTTGTCATCTTCTCTGTCTATTTCAGCTAATTTATTATCAAACCATCTTTCTCGTTCATGTGAAGGAATGTTGAGTTTTTCTGCTAAAGCTATGGCTTCACCTATTATGTCTGTTGTTAAAGTCATGTTACAATGTTCTTTTGCTTGATATTCTCTTTGTTTTTCTGCTTCTTTTTGACGTATCTTTGTTTGATATTCTTTTTCTTCCTGTCTCTCTGCCCACTGGTCTGGCTTTGGCATTTGCTTTTCTTTGGCTAATTCTATCAATTCGAAGAGTCGTTGTGTTCTGGAACTGGAGGCCATATTTAATTTCTTTGTTAGTTTCTTGTATTGGAGCAAAATGTTCGATATCTGGATTTTGGCTTTATCTCAGATATAATAATAATAATATAGATCTAGTGACAAAGTTCTTGAAGCCTCAATTTGCTAATAAATTCTTGACAGTAGACTTGTAGTTACTGGAGTCGTATGATTGATATATAGATCTATTGAGCCGATGTACTTTTTTTTTTTTTTCTGGTTTAACAGTTGGTTAAATCTGGTCTTCTGTTTACTTTGTGCTGCACAAATGATTATTTACTGGTCTTCTTTATAATGACTATAATGCCAGTTATTTGCTTTACTGGTCTTTTATATTGCCAGTTATTTGCTTTACTGGTCTTTTATATAATGCCAGTTATTTGCTTTACTGGTCTTTTAATAATGCCAGTTATTATGTATATTGGTCTTACTCCTTTTGCCAATTACATATAATAATAGATTTCGTGAGTTAGACGTAACTCTAACGAAAATCTTTATAAAAGAATTATCGATAACCAACTGACCTGTTAAACACAGAAATTCTGTCCTCCGTTAAATAAGAATGAAGTTCCTTTGAAGAGTTTTAGAAATTGGTCCTAGATCTTGAATAAATTTCGTTAAAAGTTGTCCGTGAACTTTTATTTGTCGGAGAGTGCCAATGTAACAACACTTGTGCCAGATGTAACAACATGCACGATGTTACGATGTGTTGTTATGCCGGGGATTTTACTTGAATTCAATAGTTGCAAAAAATGACGATCTAGAATTACAATTAACGATTCTTTGATAAAACAAAACTCTGGAACTTTATTCAAACACAACGTAAGTACAGCTTATGTACAAAATTACAAATCAATGAGCATGAAACATATTACAAAGGCTTTTCAAACAGAGCTCCTAGAAACGTGACTGACTACAAGAACATTATTTTATCGACTCACTTTTACTTTCTTACTACCGCCAATTCTCTGGCGCTAACTCTTTTCAAAAATGTCTTTGTTTAAATTCAAATCAACCAATAGATTTCAAACATACTAATTACGTCCCTTGGGTAAATCCTGACGTGTTGAAAAGTGTCTAAATTTGAGGATTAAATCCCGAGACTCATGTCGAGGGCTTATATTTCTTTCAAAAGTGAAATGTACAAACAATTCTATAATGTAATCTGTGACAATTGTGTACACATTGTTTCTTCCCTTTCTCGGATCAAGTTGAAACGTTACACAATTATTTGTTGTACCTAACAAAAGAGCCGTCAATCAAAAGAATTATGCACATTTGGCTAATTTATTATTGGTTATTAGCTATTTTGTTTGTTATCGAGAAGGGAAGTAAATGCTACTTATTTAGAGATGTGTCAATATATGTGGATTTGTTTCATTGTGTACACTTTGTCCCCCTTCCTAGATAGATAGATAGTTAGATAGATGGATGGATAGATATATATATATATATATATATATATATAGATAGATAGATAGATAGATAGATAGATAGATAGATAGATAGATAGATAGATTAGACTTACACAAGATCGTGTATTTTTAATAATTTGTTGTATTTATGTATTTATTTCTATATGTTTCAGTCCCTGAGTGAATACAAAACTGGGAATATGGCTAAGGCCAAGGAGTACTGCAATATCGCTCAAATCTGGATTGTCATCACAGTGATTATCTGCATCCTTTTATGGTTTAGTATTATAATTATGTTCATCATGACATTTCTCTTCTTCAAACAAAGTTATGAGGATTCAATGACTCGCATAAACGTAAGTACACCCATAGTTCTTTAAGTTCTTTTTTTTTTCTTTCAAGCAAACATAGGTCTGTAAAGACTGGGATTGTTTAATTTCGAGACCTTTGGGCTCCTCTGAGTCTACCCAGCTCTAACGGGTTCCTAACATTAGTTAGGGAAAAGTAAAGGTGGTTGGTCGTTGTGCTGGCCACATGACATCCTCGATAACCGTGGGCTACAGAAACAGAAGATCTTTACATCATTTGCCCCATCGATTACAAGGTCTAAAAGGGGAACTTTTACTTTTAAACATAAGCTGCTAGCTCTAGCCAAGAAAGACGGTGGTAAAAGATCAATAAAAGCCATCTCCAGTCCAAAAGATTTTGTTTTTTTACAATTTGTGTTTCTACATAATAATAATGCAAATAGATCTTTTGTTAAATACTAGCATTACACACCGGCTAGGCCTGGCTTTATATGGTTTATAATGGCTTGAACATCACCCCCCTTTTTTTATTTTGATTTTAACGATTCCCTTAACATACTGTAATAACTTAAAGGGAGGCAACTCAACGAGACATAGATGTTTATTTACATGAAGACATGACAAACACATAGGACATCTGCCTTGAGCACAGCCTCTACATCTCGGCTCTAGACTTGGTCGGAAATAGTTCTTTCACGAATGTCCACATCTTTCCTAGTCTAGTGTCTAATAGTGCGCACCTTCTGCACTATCTTGGATGGTGGTGTGCATGGCAAGGTTATAACACTGCCCCCCTTCTTAGCCCTTGTTATATAAAGGGAGAGTGATCCTTAAAGGATCATGGGCACAACATGGCCTAAATTGTGCCGATGTGCCTAAACTCAAAACTCAAACTCAAACTCGTCCCGAAAAAAAAACAGTGCAGTGCAAGTTTGACAGTTCAGGTGGAGGTCGATCGGTGGGAGCCACAGACGGCAGGGAGCATGTTCCACACGAAGTCATCAGCACTGTTTTCCTCTGGTGCCGCTTTCTCTTTCTCCAGTTGACCAAGCTGTTGTTGAGACGATGACGTGGCCCTTTGATACACAAAGAGATAGTGTCAAGCACTGTTTTCTTCAATATAGCCGTTGATCGAACACACTGTTTCAGCAGATCATCCCGACAGACGCCTCTCAAGGGAGCTGCAGGTTCACACGTAGCCACGTTGCAAACAAAGTCCAATGCGCTGAGATCATACTCAGTTCACAGTCTCACGTCCAAGAGATAGGTCTCTTCAGTTCAAGTTCAAGTGGAAGATGTCTTCCTCTTGACAGCTCAGATTTAGCCTGGATTGACTGACATTCGTCTAGACCAATGTTGATGATGATGATGATGCCTTCCTAGTCTAGTGTTTAATAGTGCGCACCTTCTGCACTATCTTGGATTTCATTTTATACGTTAAAGCTATTGAAACGAAACAAAACGAAACGAAAATTATACAAAATTTCATTTTATAAGTTATATATATAAAACAAGAACCTGTATACAAAATTATTGTGAATCCGCAGGGCGGTTTATGGGATCTCTTGATACATAAATTAGTAAGTCAGTGATTGGTATTTTTTGCTTATACTATAGACTTTGCTAACCATTCGAAATTCTGTACACCGGAAACACCAGAAAGAAAAACGTGAACTTTATTGATGTGTCTTAAAAAATCTGCAATAAATTAGAAACGAAACTAAAAGTGTGCGCACTATGACGTCACGGAAATTTCCATTTAAAAAGATAATATAAAAATATAAGCACCATCTTTGTTTAACCCTTTAAGTGCTGAGCTTTTTAATAAGAGTGCTTACAAAATGGAATTACAATTCTAGTGCTTAGAGGCTAAACTACCACACGCGTCTTAAGGGTTAAGGAAAAATAAAATACAACTACTAAGCGGGTGCATGGCAGACAGTCAACGCCGTACTGTATAACATTAAGTCCGTAACAAGTCTGCTGTGTGCATGGGAAAACCAATAATTCTAGTAGGTTACCTAATAAATATAATAATAATGCAAATAATAGATCTAATAACAATGATGTCGTATTACTTCCAATCCAAAAAGTAGGGAGGCTTACAGTATTTGTGTGGTCCCCAGGCCTGTAGAATAAATAAATAATATAATAGGATTAGTCTAATGGATCTCATTCACCAATCGTAAAGAAACAACATTTAGCCAACATGATAATATTGCAAAAACAATGGGAAAAAAACTGTCACGTGACAGCCTGTGTGTATTACGTAATTTATATAGAAGAGATGGATAACCACGTGGCTAAATGTTGTTTGTTTACGATTGGTGAATGAGGTCCATTCTCTTATTCTGGATCTTGATATATTAATAGGTAATAATATAATATATAACAGATATTACTAATTAGATCTCCACTTTGTCACAGATTACTATACTTTAAAAATATTTTAAGAGTACATTAAAATAAAGTCTATAAATAAATAAATTAATTAAATAAGATTTAAAAGGAGTTCCGGATTTCTCACGGTTACGCAGTCTTGGCTGTGATTTGCATACATAGTCACATCATGTGTAGGCATAACTGTGGTGTGGGTCGGTTAAGGTTCTCTTATCTTCTATCTTTTGCAACATATTTCCTTTTGGTCTTAAATATGTATTGCGATGCTCTATTCTATGTCAAGATGGCTTCTAAGGTGGCCTCTAAGGCGTTTTCGGGGAAGGGGGAGGGACTGTATATGTTTACATCGACTACATTTCAGCTCACTAAAAAAGATTGCCTTTGGCATACGGTTGTGGTAGTGGTCGAATTTAAAGCAGTTCCTCTACACTTTTCAGCATTAACACGGAGATCGCTATTGGTAATGTGGGTCATGGCGGTCGTCTTGCCCATGACGGAGCGCAGACATCGTTAAGGAAAGCATTAAAGAAGTCTGTTGTTTTCAGTTTAGTACCCATATTTCAGGGCCATTAGGAAGGGTTTAAGAATATCAATGCCTGTTAGACACTAATTTTTGTAGGCAGGCGGAGTGATTTATTCCACAGCACTCTCACTTGGAGGCGTCCAAAAGCGCTACTAACCTTAGCCAGACGATTATCAAATTGTCTTGAAAATGATGCATCATTGTATTCCTTGATTTCCTTTTAGAGGTCTATCACGTTTAGGGAATGTTCATTCAATGGGATCTTTGGGACTGAGTAGATTTTATTGTGTGACTTCTGAAACGTGGTTCCTGTATTTTATGGGTTTATTGTTAGATCAAACAATCTGCAGCGTATGAAAATTCTTTGACGGCGAGCTGGAGCTCATGATTAGTGTGAAGAAGTTGGGCGCAATCATCGGCATGATGGGCTCGAATGACCATATATATTAAACATATTTATGTATAATAGTATATAGCTGTCACGGGTCGAGTCTGTGACCTATTTCGACCAGTTTCTAGAAGCTCGAGGTCAAGCCAGTGCTGTCCAACGTAAACAAGTTAATTTTAGGCATCCAATCAAAGAAAGAGTTTATGGTAAAAAATAGCATACGTCTGCTTCTAGAAGGTCAAAGTTACTCAAATAATTAGGGGAGAAGTTTCCATGATTCTGGAATGTACGATTAAGAAAGGTATAAATTAGGGGAAAGTCATTTAGACGAGGGTCCTCGCATAGTAGTGGTTCTTGTCCTCGCTTAGTAATAGTTTGATAGAGGTTATAAGTTTTGTGATATAAGCGGGTCCATTAATTAGAGTTTTATTAGTTGAATTGATATTTGTTGAAGTGATATGAGTTGAAGTTACCTTAATTGAAGTTACAGTAGTTGAAGTATTATAAGTGAAGATTTGTGTATCTTTAAGATTTGAATTGAGAAGTCATTTGTATAAGAAAGTTGGAGAAGTATTATTAAAGGAGTTTTGGAGATAATACAGAGATGTTTGTTTCTTCATTTCATTTAAATTAAGAAGTTTGATGATATAATCCCCGGCAAGTGGGAGCGTCACAATAGCTTTGTTTGTAGTTAGTCTGTCTTGTACCATTCCGTCTTGAAATTTACGAAGTCTCCGGTACGACAAACTCGTCTAATAACCATAAGGACATATTCTGGTAGAGTATATGTTTATCTCACAAAAGCCAGTCTGACGCTTGGAATTAACCTTTTTCTAGACATTATGTAAAAAGATTCTAAGAGAAGTGATGGCATTTGGAGTGCTTTGGAGTACTTCTCTGTCTGAGCTCATATAGTTTTACATTCAAAATTAACATTTTCGACCCTCCTCTGCCTTTAGATCTTTATACAAGATATATCTAGGAAGCCTCCTGCATAGATACTTGTATTAGCTGTTTTGTAAACCAAATTTATGAACTGTGAATCATATCTTCTTTGAATGCCCATTTTCAATCCACCTTAGGCAGACCCTACTACCACTAAAGCCTAATATAGCAATGCTGAGCAAGTGAAAAAAAATATTTTGTCCTAGGCACAGAAGAAATGAGTCTGCAGCGCAATAGCAAACTGTTGACAAGAAGGAGAAGAAAAATGCAACATCTGTCTTGGAAGTCTCGCGCAGTAATACTAGTATTATCTTTTGCATGCTAGTGACGCAGGGCTCAGAAAAAAAAAGTCAAATCAAGATGGAGTTGACCTACTTATGAACTGTACTTGTAAAGTCGCATTGGCAGTGTGTAGACACTGTACCATGGCTGTGTCGTTCAAAACTAGACGTTTTTAAATTGCGATTGGATAAGGGCAGTCCATTATTAGAAATGACCAAGGTCCCCATGCATCTAGAAGTATCGATGTGAGCACAGTGCTTTTTGCCACATTCAGATGTGGCATTTCTAGGTAGAAGTTGGATTGAATTTACTTAAACATCACAAATTCCCTTCAGATTAGATTGCGACTACTTAAACATCACAAATTCCCTTCAGATTAGATTGCGACTACTTAAATGTCACAAATTCCCTTCAGATTAGATTGCGACTACTTAAACATCACAAATTCCTTTCAGATTAGATTGCGACTACTTAAACATCACAAATTCCTTTCAGATTAGATTGCGACTACTTAAACATCACAAATTCCCTTCAGATTAGATTGCGACTACTTAAACATCACCAATTCCCTTCAGATTAGATTGCGACTACTTAAATGTCACAAATTCCCTTCAGATTAGATTGCGACTACTTAAACATCACAAATTCCCTTCAGATTAGATTGCGACTACTTAAACATCACAAATTCCTTTCAGATTAGATTGCGACTACTTAAACATCACAAATTCCTTTCAGATTAGATTGCGACTACTTAAACATCACAAATTCCCTTCAGATTAGATTGCGACTACTTAAACATCATAAATTCCTTTCAGATTAGATTGCGACTACTTAAACATCACAAATTCCCTTCAGATTAGATTGCGACTACTTAAACATCACAAATTCCTTTCAGATTAGATTGCGACTACTTAAACATCACAAATTCCCTTCAGATTAGATTGCGACAACTTAAACATCACAAATTCCCTTCAGTCTCGCGAGACGCTTTGAACTAGTGTCTTTTTAATTACTTCCCTTAACAAAATTACAAGTGCTAATAAAACTGATTAGATTGATTATTTTTTAAATTTTTATTTTTGTTTAGATGGGCCAGTTTGAGCCACCAGAAGGACGATAGCTAAACTAGTATCAAATGAGAAGCTTTGTTATAATGTCTTATTCGGATCGAGGCGTTTTAAAGTTTGTATATATTTAATTTATAACTTTATTATGATAAGAAGTCTAATTGTATGCATGCTTCTAGTCGACCCTGTTTGATAGAGAATGAGAACCAGTAACAGTGGCGTAGCTAGGAATAGGGGAGCCCGTTTGGACATTCGACGTCATGCCATGAGATAATGGCCATAGCATTTAATGCAAAATAAATTTCGGACAGCCATTTGGGGTAACTCATCAAGTGAGGGAGGATTTTCAAATTCGGACCCCCCCCCCCTTTTCCACCATCCTAGTTACGCCATTGACTAGTAACTTACAAAAACAATTTTAAAAAGAGTATTTATGAAGCTAATAACTTTTAGTACGAGTGATTATTTTGATCTCAATAACTAATGGATGATTTTTTTTAAAAATAAACGTTCCCCCTCCCCATCCAATCCTCTTCCCCCCACCCCCGACCGAAAAAATACTTGTTAAGCGAATGTATAAATTTAGTCAAGAGTATATATTACTTTAATGATAGGCCTAAAGACCTAGACCATAGACTTATATATATCTAGTACTAGACTGGAAACCGGAAATAAATTCTTATCCGCGACTGATCGATCGTGAACATTGTGTAGAAAGTTGGATCAAGGCGTTGTTTTTGTAAAGTAGTTCCAAGAAGTAAAGTTGTTGTTTCAACCCTAACCTATGTAACATATAATTTTATTTTTTAGATCTAGATCTAGTAATTGATTATGAAAAATACACAAAAAATTACAATTTTAGTGTTGCATTCAGTCTTTTGATAAAGAAGATTATGTATCTAAAAATTGCGAAATAATAATTATGAGACGAGAGTACTCTTATTTTTCATGTTCATTTACTAGATCTACATCTAAAAACTGAATTATATGTTACATAGGTTAGGGTTGAAAAAAATAGCCTCAACTTCTTCTAACTACTTTACAAAACAACGCCTTGATCCAACTTTCTAAAAAATTTTCACGACATTTTTTGTAGTGTTAAAAAGTCTCCATGTCCAGTCTAGATATAGTAGATATAAGTCTATAACCTAGACTGTGCGCAAAATTTAGCTCTTTGATCATGAAGACATGCGGGAATACCCGCTGACGTGTGTTTGTGTGTGCTCAAGATATAGAAGGTCTCTCACTCCAAACTAATTTTCACATTTTTATATTCGGGAAAATCATAACGGTTAAACCACGCTTTTTCCTATGTGGCTAATTCGCTAGTTTTTTTGTTTTTTTTTCTAGGAAAATCGTTGGATCCCTTTTCGAGATCCGTGTTCATGTTATTGAGCCCACACACCTAGAAAGTTCCACGTTCCATGAAGTTATGTGTTGAATAGAGATATCGTAAACATACTGCAATATACTAAAGGGAGACTATTTTTTAGGGAAAAGTTGTAGGCCTATCTGTTGAGGCTTTGAATGAAAAATTTGCCCTTTGCAAAACAGTTAACAGTTAGGCCAGGTTCACATTTAACTTCACCTATCCCTCAATCTGTTGGACCGGTGTGGCAGCACACAAGATTTGTCAGCCGTGTTTCTCCATTCTTCTTTGTCCTTTGCCTTTGATAGAATTTCATTTACAAACAGGCCTGTACATTCTTTGATGTTATCTTCCCATCGCTTTCTCTGTCTTCCCATCCTTCTTATACCTGCTACTGTTCTTCTTATACCTGCTACTGTTCTTCTTATACCTGCTACTGTTCTTCTTATACCTGCTACTGTTCTTCTTATACCTGCTACTGTTCTTCTTATACCTGCTACTGTTCTATGTGACCATTGAGTTTGAGTTGACGTTTGTTGACCATGGTTCGCAGGTCATCATGGGGTCCAATTGCTGTATTAATCCTATTTCTAATCTCTTCATTCTTTATGCGGTCTTTGTAAGTGACACCTAGGTTAAATAAATTTTGCAGTATTGAGAGATATGGCAGTAAATATGCGATTCTTTCCCATATAGAAGCTTAGTTTTTGTTATACATTTTTTTTTAAATTTTGCTTGTTAAAAATCTTACCACCTAAGCTACAGATTCTCGATACGAGTTGTCATAGAAACATCCATAACCACCATCATTAACATTTCTTTCTTTTTTTTTTTTAAACAAAGTTCTGAACGTATTCAGAGATGTATCTCTAATGTGTTTGTATGCGAGATGTATCTCTAATGTGTTTGTATGTCTCCCAGATGGATGGTCAACTCAGAAACATTCGAGTTATTCTCACTCACACTGTTCTATGTGCTCACAGTTATTTATATACTCCAGGTGAGTTGGCAATAAGCCTATACATCTCTAGATCAGGTATTCTCAAACTGTGCGGATCGCCTCATTGAAAAGGAACGAGAGGGTGTTGTGGGCAACTGCCCTATTTAGAATACCTTTATTCAAGTCAGAACTTCATGGAGGGTTGGTGGAGGCTGGAACATGGACACGGATCTCAAAAAAAGGCTCTAACAAATTTCCTAGAAATATAACAATTAATGTATATCGCTGAGAAAAGAAGTATTTAACTCGTTGGCACACAGGACATTTCCAATTTGACAGTTTTAATTTTCCAAAATAAAAAAAAAAAAAAAGAAAGAAATTCAAATTTGGCTAGAGAACCAGACCTAGATATTGATTCAACATTGGTTTTGAAAGGACAAACGCGTTCGAAAATTTCGTAATGTAATGCACACTTGATTCGAGAGTTTAGTAAATTAATGTTTAGGAACATTGTTTGCGCATCGTCTTCTAAGTCTAGATCTAAAGTCCTATCCTTGAATATTATAAAGTGTAGTAGGTCTATCTATACACTGATTTTACCAGGATTCTTTCTCGGGGGGGGGGGGGGGGGGAGGGGGCAAAAGTGGCGAGGGGAGGAGGCGGGGTTAAAAATGTTATGTTTTTTTAACCTAACATTCAATGGTTATTAGAAGAAAAACAATTGCTCTATAAGCTGTATAAGGGAGATATTGTCTTTCTTTAAAAAATATTGTTACTATTTTTCTTTTTTAGGAATCTTTTTGGCGTGTATTTATAAAGCTATATGTCTTCATTAATCTAGTAACAAGGATATTGTTACCAGTGTTTATAAAATACATTCATTATGTTTCATCCTTTAATCAGGCGTCTCAGATAGATTTTACAAGGTAGAGTCATAACGTTGTTTAGATGAAAACATTTTATTACGCCTACGTCTACACGATTCTAGAGTCTAGCCGACTTTCTCATGTCAGATTGATTGCATTTCTCCTGAGTGGCGAATTGTTACTCGGTCTTCGGTTTGTAGCTCCAGACATCTAGCACAACTAAACCGATGTAGGCGTATTCAAGTCTTAGTGAAATGAGCTTGGACAGATTAAAAAAAAACAACAACCTAAATATAACTTTTACTTTCTAAACATGCGCAGTTTTATTTTGAAAGTAGATTGATGTAGAAAAAAAAATGAAATAATAATTTATATATCATTTCTGTCTTACATTTCAATTTGTTCCGAGAATGGGTGTGTGAGAAATTTAGTGTACAATTATCTAACAGGACTAACCTTTACATATTTATTCTTATCTGTGATTTGAGATAAATAATTAATAACCAGCATTTAGTTGACAAATTGGTTAGTTTTCTTTGATTGATTGATGTATTGTCTAAGTAATGAATAATTGTTGAAAGTTTCAACTAGATCCGAGAATTGTTTTGGAAGAAATAACATATCCAAACTTTTTACTAGACAGACAGAGTTGGTACAAGTTTAGCTTTGTAATTATTAAATGTAGATTCTGAGTGTATCCCGATCTAATCTAATGTTATATCAGGCGAGTGTAGTCAATAACTATGAATGTACTTGCTATATTTTCTGATTCCCCAGGCTAGATGGGCCTTACAACAGGGAGACACAGCAGAGGTCAAGGTGACACTCAATCGAATGATGTTCTTGACGATTCTCTATCTCCTTTCCTCCATTAAGAATTTGTTTGAAGTCCTCATGCCATGCCCGTCCTAGTCACGCTACTAAGAGAGAAACAGCAGCTCTATCAATTTTTTTAAAACCCACTAGGCCATAGTTTGGTTTCAGCTTGGACAGAGTAGTGTATTTGTATTTTCAGAAGAGTAACATCATTGGGAAACTGTATGCCATCATAGATTACAGGAAGAAATGCCACGAATAAAACATGAACACAAATCTACTTATGTTTGTTTGTTTTTATGTTTGTTTAATCTTAAGTTTGTTTGTCTTCATGTTTATTTATACTTATGTTTGTTTGTCTTCATGTTTGTTTATGCTTGTGTTTGTTTGTCGTCATGTTGTTTATGCTTGTGTTTGTTTGTCGTCATGTTTGTTTATATTTATATTTGTCGTGTTTGCTCAAATTCTGCTCAATACATTTTCTTGCCAACCTCCCCGTGGTGTCTTTATGGAGCAAGTTCAACCTCGTGCAATGTTCTGCAAAAGGTTAACGTTACGAGAGCCTCCGTATCCTCCTGGCCAGCCTCTGTGCATGATCGACTGTTGCAGACCTTTGCTGGCAGGTGTTTGGAAAAAGTGTTGAGCGCTGGATGGTATTTCTGATCAGCCTCCTCATTGGAGACAAGTTGGGGGGGGGGGGGGGGGTAAATGAAGTTCTCCCCTCAATCGACAGGCCCTAAACTGGTCTTCCATCCTACTATACTTCTGTGGATTAAAAGCCTGCTGAAAAAATAACCATACTCCATACATAAACAATGTTTTAAATGTTTTTCTTGTCTTATCGATGTCTTGTACAGTGTTCGATTTAGGTTCTCATTTCGCCATCTACGTCTGTCCTCGGCAGTGGATTTTTTGTTGGTCTCAAATGTGTTTCCGGCGCCTTGTAAGTGACCTCCAGCTGTCTCGTAGGTGACCTCCAGCTGCCTCGTTCTGAAGCCGCCTGTAGCCAGGGGCTCTCTTCTATGTCAGTTACATCCAGTTGGCGCCTAAGCTGGTCTTTAAAGGTTTTCGTGGGGCACCACTGTTACGTCAATCAACTTTCAGCTCACAAAAAAAAAAAGAAAAAGACTGCCTTTGGCATTCGCTCGTCCCCCATACGGGATACATGCCCTGCCTAGCGTAGCTGCTGAACTATAAGAGGTCCCTCTATACTGTCCATACATTCGTTCGCAGAGACATCGCTGTTTGTAGTGCGGTCTTGCCACCGTATGTCCATGACGGAACGCAAACATGTTTAATGGAAGCGATCAAGAACTATTAGTAGCTTTATTTATTTATCCAAGGGAATAATGGACTGAAAAATTATTTGATTCTTTTTTTCTGCTATGGAGGAAATCGTTGTTTTTAGAACACATCTCAAAACTTCCAGTCTGTTTAGGTGCACCTTGTGTGCCTTAGTTTATATGTTAAGTGTTGTTCTTTTTTCAAAGATAATAGAGGGGACCAAGTTATACAATGCCAATGAAAATCAATCTTTAAAATGTTCTTAAAGTCTGTAATCTAAAATAGGTTTAGTATGAATAGAGGTAAGTTGAGTTTGAGATCTAACATGAAATCGTCTATCCAAAATGCTGCATAGCTTTTCAGAACATACAGAATCTAGATCTAGATCAAGAGCTATTACGTTTTAAATACACTTGTAAAGGTATATTGCTGTGGTTATTATAGAGAGAGTTGGCAGAATTAGAAAACCTTATACTTAGGCTTGCTGTTCCTACTAAGTAAAGTCTTGTTAACACCAGAGGTTACATTTTCATTTGAGGAGACGTTATTAATATAATCTTTTTTTTTTTTTTAGATGAAAAGATTCTGATTTTTATTTAGATACTTGTAAGGACTTGACTCACGTGAATTCGGACTCGCATTTATGCCCAACTCACAGAGGCGTAGTGGGGGGGCACAATGCCCCGGGCGCAACATATAGGGGGCGCCACTCGAAGGCCTATCTTTCTATGTTATATTCATGGAATATAAATCATTTACCAAGTTGCATTAGTTCAGGAGCAAAAGTCGGATAAGAATATTGAGGGGTTTTCGCCAATAAAGTACCATCCCCGTGCGCATGTTTTGCTCACTACGTCTCTGTCAATCCAGCCCCAGCTGGTAACAATAGCAAGATGCCTGTAGGCTGGTATTCAAGAATATGATTTCCCCCCCCCCCTTTTTTAGAGACTGGTTAGGTTGCGTGTGTACAAAAAAATCGTGTTGTAATGAGTTGACCGATACATTTACAAAGAGACATTCCAAAGCAAGTACCCCTTTTTACAAAGCTTATATCCACTCTGTCTGTCTTTCTGCCTGTCTGGTCAAAGTGTGTACACGTTATTTCTCCCACATCTCGGATCAAGTTGAAACTTCACACAATTATTCATTGACATAGACAAGACATGAATCGTCGATTTTAAAAAAAGTAACCAATTAGCCAATTAAATACTGGTAATTATTATTTTTTGTTTAATAGCAAAAAGTAAAAATAATAATTCAGTATTCACAGATATGGCTCAATTTGTTGGGTTTAGTCCCTAAAAATAGTTAACGCTACTTCTCCTTCGCGCAATCTCCGATCAAGTTGATAATTTAAACAATTATTTATTGTACCTAACAAAACACGAATCAGTAAACGAAAATACTCAATAAGTCAATTATTTATTGGTTATTTAATTATTTTGTTTGATATCGAATAAAGGAAATAGCTTGTACATTATTTGTAGATATAGTTTTAAGGACGTAGTTCTTCCCCTTTAGAAAAGCCTTGTCTAGTAATGTCCACTCTTTACACAAATGACAGAGGAAGCCCCCATGACACAGTTTAGTACACTAAATTCGCTAATGATACTAAGTATCGAAGCTCGATAGAAAATTTTACACACTAGTGCACAGACAATTTCCTAGAACTTAAAGTCTCATAAGGAATTTCACAAAGAACAAACAATCAATACATGAGCTGCAGATAAATACTATACCGTTATATGACAATGCAACAAGTACACTTATACAAATAGTTAGGTGTCATTGCTGACAACAAGCTTTTGTGGGAAGTCCACCTTGAAACTCATGCAAAGAAAATCGCAAAATGGCAATTTTTCTCATGCAAAGTTAACATCTTTAAACTACATAAGAAGATGTTGGATAATAGCACCGGAAAAATTGTGCAAACACAGCAGCTTAGAAATGAAGTAAATTTAACGCCATCCAAAGACAATTATCTCAATCAATTTGTAAATATTACGATCGTACTTTTTGTTTTTTTCATTCTAAGAACTATTCGTTGGTCAATCAAAGTCATCTGTGAAACCCATCTCTGTATCTATATCCCATTCTGCTGACTATGTGGCAAGGTCGCTGGGCTCTTTACCTGGGTTGGTCGACTTCCCAGGCAGTGTCATAGACCCGATTATCCAAGAAGATGGGGTAAGTATTTTTTGAAAGACGTGTTCTGTCCCCAGCCAAGGCTGAGTGTGGTAGCTCGGTTAGTTGGAAGTCGTCTTGAAAGTAGACCAAAGCTCTACATTGGTAATAGACAAAGAAGGGATGGAATTGGAATAAATATTTTTGTGACGATGACTTTGTGTAGATCATACAATGCAATGGCAAAAATTGTGATTGAAATTGTGATGATACAATTTTGTATGAAATTGCTGTTCATGTAATGTTCCGATCACTCAAACAACATCTAAAGCCGAAGATACTAATTTAAAGTATAAACCAGAAATACCGTTCAAATAAACCTCTTCCATCTCCTCTCCTCTCTCTCCCCTCCCCTTTCCCCTCTCCTCCTCTCTCCCCTCCCCTCCCCTTTCTCCTCACCTCCTCCCCTCCCCTCCCCTTTCCTTTCCCCTCTCCTCTCACCTCCTCTCTCCCCTCCCCTCTCGCCCTCCTATACCCTCTGTCAGGTTTAGGATTTATTTGCGTTTTTAACTAGCTGTATACTGTTAAGGTCCCGGGGTTCAACCTGACAAGAACATCACTCACACACAGTCGTACATACAGTAAACAACAATGTGAATAGTTTAAATAACAACAAAAATAAATGAATTTAATTGTATGAAACATATATGTGTATGTACAATGAGGATGACAAATAGACAGTATATATATTAGATATATATATATATATATATATATATAATAGGTATATATAAAGATATTATACAATAATTAAATTAAGCACCTTTGCTACGGCTATTAACTTGTCACCCTGGCTTTATGGTCCACCAGACTCTGACCGACTGGCGTCACACACTGCCAACCTTGGTAATAGTAAAGTTTGACAATGACAATGAAAAAAAACTGCAATATGTATTTCTGAGACGGCAAGCGACGCCCACAACTCCAACACTGGCACCCTATAAACGAAATAAACACAATACTCTCAACTTCTACACTAAAAATAGAAATAGTGACAACCTCATACAACATACAATAATAGATATCACAAACGAATAACTCACCCTAAACAGGGGTCCCAAAAATCCAACTGAAAAATAAGTCCGAGAAACAGGTACAGACAAATAACGTTTTACGAGCCAACACACCGTCCGCTACAACCAAACTAGAGGGTGAACTGCCTCGTGACAAAGAATGACCGATAGATGTCACCGGACTTTGTGACGTAGCAAAACAATTCAAAACAAAAAAATACAAGACACTCTCGCCCCGTACACGTACTACCAGTAGAGGAAATAAAAAAAACAGAGTTAGGAGAAAGAAATAGACACTTGTCTATACTACGCGACATCCCCCCTCCTCGACGAGCTGGAAATTTTGAAAGAAATTCCAGTCATCAAAAATCCTTTCGAAGACAAAACTTTGTAGAAAGAACAAGGAAGAACAAAATGATCATAAGTGCATCTATGTCACATTTCAAAATGTAATAATGGAAGAAAAAAAATGATGGGGAGTCACCAATTAATGAACCAAGGAAACACAATACACGTCAAGATAAAGATCCAATAACAAAGAAAAGTTGGTTACCTTGACTTTGAAGGTGACCCATATCAACTTGGGACAAGAACCAAGTTATATTACAAATTCATATTTACAAATACAACATTAATATAATATACCAAATTATATTTATATTAAATAAATACACATTATATTCTTGAAATTAGTATCATTTGCATAATATAAAACACAAGTTCAAATGTTATAACACATAGAAACATAAAATAAATGGCGGATGGAAGTCTATATCAATCTTGAACAAAGATCAGCCAGCAGATTGTTCTCTCCCTTTACGTGGACAACGTCAAAGGAGTAGTCTTGTAGCATCAATGCCCCTCTTGTGATACGTGCGTTTGTAAAGTTTGTGCTCCTGAGATACGATAAGGCCTTGTGATCAGTCAGCAGGTGAAATGTTTTACCTGCTAAATACCTGTCCAGTTCCTTAACAGAATATACTATGGCTAATCCTTCCCGTTCAATAATAGAGTACTTCTGCTCCCGAGGCAACAATTTACGGCTTACGTACTTTATGGGATGTAACACGCCTTTGATACATTGACAGAGAATGCCAGAAATTCCTTTATCTGAAGCATCTGTCTGAAGAAAAAAAAAAGTTAGAGAAGTATCAGGTAAACGAAGAATAGGACACTTACTCAGACAAGTCTGCAGCCTATTCAATGCCAACGCACACTTGCAGTTCCAGTTTACTTCCATAGGTCTAAATATTGGAACGTTTGACCAACAAAGCTAATATATATATAAATATATATATATATAAAACAGAGAATCAAAGTTATCATATCGTTACCCCCGCGCACTTATACGATGTGGGACAACTACAATAGTCCTACCTCCAAGTTTGGACTTGTCTAAATATTTAACTGCTCTCGCAACATCGGCCAGGTTCCTTAACTTTACATGACCTACGCCCATCGACTTCCCGTTTGCCATTAAAACCTCCACAAATCCCACTAAACCAACGTCTCTAAATCTATCTTTTAACTTCTGCCAGTTAACATTGAATGGCAAATTTTGAACAGTTACTGTGTAGCGATCCGGCACTAACTTATACCCACGGCGACCATCCGAATCGCGACGACCCGCTAGTCATCTATGTCTTGACCTTTGATCTTGATCGCTGACAATATCCTTAGAGTTCACATCTTCAACATCAATCTCGTTAGACGGGGAAACACCTTTACGGCACTCGGTTGAATTATGCCCCTTTTCACCACAACTGAAACACACAATTACCTTTCTTTTACCCACAGGTTCACAACATGCTGCCGCCACATATACACTCTCTTCCTTACAAATCGGCTCATCTGACCCAGCAACCTTAAAGCCTTCTATAACTTCCAGCATGTTCTCTACTGTTCTGTGCTTGCTCAAAACCAGTTGCCTGTATACACGACTCGATACGCTTTCTAAGATCCTATCTTTGATCAACAGATCTCTTAACTCCTCCACTGTTTTACCGACTTCAGCCATCTTGCACCAATTATCTAAGGCCGTTTTCAATTCTGTTACATATCTCCTAAAGTCGTTTTGACTTGGTCTCACGAGATGGAATCTTTTGCGGCAGGTTTCCGCGTTGATATCTGCATGGCGAAGAAGTGCAGTCTTGACTTCTTCATAATTCTCGCTAAGGAACAGACTGTCCCTTAGCATGAAGTTTCTGAGTGCGGTGGTCAGTTTATATGACAACAGCAAGGACCACTCTTTTCTCTCTATTTTGCACCTTGCTGCAACGGCCTCAAAGTGTGTTAGGTAAGCTAGGAGGTCGTCGTCATCTTTCATTCCCTGGAAACTCTTGTCAAGCCTGTCTAAGACATTCTTGTATCGCACATCCCCTGACTGTCCTGCCGCCACGCCTGCCTCTGGCGCAGACTTTTCTTTAAGCCTAGCCAGTTCCAACTCCTCTTTCCTCTTGATTGACTCCTTGGCATCTCTTTCCTTCCATCTTTCGTGCTCCTCGCGTTTGGCCTTCTCATCACGTTCAAATCTCTCTTCTTCCTCTTTCTTCCTAGCCTCTTCTTCTGCCTTCGCCTCTTTCTTCAACTTCTCCTGCCGCTCAAACCTAGCCTCTTCTTCTGCCTTCGCCTCTTTCTTTCTAGCCTCTTCTTCTGCCTTCGCCTCTTTCTTTCTAGCCTCTTCTTCTGCCTTCGCCTCTTCCTTATCTCTATCATATTCATCTTTCCGTTCCTTCACATATCTCTCTAACCTTTCCCCTTCGTACCCCATAGCACGGCCATCACTAATAAACTGTGATCTTACCGTTAACCTGGTTTCCATGGTCTAAGTGCCTTACTGTGTTCAGCTAAATCAACTAATACTATTATTATTATTACTATGATATACTATAATATACAGACATAAGATGTAAACTAAAACTTAGAGTGTGTCGTATGGCAAAGAAAGAAAACCTATCTGAGTAGTATCCAAAGTCGGAGAGAAAACGCCTCACTCCAGGCCGATGCGTAGAAAGATAGCTGTTACAGGGACTTCCAACACACCAATATAGGAACGATGGCCTCTAACACCGGTATCAACGGTCAATCCCCACACACTTGCCTGTTGCCGGGAGCGAGAAGACACTCGTCACTCGGTGGTAGTGAAGCACAAAATAACATGAAAGAAAAAATTAAATAAATGAATATAAATCACAATCTTGAAATATCAACACCTATAGTCCTATGATGATGAGTTCAAAATCATAAATGATAAATTTAGCATTGGTACAATCCTCAATAACAATCAACACATATAATAATATGGCGGTGAATTCAAACAAATTAATGATAAATTTAACAATGTTTCAAGCCTCTGCTACTTTTGATGTCCCAACAATTATGAGAAGTACACAAACACTTTTTTTTTTTTTCAGCAAATTGTACCCAATAACATCAAATATAAATACAATAAAGGGGTATTAGGCAGTATATTTTTTATTTTTATTTTATAAGATAACAAGACGAGATAAGACAATCTATGACCTAGTAGTCACAGCCGGACTCTGAGCCCCCATTTGTCAGGTTTAGGATTTATTTGCGTTTTTAACTAGCTGTATACTGTTAAGGTCCCGGGGTTCAACCTGACAAGAACATCACTCACACACAGTCGTACATACAGTAAACAACAATGTGAATAGTTTAAATAACAACAAAAATAAATGAATTTAATTGTATGAAACATATATGTGTATGTACAATGAGGATGACAAATAGACAGTATATATATTAGATATATATATATATATATATATATATATATATAATAGGTATATATAAAGATATTATACAATAATTAAATTAAGCACCTTTGCTACGGCTATTAACTTGTCACCCTGGCTTTATGGTCCACCAGACTCTGACCGACTGGCGTCACACACTGCCAACCTTGGTAATAGTAAAGTTTGACAATGACAATGAAAAAAAAACTGCAATATGTATTTCTGAGACGGCAAGCGACGCCCACAACTCCAACACTGGCACCCTATAAACGAAATAAACACAATACTCTCAACTTCTACACTAAAAATAGAAATAGTGACAACCTCATACAACATACAATAATAGATATCACAAACGAATAACTCACCCTAAACAGGGGTCCCAAAAATCCAACTGAAAAATAAGTCCGAGAAACAGGTACAGACAAATAACGTTTTACGAGCCAACACACCGTCCGCTACAACCAAACTAGAGGGTGAACTGCCTCGTGACAAAGAATGACCGATAGATGTCACCGGACTTTGTGACGTAGCAAAACAATTCAAAACAAAAAAATACAAGACACTCTCGCCCCGTACACGTACTACCAGTAGAGGAAATAAAAAAAACAGAGTTAGGAGAAAGAAATAGACACTTGTCTATACTACGCGACACCCTCCTTCTTTCATCCCCCTCCTCCCTCCCCTCATCTTTTCCCTTCTCCTCCCCTTTCCTTTCCCCTCTCCTCTCACCTCCTCTCTCCCCTCCCCTCCTCTTTCCCTTCTCCTCTACCCTTCCCCTCTCCTTTCTCCATCCCCTCTCCCCTCCCCTCTCCTTTCTCCATCCCCTCTCCCCTCCCCTTTCTCCATCCCCTCTCCCCTCCCCTCTCCTTTCTCCATCCCCTCTCCCCTCCCCTCTCCTTTCTCCATCCCCTCTCCCCTCCCCTCTCCTTTCTCCATCCCCTCTCCCCTCCCCTTTCTCCATCCCCTCTCCCCTCCCCTCTCCTTTCTCCATCCCCTCTCCCCTCTCCTTTCTCCATCCCCTCTCCCCTCCCCTCTCCTTTCTCCATCCCCTCTCCCCTCCCCTCTCCTTTCTCCATCCCCTCTCCCCTCCCCTTTCTCCATCCCCTCTCCCCTCCCCTTTCTCCATCCCATCTCTTCTCCCCTCTCCCCTTCCCTCTCCTCTACCCTTAAATTTTTCACATCTTTGGTTTAGGTCGACCTAGAATAGTACGTCCTAGCCAAATATTAAACAGAAGTGAGTGGCGAGTCAATTGTTTTAAAAAATACCCGATAGGATAAACTGGCTAGCAAAGAAGTGATTTTAATTGTATACAATGTTCATCTTTCTGCGGACCTCCTTCGGTCGTGTCATGGACCCCTGGGGGTCCGGGCACTACAGTTTGAGAAACACTGATCTCATCTTTGTCCGGCATTCGTATCGTCATTATCAACACTGTTTTCATTCTATTATAATTATCAACTAAATAGCATCTTCACTCTCGTTATCTTCTTCTATCTTCTTTTCAACAAACTCATCTTATTATTTTTTGCCTTCTCAGAATCTAACAATATATTTCCATGGTTGCCGGTCATTTCATCCCAAACTATAAACACTATAATAATATGTCAAAAATATCTAAAAACCATTCTAAATAAAAACATTGATATATTAGATCTAAAGAGGGCTTAAAGGCGAAGTCTTAACTGCGCAACTACACAATGATTACAACAAGTATTTAATTGGGGATGAAATGACCGGGGGATGAAGTGACCGAAATGACCGGGAATGAAGTGACCGGGGATGAAATGACCGGTAAATCTTTTTCCATATCATCAATGTCATCTTCATCGTCATCATAATCATCTTTCTTGTCATCATCAATTTTTTGCTCAGACCACATCACTGAATACTGAACGCATAATTACAACAGAGCAAGTTGAAACTCAGATCAGGTGCGCAATCTTGGCTGTCGTCTGCTTCATACCGCTGGGTTATGTAGCCCTTCACCAGGCTCGCAAGGTAAGAGTCTACTTTCATTGGTAATGTCCCTTTGTTAGTCTTGTGATTGCGTGTGTGTCGAGTGTCTGATGTAACTAAGAGTAGGATTTAGAGGGGATGAAAGGATGAGCAGATCGTCGGAAGTGAGGGGAGAGGAGAGGGGATAGGTGAGGGGAGACTAGAGAAGAGAGGTGAGAGGATAGGAGAGAGGAGAGGGGAGGAGAAGGGAGAGGTGAGGAGAGTGGAGAGGTGAGTGGAGAGGGGAGGGGAGACGAGAAGGGAGGGGAAGGGAGGGGAGGAGAGAGGAGAGGAGAGGGGAGAGGGGAGGGGAGGGGAGAGGGGGATTGGAAGACGAGAGGGGAGGGAAGAGGAGAGGGGAGGGAAGAGGTGAGGAGAGGGGTGAGGGGAGAGGGGCGAGGAGAGGGGAGAGTGAGATAGAATTACATGTGATGATTGCATGTATAAAGTAGTAGTTGTGAAGTGAGTGGAAGTACCTCAATAGTTCAACTCATTTGACATCCTGTAATTTAATTTGTGTTTTCACACGTGTCTATATGAAAATTAAAATCTAAATATATCTGCATCTTCACACACATCATTGTGACACACATCACTGTGCACACCCATCACATGCACATCTATTATATGTACAGCCAAAACTAACGCATCCATCACAGAATACACCCATCGCATGCAAATTCATCATAGTGTATATTCCTCACAGTTTATCAGACATGCACATCCATCACAGTGCACTTTAATCACAGTGCACATCCACTACTGTTCACATCCACCACATGTAGGTGCATAACATTGCATATCCATCACAGTGCACATCCACCACTGTGCACATCCATCACATGCAGATGCATAGCAGAGCATATCCATCTCAGTGCACATCCATCACAGTGCACATCCACCACATGTAGATGCATAACAGTGCATATCCATCACAGAGCACATCCATCACTGTGCACATCCATCACATGCAGATGCATGTCATAGCATATCCATCACAGTGCATATCCATCACAGTGCACATCCATTACATGTACATTCATAAAAGTGTATCCTGATACAGTGCACATCCATCACAGTGTGCACCCATTACCTGTACGTTCATAACAGTGTATCCTGATACAGTGCACATCCATCACAGTGTACACCCATCTCGCCTTCGTTCATTTACTTGTTGTTCAACAAATTGTCTTCGTTCTCTTGCATCCTGACAGGCTCGCAGAGCGCTCCTCAGCGGCAAGTCTACGGATGCTGAGTACTACATCCAGTCCTCCTCTGAGCTCACTGCCCTCAGCATCTGCATAGGGGTGGTCATTGTGGTCATGGGCATCTTCTTGCTCTACTGGAATCTGAGAAGGCCGGCTGAGATTGCAATGCCTGCAATGCAGAACACAACAGCGCATTAATCGACTGTCTCCTGTTGACAAAGTCACAGATTGTCATGTTGTATATATACAGAAAATATAAAGAAATAACACTCATCTAATCTTTATACTTCTATGGTTTATGAAATTTCAGATTCTCATTTTTTAAAATCTTTTTTATTTGCAAACTTATATTATTTTCATTGTACTAGATCAGAGTTTCCCAAACTTTTTTCTTACCGGAACACTTCGCTTATTCTGAGTATTTAGCGGAACACTTCGCTTATTCTGAGTATTTAGCGGAACACTTCGCTTATTCTGAGTATTTAGCGGAACACTTTGCTTATTTTTTAGAAAGTGTAATTCGCATGGTTTGCATACTAGTTAACTATCCCAGTAGTTTGTGGAATACCTATTCAGGCCTTGCGGAACACTAGGGTTCCGCGGAACACAGTTTGGGAAACACTGTACTAGATAACTCTATCGGCATGCTACTTAAATGTGAATGTGTTTGAATGTGTGCAAATAGAATAGTCAGAACATAAACAAGGTTACAAAGACAGTTTGTGTGGAGACAGAAACTCAAAATAGGCCCCCGAAGTGGTCCACCCAGTAAGGTAAAAAGGCAGGTTACAATATTTTTAGAAAGAACATCAGAATGGCATTTTGTCAAAGACAATTGACAGAGAAGAATCTCGTAAACTAGAAAAGATAGTGAAAATCCGACATCATAATATTTTAGACCATTCAAAGTTCTGATGCAACGGCTACTTTTTTTCTTTTCTGAAAGCGAAAAATCTAATTTTTAAAATCACTTATGCAAGCAGTTTTTTTCATAAAAATACACCACTTCTACAACTATTCACTATTCGTAGTAACAAACACGGGAGACTCTTTAGTAGGGGGTACAAAATCAACCATATTTGTAATACATTAAAGCAAACAGTTTTAATTTTTTTTTGTCCAAAAAATATTTTTTCTTACATTTGCATTGCTAAGTTAAGTAAGTTCTGTTATATTAACTACTACATTTACACTAAAAAATGTTTACTTTTTTTAAAGAGAAAAAAATCTATTTAGTATGCATATAAGTTGGACATAATTTAAAACACTAATAATAACTAGTTTTTCATATTATCGCGTGAGCAAAGACAATGGTCTTGTCTCCATGAAATGTGATCTAGGTTATGGCCGGGTCTTCACACTTCACAGCCTTGTGGATACAACACTTTTCTTTATTATTCGGACTCTGGGACAATGCCTTATTGTTATTAGTTATTATTATTACAAAGCTTATACCTACTAACTCTGTCTGTCTGTCTGGTAAAAATTGTGTATCCGTTATTTTTACCACACCCACTCTCAGATGAAGTTTGAATTTCCCCAAATCATTCTTTGTCATAGATAAGAAATGAATTGATAAAGAAAAGTATCCAAATAGTCAATAGATTACTGATAATTAATTATTGTGTTTGATACCAACAAGGACGAGACTAATTCATTTGTTGGGTTTAGTCCCCTTAAATGCATACTATATCAAGAGGCCCGAACAAGACTCTGGCCCCAAAACACTCCGATAGAAAAAAAAACAACTTTACTGAGAACCGCCTGGTCTGGAAACCACTGCGCTCAGATATGATTACTGATATGAACATTATGGGTGGTAAGATGGCAACGAAGTAGAAGTCCCTTAATATAATTGTTCTGTCTCACACTTTCTCCGATCAAGTTGATGCATTCAAGGATTTTTTAGTGTACCTCGCAAAAAATGAATCAAATACAAAGAAACAACACTCGATTAGTCAATTAATTATTGGTAATTAATTATTTTGTTTGATATTGAATAAGGAAAAATTAACTTGTACATTATTGATAGATATATGTTTAAGGCGGAGTTCTTCCCCTTTAGATGTACTTTTTTTTTCTTTTAAAAAAGGATTTTGTATATTTTGTTTTTTATTATTTTTAGTTCGTCCAACATGATTAGATAATGACAACTTTTGTCATACAGGGAGTCTGAGGGTATTCCACCTTTGAGGGTATTCCACCACTGAGGGTATTCCACCTTTGAGGGTATTTCATCACTGAGGGTATTCCACCAGTGAGGGTATTCCACCTTTGAGGGTATTTCACCAGTGAGGGTATTCCACCTTTGAGGGTATATCATCACTGAGGGTATTCCACCACTGAGGGTATTCCACCACTGAGGGTATTCCACCTTTGAGGGTATTCCACCAGTGAAGGTATTCCACCTTTGAGGGTATTTCACCACTGAGGGTATTCCACCACTGAGGGTATTCCACCACTGAGGGTATTCCACCACTGAGGGTATTCCACCACTGAGGGTATTCCACCACTGAGGGTATTTCACCACTGAGGGTATTCAACCACTGAGGGTATTTCACGTTTGAAAGTATTCCTCCACTGAGGGTATTCCCCCACTGAGGGTATTCCACCACTGAGGGTATTCCACCACTGAGGGTATTTCACCACTGAGGGTATTCAACCACTGAGGGTATTTCACGTTTGAAAGTATTCCTCCACTGAGGGTATTCCACCACTGAGGGTATTCCACCACTGAGGGTATTCAACCACTTAGGGTATTCCACCACTGAGGGTATTTCACCACTGAGGGTATTCCACCACTGAGGGTATTCCACCACTGAGGGTATTCCACCACTGAGGGTATTCCACCACTTAGGGTATTCAACCACTGAGAGTATTTCACGTTTGAAAGTATTCCACCACTGAGGGTATTCCACCACTTAGGGTATTCCACCACTGAGGGTATTCCACCACTGAGGGTATTCCACCACTGAGGGTATTTCACCACTGAGGGTATTCAACCACTGAGAGTATTTCACGTTTGAAAGTATTCCTCCACTGAGGGTATTCCCCCACTGAGGGTATTCCACCACTGAGGGTATTCCACCATTGAGGGTATTCCACCACTGAGGGTATTTCACCACTGAGGGTATTTCACCACTGAGGCTATTCCACCACTGAGGGTATTCCACCACGGTGATGTCCCTCCTCGTCTCGTGTGGTTGGTGAACCCGGAATAATCGTCTGCATTCTGGGAGGGTATGTCAGCTGAAGCTTACGTCAGTCGACTTCATTTTTTCTTTTTTTTTTGCTTTGGCGCTTTTCTTCTTCAAAGCTGTTCTCTTGTCCTCGGCTATTTTCGACGATTTCCGCTCCAGTTTTCACAGGGTGCCACAATGCTCTGTCAAGTGCTTCCGTCTTCCAAGTGTCCTGTCCCTTTAAAGGTTCTCGGGTACGCTTGTAGGATGTGTCTGAAACATTTTATTTTTGTAAAGAAAAATAAATCGAACGAATCAATCTTATGATCAAATAGAAAGAAATGATACCTACGTTAAGACAATGTCTTTAGTCTGAAAACAAAAGTCTGAAAACAAAAAAAAAGTGTAGTATATCAAATGCTGAACCAGCTATACCCTACATATTTTACCACATTATGTTGTTGTCAATTAACTTATGTAGATGTGGCTAAATATGTAGAACGATAAGTATTGCTAATTATTATAATATATTTTTTGTTCTGTTTTTTTTTAAAGCAGGGAAATTGTAAAAGTCAGGTTCTTGTTTTTTACAAAACATCCAAACTAGAGATGCAGGAAGTGATTTAGGTTTGAATGGCCTTCAAATATCAGGTAATTAGATCTTGACCATATTTGCTGTGCAAGCTACCTAAGGGAATCTTTCCTTCAATTATTAGGTAATTAGATTGTAGCTCTATCTAATAATATTAATAATAACGTTTGTCGAACATACTCAGGTGGAATGAGATCCTGGAATATATTGATTAAAATCACTAAATTTAGAAAGCCTTCAGGATAGAAGACTCAAAAGTAAAGTAGCTATTATACATAAAACACAGAAACATAATCTTCAAATACTAACAAAAAATCTAACAAGATTACAAAGAGTGTTGTGTTATCAAACAAACTCAGAGGCGGCCCCATCAAATTCACCAATGTTTTGATCGTTTAAAGAAAATTGGCGTTATTTTTCACATAAAAGCAAACAGTGCAACACGTCGTCTTTGATAAGACTCTTCTAACTCTTCTGGAATAAGCAGAGTCGCGTTAAGTGATCACTTAAGTTCAGCATGGAAACCTTCCGATACAGTGTGAGCTGATTACCTACTTTTATTGATTTTTACTCAAATGTAAAATCCCAATGTTAATTACATTTATTCAATTGTTATTGCACATTTTGCAATAATACTTCATTAAAATTATAAACAGACTTAACATCACATGAACAGGTTTATTTTTTTATACTTCAAATGGTATAATGTTGTGCTGTATCATTTACACTTAAGCTACCATCTAGATGTGTCAAGGCACATTTGAGCATATATCTAGAGATTTTATTATTATATTTTCCCCCTGTTTCTGCTTTTACCAAGTTATAATTTTTCCAACTTGGTGTCACCCCCAAAATGGTGTCGACTGGTGCGGACCGGACCCCTCACACCCCCCTCCACCGAGTGACGCCACTGCTCCAAGATATATCTCGAGATTTTATTATTATCTTTTTCAATGTGTCTGCATTTGCCAACTTATAATTTTTTCAACTTGTATGTCACCCCTACCATCTAGATGTGTCAAGGCATATTTGAGCATATATCTAGAGATTTTATTATTATATTTTCCCCCTGTTTCTGCTTTTACCAAGTTATAATATAATTTTTCCAACTTGGTGTCACCCCCAAAATGGTGTCGACTGGTGCGGACCTCACCCCTAAAACCCCCTCCCCCTAGTGACGCCACTGCTCCAAGATACCTACTTCTTCCCAACAATGTCGATTAATATATTGGAGTAGACGTAGTAAGAAAAAAAAAAGGGGCCTGCACAACTTAACAGGTTTCCTATGCGGACAGAATAGGCTAATATACTACTAACCAATATTAGGCCTACTAATCCTGATCATAATCGCTCTAGACTCTATTTACTTAATAGGTCTAGACTAGATCCAGAATATAGAATATATATATATAGAATCTAGATCTAGACAAGATCTAGATTTCTTGACGAGTTCTAGATATGATATAGATCTAGTTTTTACCTAGATCTAGACTCTTGAGATTTAGATCTATCTAGATCTCGATCTAGAATCTAGACTAGGTCTAGAAAATGTTTGTAAAATATTTTACATGTTTCGGATGTTCCTTCAGAGTTGAAGATAGTTTACTTCCTAGTCCAAACATCCCGCAGGACGAAGGGGGATTGGAGCGGGCAGGGTTTGAACCCGGGACCATCGATAAATCCAAACGACAGTCCAGCGCGCAAACCGCGCAACCAGGCAGCCATCCAAGACTAAATAGACTCTAGATAAAGATGCAGAACTAAATCTATACCCTAATCTAGACTAGATCTATAAATCTATAAATAGAATCTAGATCTACTAGATCTAGGTCAATATTATGATCAGGATTAGTAGTAGTTAGCCTACTACTGGGTTACAGATTTACTTCTTGATGTGATACTACTGCTTATATAATAAATAAATCTGCACCCCTAATCTGTTAGAAGATAAATTATTTTCTTAATGGATTATAAATGTAAGTTTTGTTTAAATTGTTTAATACAATTAAATCTAAATTGTTTTTAAGTGTATAGCCTAATGACGACGTTTGAAAACTGAGCGGTATAAATGTTGTTGTTTTTTTTTAAACTTACAATTGAAACGAAGTTCGTATTAAAATTATTTTTTAAAAACAACCTTTGAATCAGTATTCTATTCCATGAGTTAGTTAATAAATAGAAAATCTATTTTATAATGATCCATTGATATTTTTTCAATTGTGACCTTAGATGCAATTTTTTTTTACCAATGCGCGAATCTATGAATGAAGCTTGATTTATTAATGAAGAAGCTTGTGAACTTTTTAATAAGACTTACTTCCCATGAAATTTTTCATTGAAAAGTGGTGTAATTTAAAAAAAATCCTGCTTGCATATATAATTTTAAAAATTAGATGGTTCACTTTCGGAAAAGAAAAAAAAGTAGTATTTGCATCAGAACTTTGAATGATCTAAAATATAATGTCCGATTTTCATTTTCTCTTCTAGTTTCTGAGATCTAGACGGGACGGACGGACAGACAGGCCACACAAAACTAATAGCGTCTTTTTCCTTTCGGGGGCCGCTAATAAAATACTTAGAAAGACACAAAGATAAAGGCACATTCCTCGTTTCATATGCTAGGACAAATTTTTACAAACGCTCTTTCTTACCCTGCTATTAGAGCATGGAAGGGGTTGCCTGAGCTAGCCAGGAAAACCAAAGACTTGGCAGAATTTAGGTCATTAGTTAATATGCATGACTAAATGCATGACGCGTAGGACGCAATCAACTTCTGTTTTGAAGTAACGTCTGTAATATATACGATAAGAAGATATTTCCTCTTATTAATATTAGCCTGCAAACTCTTCAAGCCAGGGTTCGGGAATCAGGGTGGACACGGATTTCTAAAACGGCTATAATAATTGTCCTAGATTTGTTATGCTTAATGGGGAAAACATTACTAGCTAATGTGAATATTCAGGTTTAACCGTTATGATCTGTAAAAATATAATCATCGAATCATAGTAGATAACAATTAACCAATTACTTAATTTGACATAATCATTTAGAACTAATTAATTAATTTTCTTTTACATAGCAGAAAGGAGATAAACTCCGTAATTTTTCAGATAAATGGCAGCAGCATAGACATATATTTATTTATGTCTATGGGCAGCACTCAATGGTTCCTTCCCTTAGAAAAGCTTTTTTTTTTTTTTTAATATTCTTTTTTTTTTTCTATTGCTTGTTTTATTTTGAACACGCATCAGAAGAATTTGATTGCGCAAGCTAACTTTGTTTAACATTTCAAGAAACAAATACAACGAGAAATAATAGACCACCATCAGCTTCTTGAAAAAGGAGTGGTTTTAAGAGCACGTTTGTTGATTTATCCAATCTCCCATTTACTTTTGCAATGTTATTAAAATGGAGTCCTTTTCTTTAGTACAAAGTGGTCGCCTATAGATCTATAATCAATGTAGACCTAGACAGATCATGAGTTTTATTTAAATGTAATAAACAATCACTGCTTAAAAAAAGTAAAGTTCCCCTCTCACATCTTGCGATCTATGGGGAAGAAAATGTCAAAGTTTATGTTTCTGTGGCCTAATGTTAACGAGGATATCATTAGGCCACACAACGATCATAGATCTTTATTTTTCCCCAACTTATGTCGATCGATACCCATTAATAATCACATAAATTCAAAATCTCTGCTTTCACCAAGAAACAAACCCGAGACCTCTTGGTTTTGAAGCCAAGCAGTTTACCGCAAAGCCACCACTAAGCCCTTGTAAGTTGATTTTTTTAAATATGTGATTGACGATAAAAATAATGTGAATATGAAACGAAAAAAAATCAAATGTAATACAAAAGAAATGTCACAGATAACATTGACATTGACAAAATGTGAAACGTTGGTAAAACACAAAACACTTTAAAGACACTAAGATTTTTAATTCAAATTGTAGGTGATGGGTATAACAGCCTCAGTAGATCAAAACACAAACCACACAACATCAGAGGACGACTTGGAAGATGGTAATGCGGTAAGTTCTGATGACCAAAGGGTTAAAACGGAAAGAAAGGACAACAGAAGAGATGATCAGCTGATTGAGTCCCATACATCTGTAGTTATTACCCTGACTTCAACACGTGTTTTTATTTTACAAAGCTTATAACAACTCAGTTAGTCAGTCTGTCTATCTGTTTGTCTTTCGGAACAAAGTTTTTTCATATTATTTCTACCACACCCAATCTCAGATCAAGTGGAAATTGCATAATTATTCTTGGATCAATAAAAAAAAAATTCACTACATAGTCAATTGTTTACTGTTAATTAATTATTGAGCATCGGATTCAGATGTTGTTTTTTTTTGAGATACATTAAAACTAGGGAGGTGCTTTAGCTGAACGAGTGTTGTAAGCGGGATTACACATATATTTGGGATGGTCTAAATTTGAGTTTTATCTACTCGCCTCGCCCGAAAGGCCGCCCTCTGCCTAAGTTCGACTGCTTTGTTTTTTCAGGCGGTGGATATTCACGTGATAGCGATTGAAGACAACTCAGTGGCTTCGAGTGTCGAGCAGTGGAATGATTTGACTGAGGAGCTGCTGTTGACTTTGGATACACATCTGACCAACAGTGAACTCAGGGGACGGCTACCATCTTATGTCGATTTTAATTCAACCAGAGTGAGTAGTGTTAGCTATCTATAACTAATTTTTAGGACTTTGGTGCCTTGTTAGACGTATTAAGTGTCATTTTAACATATTAGGGTGTCATCTTAGCATTAGTCTCATTAGAGTGCGGTGACTGAGTGGTAAGGCGCTTGGCTTTGGAACCGAGAGGTCTCAGTCTCAGTGAATATCTAGGACGCCCCTGACTGCACCCTACTCTAATGGCTACCTGACTTTTGTTTGAAGAAAGTAGAAGCGGTTGGTCGATGTGCTGGATACATGACACCCTCGTTAACCGCCAACCATAGAGGCATCATCTGCCCTATAGATGTCAAGGTCTGAAAGGGTATTCTACTTTTTAATTATGTATTATTCTTTAAACTTTATTTCTGTATGTTTCTGTGATTTGAAATATTACAGGATTCAAGTTTGTATGCAGGATTGCTGTTATACCTTTACGTTTGAATGCTGTGCTAATGAATATATTGCGTTTAAAAATATCGATTCGTGCTATCACACATTGACAGCGTAACAGCGTCATAGTCCTTAATATTTCTCTCGTCTCCATTGTATCTATATGATTCATTTTTTTTTCAGGTTAGACACCGCTCTTCACCATTGTACGTCCAATTGGCCGCCTATGTTGACTTCTCTTCGCAAGGCCCGACACACCCTGTGTCGCCCACAGCTCCGGCCAACAGCTTCAGTAGTGACCGCTCGCTGTCCGTCTTGCTCTTTCTTCTATCCTACTTCTTCGTACCAGCAGCCACCTTGGTAACTATATCGTTGTGCTAGCTCCATGACGCTCTTACAGAGTTGTGAAAAAAAGGGACATTAATGTTGTGTCTGATTGACCGTGAGGCAAGGAAGATAAATAAACAAGGTGGTGGGAAGGGGGAGAAGCAGTGGCGTTGCTAGGGTGGAAGTAGGGGGAGAATTTGAAATTCCTTCCTGGTTTCACATGAGGGGGCCCCTAAATGAGTGTTCGAAATTATTTTTTTTTACATTAAATATAAAATATTATGCAAAGGGCAGGAGCCCCCAAAGAGGTAAAGCCCACCGGGCCCCCAAAAGATGGCTAATTACTAGCTACGCCACTGGGGGGAAGTTGAATTTAAATTAAATCAAGCTATAGTAAATAGTCAAATGGATTTTAGTGACATAAAACACTAGAGACATATATTTGTGGTTTGATGTTGATGGGTATGTTTTTAACACCTCCTGAAGCAGACGTGAAATCCAAACGTTTAAGGGTATACACAATTACCGTGACATAGTTTTTAAGTTCATACTTTATACATTTTAAAAGGCCTGGAGTCATAATTTTATAGTTCATATAATGTAGGTTGTACATATCCAGGGGACATAATGTTATAGTTCATGCGTTGTAGGTTGTACAAAGTCAAGTGAAAACAAAATCTGTAAATATTCAATAAAGAATGTATTAAATGCTTACAAATTCGCCCTAACCGTAACGTCCGCTACAAGGAAGTAACTCTACCGAATTCTACTAGATACTGTAATAACTTTACCACAGACTGAGGACTTTATGTGGTGCTTGCTCTTGTCTGACCTTGACTCCTGGGATGCCATGCCTACCCAAAAAGACTTTTGTCTAAGAAGTGCTTGGGCCATTTGAAACTGTAGCACTTCTGTTTAATTTGATACTGTCACACTTGAGCTTGACCGTATCACCAAGCATTGTGTCTGTCTAGTTATTATACTATTTGTATAAGTGATTTGTCACATATGTGAATGTATTCATCGCTGGATTACATGTTTTACTGAATATTGTTATAGTATTATAGTCAAGAAAAAACAATTCTGCACGACATATGTATGATGGATCTAAATAAAAAAGTATAAAGGTTCTTGCATATATCAATCACTTACTTTGAGAGACAACATTACTGACATTAGCATTAGCGCTTGGGATACTCCGATAACTGCTAAGGGTTGAGGAAGGTCCAGTGGAGCCACTGTCGGACTTTCCCTAACTAGTGGTTCCCCAAGTAGCTTCAACACACGGGAAAGGAATAGCGTACATAAAAACAATGCGGAAATTACAAATGAAATAAAGTATGACTTTTATGCCCATAGATTCAACTGATTATGGCAGGAGCGTGCAACTCTCGAGGACAGTCAGCACCGTGGTGATGTAGGCCATGACTCGAGCACCACACATACACGATGTAGATTTATGTATATCAGTGACTTTATTGCTATCTCACTGTATGTGATTAACATGAGCAGTCAAACAATGTCGTAACTTTAATGGTCATACATGCACTAGTGAATGTTACCCTCCGAGAATGTTCTATTTACTAATCCAGGTAGATCTAATGACTACTAATTGCCAGCAAATTTATATTAGGTGTCCTGGTAACATTTTTCTTAACGAATGTTCTAACTTGACAACGTCAAGAATTATCATAGAGAATAACATGTTTATAGGCTGTCTTTGAGGCAATTATAAAACTAACGCAAAACATAACATTGTGTTTCCAATAATCGTGCACAATAAAGACTAAAATTAATAATGACATTGTGTTGATTTTGCTTCATTAATTAGTATATTTTAATTTAAAATCAAATCTTCTACTTTCTTTTTCATTGTAATGTCAAGACATTTTTTTAAAATTTATTCCGTGCATACTAGAACACTGATTGTAAACTGTAAACCTACGAGCTGTAGATGAAATATACAATTGAATAACAACAGTGGCGTAGCTAGGGTGGGGGAGGTTTCAATTTGAAAATACCCCCGGGCTCCAACTTGAAGGGGGTCCATAATGAGTGTCCGAAATTTATTTTTACATTAGATATTACGCCATTATCTCATGTCATGATGTCAAATTTCTAAATGAAGGGGCCCTTAAAGAGGTCAACCCCCAAGGCCCCCAAATTCCTAGATACTCCACTGAATAAAAAGTATATAAGATAAGTGCCAATATAATAATTCCCTGAGTTATTTGTTCGCTAAAACCAATTATGGTCACAACATGTCACTTTGCACCAAGCATTTTCTTGTTATTATTATTATTATTATTATAGCTTTTATATAGCGCTACTTTCATGCTTATAGCATGCTCAGAGCGCTTTTGGTCCAATCTCATTTGTGGACCAGTGGGGGGGGGGGGTATCTAGGAGTTGGTTTTCCGTGCTGCCTTTAGGCGCTCAGTAAACACAACTCTGCCCGAGTCGGGTGTCGAACCTCGAGCCCCCTACTAGGTAGCCAAGCCAAGCCAAGTTCAAGCGTTTACAATAATTTTTATTTGAAAAAAGTTTCGCAAAATTAATAAATAAAGAAATTGTAAATTGGATCAGTAAGAAAAGAAAGTAGCAATTCTTCATTACAATTGATGTCAACAGTGAAACTAAACATCTCAGTGGACATAAAAGAAGAAAGAACATTTCACAGGAGACAAATGTAATCAAGTCCAGAAGATAACAATTGAGTCTTGGGGTGGACAACAAAAGAAATAAACAGGATTAATAAGTGAAAAATAAAACCTTAAAGTTGAAAGAGATTATCTCTTTCCCTCCGTAATTATTTACCGTGTTCCTAGTAATTATTTACCGTGTTCCTAGTAATTATTTACCGTGTTCCGATGGAATTATTCAATTTGCTCATTTGTGTTTCACTTCTTGTTATGATTAAACTTCAATAACTTTTTTGTATGTAATCAGAAAATGTTATATCAGGTAAATAATTCTAATAAGAATGCATACTTCTTTTGTAAAACACAAAGTGAAGTTTATAAAAACAAAAAAATATTTGTATTTAATGGGGTCAAATCAACGTTGGTATCGTCAGTTAGGAGAAAAAGAGTTAACCATACAGCCGGTTTTAAGTGGTATCGTAAGCCAAAACATGTTGGCACTGTTATCTTATGCATACAAAGAAAAGAACAAGAAAATGATGCTATGGTAGGTCTGTGATGAAGGTTAAGGCTCACAGGCGCTTTTTCCTTGCGTAAATTGCACACCATGGCGTGTAGAGCGTACACATCATAGTACTCCCTCTTCATATCTCTATATTTGGTGATCACGTAGTCCCTATCTCCCCGAAGAGAAGACTTTGCCAGCACACCCTCTAGTGCAAGCCCACTCTTTAGAACTAGAGATACGAAAAACATTTTAATTATAGACTTTCTTTCACAATAGAACATAATCACGTCCTAAGCATATCCATTTGTGTATCTAGTCTTACATTTACTTGTTAATTAAAGACTTAAACTCTGCTAAGTCTGAAACTGAGTTGGGAATAAACCGTCAAGAAATAAACCTAAAAAGATATAGATCTGCTTAATGTCTTTGTGAAGTATCTTATCTTATAACATACAGACGTAACTTCAAAAAACAAGATAATTACGTCCTACGCGTGCTCCTATGTCAACCTAGTCATGCATATTAACCAAAGACCTAAATTCTGCCAAGTCACTGGTTTTCCTGGTTAATTCAGGCAACCCATTCCATGCTTTAATAGCGCTAGGGATGAAGGAGTATTTGTACAGATTTGTCCTAGCATATGGAGCGAAAAGTGTACTTCTATCTTTGTGTCTTTCTGAGTATTTTATTAAATTGTGTTTTTGTATTTGAAGTTGAAGATTGTGGTTCAGTGTTTTATGTATAATTGCTACTTTACTTATAAGTCATAGGTAACAATAACGTAGGACCTAAAAAAAATTATTATGTGCTTAAGTTTAAAAACAAATTAAGAACATCTACTCCTGTTAAAAGAACATCACAAGTCTTCAGCCACAAGAATCAAACAATAAGTAAAGAATATACATTATTTGTAATTAATTACACACACAATAATACTATTTATTAGAACATATATTTAGATATACAGCTATAATGAGTTAGTTAACTACCTATAGTGAATATGAAATGTGGGCGATACATATTGCTTTTGAAAAGGCAGCACGGAGACCTTCTCCCAGATGCATTTCTCTCCTACCCCCCCCCCCACCCCCCACCCCGCCCAACTGGTTCACTAAAGTTATTAGACCACAGCTAACTGAGCATGATAATTACTGAATTGCCTCCAGCCTGCACAGAGTATTTTTAAAGTGATACTTGGTTCGAGCAGACCAATACCACTCTTTAAACTAAATGCAGTCCACAGTAGTACAGAAGTCTGAGACGGCTGTGAACAACAGATAGACTGAGCATGATATAAGCATGACAATGGCGTTAAACAAAAGCAATTTAAAATATTTCCATTCGCATAAATTTATAATTGTTAGTCTAAGTCTATTAAAAATGAAGTACCAGATTGATTCTAAATATTTGATGCAATTTGACACAAAATAGCTTTTTATATTCTACTACTTCTATGTCTACTTTCTCTTCTTTGTCTTTAGTATTATACCTTGTAGGCTACATTTGAGGCGTGCTTCTATATTAGAAACAATACAATATATTTATTTCCTTTTTCTGTTTTTTCCTGCTAAAGTTTTTTACATTCATTCCAATTCTTTTGTTTCCGTATTTGAGGGAACACAAAGTTGTAATTTTTAAGCTACATGGAAACGGATTTGTGCCAAGGACAAGCAAGTGTTTATTTATTCATGTAATGTTTATATCGGTAGGTAAATATTTAATTAATGTAGATCTAAAGCTATTAGCGTTAAATTTGGCAAGAAAAAATAAAACACCTTTTAAGATCCAAATCTAGATATAGGTTGTTTTAATTATTTCAATTCACATAGATATAGATATAATCTATACGAGAAAGTTATTTTAAAATCTTTATCTAACTTGTTACGACTTGCATCATATTAACGACAGTTTCTTTCAAAAAACTTATAGAATATACTTACGTCCTATCAAAAGCATACCCATTTGTTAATCTAATTTTTCGGGATTTTTAGGGCGCCGCTGAGACTAATGGGTACTTGACTTAAGTTCGGGAAAGAAAAGGCAGTTGGTGACAGTTGGTCGTTGTGTTGGCCACATGACTCCCTGCTAGTTAACCGTTGGCCAAAGAAACAGATAACCTTAAGCATCATCTGCCCTATATATCACATAGTCTGAAAGGGAAACAGACAAAATTATCAAACTTACATGTTAATTAGAGACTTACACTCTGTTTTTTTACACTGTTTTTTCTTTCTGTCTGATTCAGGCAACCCATTTAATCGCTTTTCTCACTTGGTTTATAGGCATAGTAATATTATTAGTAAGGTCTAGGTTGTATGTTATTGTCAAATCTCGACACTATCCAGTATTGAACCAACCACATATTCTACTTCTGTACCAAATCATCCAGACTAGATTTAGGTCTAGAAGATCAATACTTAGTCTACATTCTAGATAAACTTCAATTTTTCCTAATATTTCATCTCTAGAGATTCTTTTGAGTAGAAGTGCCAATCCAGTATATAGGGCTCCTTCTGTCTCGGAAGACAATGGATGCACCCGGGGAAGAATCTGAAGTCACTGACCTGGAGCGGCAGAATTTGCCACAGTTCGTGCATGTATATGCATCTGTCCTAGGGCTAGCTGACAAGGCAGCTTTATTTTTCTTTCTCTCGAAAAAGGCAACTTGGTTTGGTTTTTTGCTCTCGGCGAGGTTCGTACCAGCATGCACAGTCTGTCTCCATGCTTACCAATCCATTATGCACACTTGTAATATTCTACAATGCCAGAGACACGGAGACACATTGAAGGAGAGGCAAAAAAAACCAAACAAACAAAAGAAAAGTTTTGACGGACCATAATATATATATATTTTAAAATAAATATACTTAGACTTACTTAGACTTACTTAGACTTAGATCCTCCCGCACCGTTCGGCGCATTGGGCTGGAAGTTGTCTCCACAAAGATCTATCACTGGCAATGTCTGAAGCTTCTTCCCACCTGGTGTCCAGTGTTCTGAGGTCCTCCATGAAAGTGTGGCGCCAATTTATACCAGGACGTCCCTGTTTGTGCTTTCCTCGTAATGGCCTCTATGTCATCACCACTCTTGGTATGCGTAGATCATTTTGTCGGAGAACATGTCCCGCAAACCTCATGCGAAGCTCTCTCACAACCTCATAAGTTGTCGACTTCCAGTTCCGAACAGGATTTCCTTTATTGAGATCCAAAATGACTCCTAAAAGCCATCTTTGTTGATCCCAGTTTAGTATATTCCAAATTTCGGCAATACACAAAAATTTCATTTTAATTTTAAATTAGATTATATTACATGCTACATGCTAATGCTATGTATGAAAGTACTTTACTATTAATAGTGAATAGTTGTAAAAATGGTGTATTTTTATTAAAAAGTGCTTGCATAAGTTATTTAAAAAATTAGATTTTTCGCTTTTAGAAAAGAAAAAAGTAGCCGTTGCATCAGAACTTTGAATGGACTAAAATATTATGATGTAGGATTTTCTTTTCTAATTTACGTGATCTAAACGGTACGGACGGACGGACGGACACACAGACATTCCACACAAAACTAATAGCGTCTTTTCCACTTTCGGGGGCCGCTAAAAATTACAAGACAAATTGCGCCTTGCTGCCAACCTCTCTTTCCACAGTGATGTCTATCATCAACATGGTGGCTGCTTGGATGAGTAAGATGTTCGTAAAAGTTGTGGCGTGTGACGCGTAAACGATTGGTCATCTAACTCAGTTCGAATTCCTGGTTAGATTAGGGATTTGGTTTTCGAGATTTGTCTTGCTCTGAATTGTGTTTTAAACACAAAATCTCCCTTGGCTTCGCTTATGGAATTTTGTGACTGTCAGTTTGCATTATTTTTTTTTAGAAGATGGAGGGGGGTTAACCTCAAAACTTTCTGGAGGGGGATTTTAAAATCAAAACCCCTTGGCTGTGCTGAGGCAAGTGATTGTTTTAGCATTGAATCACACCTATAATAAACAAATTTAAAGCAAAAATATCAGTCACATAATCCCGGGGATTTCATTTCGGAAGGGAAAGGGGGTTTGAACCCCAAAAGCCCTTCTCTGGTTACGCTAATGTTAACTGGCTATGTATTTCTATGCTATCTTTTCTTTTCATGCGGTACATTGTGAAACAATGTGTGACTTGATTGGAGTAGCATTTGTTGTTTTATTTGCTTCTTCAGATTCAGATAACATACAGAAGTCTCGTCAGAAAGCTCAAGTCGTACTGACTCCACTACTATGGCGAACCCTCCTCCGCAAGCCAGAGACCAGGGTACTGTCAATGCTGCTGAATCTGGGGTAGGTAACTTACCTCACAAAACATTTGGGAATTAGAAGTCTGGGGCCCACCTCGATGATGACACATTTGTAAATACCATACCCTCTACACAATTCTAAATATAAACAAGCAAATTTAAAAAGTTCTTTTTATATATAAAAAAGCTTACCTCCGTCCTTAACACTATGTATACCGAAAATGTACAAGTTATTTCCCTTATTCAATATCAAACAAAAATAATTAAATACCAATTATTTATTGACTAATTGAGTAATTTTGTTTCTTGATTCATGTTTTGTGAGGTACAATAAATATTTTTTAAAAGTATCAATTTGATCGGAGAATGCATGAGGGAAAAAGAGCGTTAAGGATTATTTAAGAGGACTAAACCCAACAAATTAAGCCATATCTGCGTATACCGAAGTATTAGTTTCCCTTGTTAATACCAAACAAAATAATGAATTTCCCAAATGTCAGAAAGATATAACTCCACTTTTCCTAAATGTCAAAAAGATATAAATCAGCACTTTTCCTATATGTAAGGTGAAATGTCAAAAAGATACTACAATGCACTTTCTCAAACGTAATATACCATGCTATTTCAGATAACTCCAACCCAGGCCGAGGACCTCGAGAGAAATGCCTTCTTGTCTGTATTGTGCTTCCCGCCTACAGGTTTGGCAGCCGTCTGGCAAGCACGTAACGTAAGTGGCATGAAACGTTTTGCATTATAAATAATTAGTCATATTTAAAAGTATCTATTATAATGCAAAAAGAGTGGGTTATTTCGTAAGACGATAACTTAGAACCAAAATTGTTGTTTGGACTTTAGACTGTAGAGGATGGGAGACTGATGAGGCAACAGGTTTAGGAGAACGACACTACGAGGCATGCTAGACATTTGGCGAGCTACTGACAAGACGTTTTGCTCAATGAAGAATAAATCTCGTCATTTCAAATAACTGACATCACTGTTTCCCTAACTGTGTGTTTACGGAGCCCTAGTGTTCCGCCAGGCCTGAATAGGAGGTGTTCCACGAACTGTTGAAATAATTAACTAGTAGCTCACCACGTGAATTAAGGTCTGTAAAAAAAAAAAAAATCAATGTGTTCCGCTCAATACTCAGAATGTGCGAAGTGTTCCGTTAAGGAAAAAGTTTGGGAAACACTGTCTTACATTGAGAAACTCACACTGCGAGCATGTAAAGAAAAAACGTAAAATATCTTGCTGGTCGTGCGGGATGTTTGCTCACACATTTATGCACGTTTGAGCGAGTATCAAATCAGGGCTTATCGTCCTGCCCACTCCATCTGCCTAGCAAATGTACAATAGAGAGCCAAGACTATTTCTAGAATATTTAGTCTCTAATGCAGACGATATTTTAAGTCATCCTACAACGTAAGAGAAAGGGCATACTTATGGTTTGTTAAGATGCAAAAAAAAAAAAAATAATAAATAATAAAAATAACATAATAATGTCTAAAACATCACGTAACAAGCAAAATTTTTAAAATCCTATTAAAAAGAAAGCTTATCTAAAGGGGAAGAACTCCGCCAATTAAACTATATCAATAACTTAAAAGTTATTTCACTTACTCGATATCAAACAAAATAATTAAGTACCAATAATTGATTGACTGATTTGATTATTTTTATATTTGATTCATGTTTTTTTACGTACAATAAGTAATTATTTAAATTATCAACTTGATCGGAGAATATGCAAGAGAGAAATAGCAATAATTTAGACATATCTGTGAAAACTGAAGGATTAGTTTCCATGCTGATATTAAATGGCAATGATAGACTACCAGTAACTAATTGACTAATTGATTACTTTTTATCTTCTCGATTCGTGCCTTGTCTATGTTAATGAATAATTGTGCGAAGTTTCAACTTAATCTGAGAATGGTTGTCGGAAAAATAACGTGTAAAAACTTTTTACCAGACAGACAGACAACAGAGTTGATATAAGCTTTGTATTGTAAAGAAAATACAAGTATTTCGACGTAATGATGACCTATACATATTTTTAATTTAAAAATACAACAATCAGTAAACTATTTTTAATATAAGATCTTAAATTTGCAATTATCTTATCTTTTGAAGTAACGTCTGTAATTTAAATGATACGATAAGATTTGAGCTGCACTTGCGAACTACTGCATTGTTTGGTTTAAGTGTGCCGAGAGCTTACCCATTGCACGGAGCGGAGTTGAAAAAGAGCCCTCACGACCCTGTCAATAATCCATGCGCCGTTCCTCAAGGGGCCGTTACACTAATGGCGAGTCCTCCACGGTTAGCTTGGTACATCATAGGAAAATGGCGGAGGTTCCCGGTGCACTCGGCCTTCGGCCAGGTCCACCCCATGTGTTGGGGGCCAGATGCATCGGAAATAGCAATGCTTTGCATAGGTATTGACTTGGGTCTCTTCCACACAGAACTGTGTGTTCACACAGGTTTTTTTTTTTTTTTTTTTTACTGTTTGACGCTCAAACAGGTTTTTTTTCAAACTTAGAGCTCGAAGAGCCTTCGGCTCAGCTCTTAAACAATCTAACGGTTTAAGTGTGTGAACAAGTGAGAGAAATGATGTCTTTGTGTTTTACTAGCATATGAGGGCAACAGCTTTTTGATTTCCTATCAAATTTAAATGAATTTGGTTCAGTGTATGTACGTGTTTCCGATGTTTCCAAAAGAAAAATAGGCGGATGTTTTGTTGTGTAGGCTGAAGAGTTTCTGATGAAACCGAGGGGTGGTCTGTCGTAATTCAGGCTAATAAATAAATGGAGAGTTGAGAAACTATCAAGAGACAAAGACGAAAAGACGTGTATTTTTTAGTGTGTTATTTCTTGTTTCAATTATCATTTCATTCGTGATTCTACATACATCTACTTCCAAGTTGACTCTGTGTACATTTATTGATAAAGTTTTTTTTTGTTTTTTTTTTGTGTGTTGATTTAAAAGAAGCTTGTTTTATGCTTATTTTGAGAATATAATAATCCTACATCGGTTTAGTTTTACTAGATGTTTAGCGCTTCAAACCAATGACCGAGTATAAAAAATCAGGAGGGCCAATTACACCACGTCTTTTAAAAAAAATATCTAAATCTTTTTAAGAAAACGCAAAGTAGAAATAGTTTCTGCAGAAGTTTTGTCTTCATTTGGGAATGCAAGAATCTAGCTGTCAAAGATTATCCAGACAACTTTATTGTATAGGTACCTAGTTCTTATTGTAGGGAGAAGGGAGAATTTATACTGAGAGTTAACAGCGCAACGCACATGTTCTAACTCACTCCTCGAAATAAAATGACATCTACGCCAATGGATGGGCAGCCATAGCTATTCATGAATTCTTTAAGAGTGTGTCGACTGAAAACGGTTCGCACAATATATTTTGCTCAGTACTTCATCTTACTCAACGATCTAAGTCAGCAATCTAGTGGCTCACAAAATATGAGAAAATACTAACTCTATAAGGGACATAATATATTGAAATACTACCTCGTCTAGCTTTATTGTCGTTAACTCCCCTGGCGCGTTATATCCACTTTTATACACAAATTTCATGTGACAACTTGATTAAATCAGTTCTTCACAGCTTTTGTTGAATAATAACGGGATATAATGTTTTTGTGGTGATGTGGTTCATGGACGCCGTCATCTACAGTTTCTAAATCTTAGCCCTTTGTAGCATGCCCAAAAAAGAAAATTACATACGGCCGAAGTCTCTGGCGGATCAACAAGATGAAAATTTAGTTATTTCCATTTTGCGGGGTCATGATTTATTCAGACATTTCTGGTTTCCTTTACCTTGACGAGTTCGGAGGCCGAGCTAAATGACAGAGTCCTTCGTATTGTCCCCCATTGATCTCAGACAGACATGTTACATGCTACACTACTTTCAAGAAGAACATTAATACTTACCTGTTAAAAACTTTATAAGATTAATTTGTCATGTTAACTCTTATGTTTGTGTTTGTAAAGTTATGACAGCGCCTTGAGCCTACCTTTTGTTTGTTAACAGCGCTTTATAAATAAAATTATTATTATTATTATTATTGCGAAACTGAAAACGTGATCGTGATATGGCCGCCATAACTGCGCGAGGAAGATCGTTGTGGGAAGAGACAAGGCTTCTGAAGCTTTTTTTTTCTTCCTTGCCCTGCAATGTACTGGCTAATGTAAAAGTTTTACTGGAGGTAGCACAGCATACTAAGCAAGCCTATCCTCTTGCGTTTGTGCAGATTTCCACCTCCATGGAGCTCTCACCAATTATCTTTGCGACATGGTCTCCCGACAAGCGCATAAATTGTATACAAAGAGTCTTGACAAAATTAAGCCAATTAAGCAAGTTATTATAATTAAATTCTTGTTTTTTATTTGAATAGCTGCATTGAACTATAGGATTACCTAAGCTACAAATTATATCTGTACGTATGATGTCACTCCATTAATGGGAAATCAGAATTAAAGTCACGACCCCCGTGACCAATAATTGTGGATCCCCGTTTGCGTCCCATAGACATTGAGTTTACTTTTTCACTTCCATAGACCCCCTGGAAGTGCTTATTAACATCTAGGGGTCTATATTGACCACTTTGGGAATCCCTGATATAGATCAATATATGCGTACTTTCTACTCTTGTGTCGACGTCAGTACATTTGCTATTCTGTAAGAAAAAAATGTACTCCAATAATATATATTCAAAATTAACTGTAAATAAGCTATTTCTTTTTTTTTTACAAAGTCTACATTAACTCATTCCGTCTGTTAGGTCGGATTGACACATTTACACCTTTTTTTTCTCTCCCACGTGACATTCTCAGATCAAGTTGAAATTTTGCCTTTATTCACTGTCAGTGACAACACATAAATGAATAAAAAAAAATGTACCTATTAGTTAATCAATTAGTGGTATATAGAAAAAAAGGGGAAATAAAACTTTCATTATGGAGAGATATGGCAGCGATTGAACGGTGCTCTCTCTACACTTAAGATAAACTTTGTTTAAAAAAAAAGTATTTTTAAATTGTATATTAAATCACTTCGTCTCTGTGTCTGAGACACACCTGACACGTTATTTCTCTCACTTCCCATTCTCGGATGAAGTTGAAACTTTGCAAAATGAACCTACACTTTAGCCAGTCTTTAAAAAGTTACACAATAACAAAACAAGTTGAATAATTTATTTTGACAACCATTCTTAATCCTGTCAAGCTAAGGTTTCGTTGGTGTGTGAACATAAACTGGTGCTGCGTGACAACACATTGAATTAAAATTTCAGACAGATCATTTAATTCATCATCGCATTAATTAAATTAATTTTAGATATATGGATAGAACGAGACAAAAATGGGGGGTTAATTAAATTCTTGTCTCATCTAGACGTTATTTATGTTTGACGTTTTTGGATTATGGCTAGTTAGCTAATTATAAGAGCGTCTTGATGATAATCATTTATATTTCATTAGCAAATACAATATAAATGTTTAGTTTACTGGATTGTATTATGAAACATAAAGTAAGAATTATTTGAAATATATATATATATATATATATATATATATATATATATATATATATATATATATATATATATATATACTGCTTTCTCTCTTGTCAGGCCAACTGCGCGGTTAGAACCGGTAATGCCTCAGATGCCAGCTACTACAACAAGTCTGCTCTGAGACTCATGACCTTCAGCGTGTTCCTGGCCTTGTGTAACCCAATTCTACTGGCTGTGTTACGTCAGCAGTTTAAAAGTGGATAGCTTTGTCCCTCTCACAGGGGGGAGGTACATGAGGATAGGGGGAGAGGGCTTCTCTTAAAATAAATACATTTGTTTTTATATACATACTCTTATCTATTTCTATTGTCAGGAAAAAAAGATAAGACATTAACTAACAAACTGCAGAGCTACTCATCTTTGAATCTAGACACCTGTATACCTCATTGAGAGGGTTCGTTATGTAGTAGCTCATTTACTTGAATTATTTTGATTGCAATTTAATCTACATTGTTTTAATGTTATAGGCTACAATATCAACCAGACTTTTTTCTCTATATTGCTATTTGTTAAAAGGACTGGATTTCATACACTATAGATATTATTTGTAATAGGTATAGATTTATAACTGTCAGTAGGTACGCTTGTGGGACAACAGACTCACGCACACACACTAGTAACTATTCAAAGTTTTTCAGACTTAAAACGTTTATGGTTATTTAATAAAATCCAATAGTAAAAATACAAATAAAAAATTGACCTCCCATGACCTAGATCTATAAACAAACAAGACAGTTTTAGATTTAAAAAATACAACATATTTGTATTATCTTTCGAATAATGTTCCTTTATTTTTTAAGTGATCAAATACTTTGAGTATATTTCACATCCTGCATATCTATTATACATAAATGAGCTATAAATTTATTATATTAGTATAATATACGTTTGAGTGTTTACTTAACATGTAATGACTATTATTTAGATTTAGGTCAGCATAAATGAAGTGGGTCTGAATGAGATAATGGCTTCAATGTATGAAATAAGTTTATGACTTTAGAAAATCCTTTTTCTAGAAATAAACCTTTATTTTTAAGGGGAAATAATTTGTCTAGCTCTGTTGTTTTTTCTTTATTTTAAATATTTTCATTGTTCATCCAATACACCACAGGAAGATATTTAAGCCTATGTCATTGTCTAAAAGTTGATATAGTAAAGTCTGATTATTCATACCAAATCATTTAACTAAGCAGTTTGTTAAAGCGCTCTGTAAATTTAATTATTGTTGTTATTATGTTTCAAGTAACTAATTTTTCAAAGACAATTTCTTCTTTATGAAGCAATTGATATTTTAAAATTCTGCTAGGGCCATTACATAGCTCTTAATACCTAATGTGTGATTGATTTAAAAAAATGGAACCCTTTTTTTCCCGCACCAATTTTCCCCACCTAAGGTAAAAATCCTAGTTACGCCCATTTATAAATGTACTTCGAGTATATACAATTCTAGTTTAGTGATATTGATCCAGGCATGGTTACATTAAAGGACAGAACGCTAGTCTAAATTAGAATGCCGGATCTAGGCTTAGCTAGAGATATCTCTATATGGCCTCCTTCAGTCGCGAAACGGCTATGGATATTCTCATGGAACTGAAATGAATTCCTGGGCATTAGCTGTGGTCGGAACGATGTCGCCCACACATCAGTTCCCCCCTCTCCACGCAGCTGATGTATCCAAAAGGAACGGCAGTGCCCATACAGTTTGGGGTGAGTGGCGTCGCATGTTCTGCCAGGGTGTAGCAATGGGTGCTGCAAACTGCCTTAGGGTCGCCAGCTCCTGATTTTTCCTCATCGTTGACTCTCGAAGCTAGAGATATGGAACAGAAGATTCTGGTTAAGTGATACACACACCCATACATGGAAACAAAAACACAGTCGTTTAGACGCACAATATTGAACTCTTTAATAAATAAAAGCGGGGAATTTCCATCGACATGACCAAATTTGATTTTAAGAAGATTATATTTTTTGATAAATTATAATGGTCAACCCAGAGTTTTCATTGTGAGGCTAATTAGTTAGTAATTCTTTTCCCAAAGATATATATGAACTGTCACATTTCTAGGAAAATCGTAAGAGGCGTTTTCGGGATCCGTGTTCAGGTTTTCAAAACCCAGGAAGAATTTGCTATTATGATTTTTTTTTAACTTTTCATTTATAGAAGACGTAAGCCGAATTACATTTTTAAGATGATTATTTCCTAAAAAAAATACAACGTTAAAACGAGAGTTTTCAGGGTCTGGCCAGTTAGTGATTTTCATCCCAAATATATCTATACACTGTCAAATCTTCAGTGAAACTGTTAGAGCTCTTTTCAAAATACGTTAACTTTTTCCTTTCAACTTTTTGAGCCGATGAAGAGACTGTCAGCTAACTGTAAGGTTTGTAGAACAAGAAATCTTTCAATGATGTATCGAGATATGAAAACAATTAGGTATGGAGATTTAGGGGGGGGGGTGAGGCGCTTGGCTTTTTTTTAATTTCGGGATCTTTAGGGTGGCTCGGAATGCACCTAGCTCTAATGGTTACCTGACATTTGTTGGGGAAAAGTAAAAGCCGTTGGTCGTTGTGCTGGCCACACGGCACCTCTCAATCTAAACAGATGACCTTTACATCATCGGCCCTATAGGTTGCAAGTTCTGAAAAGGGAACATTTTTTATTGTAATTGAAAGGAAACGCTCAAGTGTTTGAGAGCCATGACTAAGTTGAATTACCACCACTACGGTAAATTGGACAACACATACTTAAATCTATCCAAGTAGTTCCGGGTTCAGAAAGAATGCATTTAGTATCAGACTGAGATGGATTTGAAAACAAGATAACAAAGAGAGTTTATGTCTTTGCGTTATTGTCAGGCAGGTAAAACAGACAGGTTTCAACATTTTTAAGCAGGAATATCAGCAACTATGAACTTATTGCCTCCATGCTAAGAGTTCATTCAAAGCCTGCTATCACTCACAGCCAATAAACGAGGCCCTGCTTATCGCCTGTGTAAATATAGCCATGCAGTGACATAGCAGCCATGAGGCTAGGATTTCATTAATTCCAGGCCCATAAATATTAGGGCCCACGAGGGCTCTTGCAAGAAGAATTTCAAATTTGTATGAGTTATGTAGCACTGGTGACAACTCGTTGTTTAAGGTAGCACTTGAATTCTTTTCCCTTTTTTAAATGTAGTCCACTGACTCAAGTTGAATTAGTCACACTTAACCTACAATTCGGGGAAGGTGGGGGAACCCTAAATCATAGTCTTGAACCCATGCCCACGCTTACTTTGCTGCATATATGAGCTCAGGGTGAGCATATCTTCTACACGTATTCACAAAGACATATGTCAACACTTGAGTCTTGGTGAGTATGAATTACATACGGGTTGTAAAAAAAAATTCTAATTGATGGGGGCCCTTCGGTCGGGGGGTTTGATAAAGAGCCCGTGGAAGAAATCCCTTTCTTGTGCCAATAGAGTGTTGTTTGCTGAAATGTCTTCTGTGATGAAAAACCTATATAGGTCTGTGATGAAAAACATAAATAGGTATGTGATGAAAAACCTATATAGGTCTGTGATGAAAAAGCTGTATAGGTCTGTGCTGCACGCAGCTATGGTTGAATTAAAAATAAAAATCGAAGTATATATAAAATAAACTTTTCTAGTTGTTATTGTTTTCAAACACATATGGCCTAAAATTATATTATATTATTTTGACAATTGACAAAACTGTATAGACATATATATAAATGTTAAAACAAAAAATACATATTATCACAGTGGCTTTACTGGTTGGGGGTGGGGGGACAGTCTGCACCAGGTGACACCCATTAGGGGTGACACTCGAATGGGAAAGTTTTTATTTTGGCTAAAGCAAGCAAATAAAAAAAAAATCTCTAGATATAGTAGATATATACTTACAGATGCCTTGGCACATATACTGTACTAATTTATAGCTATATATTTTATTTTATTTATTTATTACTAGCCAGATATTACGCGCGGCCCTCCGGTCTTAATTTGCGTATCACTGATATAGTCCCTGATATAGTGTACTAGTAAGAAACAAACAAATTAATAATGTTAGAAGTAAAGCGAATGCGCGAATATAAAATTATTATGAATGGGAATGAAAAAAAAAAGCTAATCGACCTAATTAAGACTTCTAAGTTGTCCGTACGGCGCACGCGTGACCTTTCGGTAGTGTCTAATGTAAGAAGCGCGCGATATCGAGCTGTTGGGTTTATTGTATATTTTTTTATTAATTGTATATAGTTTATTTCCTTTGGTACAAATGTCCAAAAAGTTACCTGGTAACAAAGAGGGTTGCGTAGGCAGTCTTTTTTTAACGAAAAAATATCGGTTGAATTTGCATTATAGTTATTTTTAATGTTGGTATTAATGAGGTGAAAGCGGCTTTATTATCAAATTTAAAGAACTTAAATTATTAATTAAAATAACGTTGTTGCATCGACCAAGTGGAACATTTCTTCGTTAGCAGCAAGGTCGATTCAAAAGGTTCTTTTCAAGACAACAGTTTAATGCCTCTTCAACAACGTGATTCTAGTCTACCTCCTAGTGACGTAGTTTCTACCCTGAAACAGAAGGCTTTGTTACAGCAATACAGGACAGAGTAATCAGGACAAAAAATTACGAGAAGCATATCCTGAAACTCAATGTTGTCGACAAACGAAAATGTGGAAATGTGGGCGAGTCGATTGAACACATTATGGCAGGATGTCCAGCCCTATCAGAATCAGCCTACCTGGGTCGCCATAACCAAGTTGCAAAGTTAATACACCAACACCTGGCTTTGACGTACAAATTGATCGGTAAGGACACTCCCCCTTATTATAAATACTCTCCGCAAGAGGTTCTCGAGTCTACTGAACATCTGCTGTACTGGGATAGGCCTATTCTGACCGACAAAACGGTAGATTTCAATCGCCCGGATCTGCTGTTCATCGATAAAAAAGAAAAAAACGCTACCATTATCGATATCGCCGTACCACTGTCTCATAATTTAAGAAAAACTGAAATAGAAAAACAAAGAAAATATGGGAACCTGGGCTTGGAGATTAAGCGTCTATGGAAATTGTCCAAAATAACAATATACCCCATTGTTATATCAACCGAGGGGATAATAACAACTGACCTTACAGACACCTTCAAGGCCCTTAACATTCCTAGGAACATCTTCGTTGCCTGTCAGAGGGGGGTACTGCTGCAGACCTGCCACATCACCAGAAAATTCCTCAGTGGAAACTGTTAAAGGGACTACGATGAATTTTGTTTCTCTTTAGCGAAACTCGACCCTGGCAGCGCCAGAGAATGACTACCCGTTCATTTCTAACATAATAATAATAATCTTTATTATCCATTATTTAGGTGTAGTGTAGTTTCTTTCCTGGTATTTAGAGTTATATCCCTTCCTGGGGTACAAACTAGAGTAGAGTACAGTGCAGTGTCCACAAAAGGATACTTTCCTAAGAAACATGTTAGCGTTGGCTAACGGCGTAGACCAGTGATGCCCAACCTAATTTGACCTGCGGGCCATTTTAATTTCCGACACTCTTGTCGCGGGCCACATGAAGAAAATGTACAAAAACGAAATTAAATTGACCTGAAACAATTTTGTTAGAAACTTGTTAATCTATTACATTAATTAATGGAATAGTGTAAGAAACTTGCTTCATTTCTCTACTTCAAATGTGAGCAACATTGTAGGTAGCGTTACCAACCAGTCATTTTCTTGTCTCTTTTTGGGTAAGCATTCCCATCGATCCTCCAATCTCTAGGCGTAGTTTAACACTCATTTATTCGCAGCTCAAACCAAGAATGTCCTTATATTTGTTTGATAATCCGTTTATATGTAGTTCTTTTTTTTTAAACAGCCACAGTTTTTTTCTTATAACAAATATGTAGTCTTATTTTTTCTACAAAAAGTAAAGATAAGTTCACTTTTCCTGGTATGATTCAAAATTCAGAATCCACATTTAGTTTCTTTGGGTCTCCCATTTATAAAAAATTAAAATGGAGGTGAGGAATTTTCTACATTTTGTTCCGACGTTTTGGCGGGCCGGATCAAACCACGTCGCGGGCCGGATCTGGCCCGCGGGTCGTATTTTGGGCATCACTGGCGTAGACACATCAGATCTCGACTGAAGTGACCTACTTCCCAGAGTTCGTGGCCAAACGATATATTTCATTGTCTCCTCCTTAACGGAGATATAGCTATTTATAGCCCATCTTTAGGATGGATATCTCATATTCGACCCATGTGAAGAACATTTTAACAACATCCGGGAATAGACTCTTTTGATTAACTGAAGCCATTGAAAGATATCCCCATTGACTCGTGACGCGTTGATATCCGGCTTGTCAACACGGTGTCAACACCAGCGGTGCACATTGAAACCAAGGGGGTAACGATGCGACGTGTTTTTTTGTTTTTCTCAGCAGTGTTACAAGGTGCGCTTGAAATTTGAACTTGCTATGTCCCCCTGTCCGAACACAGTTTGGGGACCACTGACCTAAGCCATATTTTTTTAAAGCAGATTAGGAAAAGGGAATACAAAGGTTGACATGGGGTGGGGGGGGGGAGCTATCATTTACTGAAATTTAAAAATAAAAATTAAAAAGACATAATGTAATTTAATGGAAACGTTTTTGGAATTCCAAGAATTCGTTTATAGTATGTATATAGCCTAGTGTCGCATCGTTACCAGCTGCAAAGAAACACTGTGTTATTCTCAGCTTCTGATGATAAGTAATATTTATATATATATATATGTATATCTGAGTGAGTGTGTGTGTAAGAGGGTAAAAGAGGCATGTAGCTACAGTGTGAGTATGTGTGTGTAAGAGTGTAAAAGAGGCATGTAGCTACAGTGTGATTGTGTGTGGCAACTCATCTCATAGGTCACCAACCAGCTTCCTCGAGGCGTCTCAGTTCTGGGCGAGACTCTCCAACTGTCCCCACGTCTTACCCATCTGCTTCCAACTCGCGGCGCTATGTATTCCTGGGCCGTCCCCTCTTCCTCTTTCCTTGAGGGTTCCTTGTTAGGGCATGCCTTGTTATGCTGGATGCAGCCTTGTGAAGGGTGTGACCTATTTATCTCCAGCCTCTCTGAAGCGAATCAACTTCAATGGGCTGCTGCTTTGTTCTCGCCACAGTTCATTATTCGATCCTAAGATGGTGAGGTTGTACCTTTTCATCTCAGCTGCCACTTGCGCTGTCTTCCCAGTCTCATACATGGTCCGGACGTTCCATGTACAGATGGTGGTTGTGGTCCTGGTAGAGATGATGGTCTTCGGCCTGTCAGCTTCCAGATGACTCTGGCTTTCACAGACGTGCGTCTTAAACCTTCCAGCTGGAGGTCCATCTTCTCCCAGGTCCGTGACTTCTGTTGATTAGCTCTTTAGATTTCTTTAGCTTGTGCTTTTTCTACGGGGTAGGGTAGCTAGCCCTACGCCAAACCCTCCTCCTTTCTCAGCCGAGCTTGGGACTGTCCTATGGTGGAGTTAGTCACAACACTAACAGCTGACAATTGTAAGGTAGAAAGATAAAAAAGTAGATACACAAAAAACAAACTTTAACATTTTCAAGGAGCGGTTTGAGGCATCATCGGACAACGACTTTGTCCGCATGAGAATTGGCGAAGAAAATTGCAGTTCTCAAACTGGGTCTGCGTAGTCACTTGAAGTACAGCACGCGTTTTTTAATCTTTTTATTTTTAATTTCTTTTAGGAGATGTATTAATGTGTAAATATATGTGTGTTTATAGGTGTAATTAATATGTTTTGTCAAACTTTAGAATAGCATACACACTCTTCATTTCCCAGGGCAGCTTTTAAATTAACTATTAAAAAGACATCTGAAACTCCACTGATGTGTATGTAGCCATTTGCAAAATTTAAAAAAAAAAGGCTGCAGGGGATCTTACTCCAGCCAAGCGTGTCGCTGCATCCGCAATGATATTACAGATACTGAAAATGAATGAATTCTGGGAAACCAGATGACAATCATAAAAGTGTTTTTGTATTGGTATGCAAAACAAAATTTTGCGACATGCTTCAGTGTTTTTGGACTTGACGTCTGTTCTAGTCCACCAGTTCAGAACCAGTGGTTTTCCCGCTTTTCAAGAACGACTGGGCGATCTTGTGTTTGTTTCGTCTGCAAACTTGACCTTGACAGTGTTCACGCAAAATTGGTTTTTATGGATTTTACGTTCATTTTAATTTAGAAACTGGAACCTTAAGCGGGGCCATCGCTTGGAGGTAGGAGGGGCCATCGCTTGGAGGTAGGAGGGGCCATCGCTTGGAGGTAGGAGGGGCGCGCAACAGGTGATATCAAGAAACAGAGTTAGACGGTAATCCCTAAGCTATTCGACATAGCTTTTGTAATCAACATAACGCAATTTTTCCTTTATTCTTCTTGCTAGAGCCATGGAAGGGGGGGGGGGGGCAAGCAAGTAGGAGCCTTAAGCTATAGATTGTGTTGCCTTTAGGTAAAACCAGCACTCAAGGGGTTACACCAGGGTGGTACAAATATTTACACTTTTGCAATAGCAGTCTTATGTGCTCCCATTTTCTTCTCCGCCTGTACCTTCGATGAAGTCCAGTAGGGAATCGGCGCCGGAGGCGCCATTATCCCGTTGATGGTTAGAAAGGCTTTTATCCAACCACCAGGCCTGGACATGGGGTTCTTCACCCCTGTCCTGTCTGAGGGCACCCAACGGTAGGCGGCCATATTGGTTGACTGACTGGTAAAACCGGGCCGTGCCGTGTACACAGCGCACCGTCCCCGAATCTTAAGTCACCCGCTATAAGTGTCAAGGACAGCGCTAACTGCGGGGAGCTTGTCTCATATTCCTATAATGTAACCGCCACTGTTCCGTGCAAGGGCCGCCAATCCAGCAATCCGGAACTGATGACGACCCCCTTTGTGGAACGGCGTGGCGGACTTTTTGGACTGGGTTGCAGGTTACTTGTTCCATCCCCACCCCGAGTGAGATAAAAAAAACAAAAGCTCACCCAGGGAGACCTGCTAGAAGGCCTGGTTCGCTACTCGTTCTTAGCCTGTCCAGATCCACCTCTGGATGTTTCCACCGGAGGGCCACGCTGAGGCGACGGGTAGCTGGAAATCCTCCGGTCCGCCTGTACCAGAAATGTCTTCTACTATAGGGGGGAAAATGTCAACACTGTGGCACAAAGTCAAATGAGAACTTTGATCATACTTCGCAACAAAACAGTGTTGAAATAGTTTTAGGTCTCTTCTATCCGTCTGTTATACCTATACAATACAAAGCTAGTTTTTATGGTGTATCTAAAAACAGAATACAAGAAAGTTTATAAGCTATGTAACTTTTTTTTCACTTTTTTTTAACACGGAAAAATCAAATGACTACATTCTTCAGTTTCTAAGCCCACAATAATATCAATAATGTCACCATGAAATAAACAATGTCAAGGACGCTTATCGAAACTCAGTATTGCTAACCAAAAAAAAACTATGAACTAAAATTAACAAGAAATTTTGTTATTGAATCACTTTGTTAAAAGATAGGCGCAATTATATCCGGGTGTGACCTACTTAATTTTAAAATATGTTTTAATAGCATCACTGTCCTAGAGTGAAAGTGTAACCCTGGTCTAATGCTTCCTTCCTATTGACCTTATTGTGTGCTACAAACGGAGGAGCTTTCAAAGCTAAATTCTGCAGTGCTAAAAAGTGCAGACCAAAAGTGCGGACAAAAAGTATCCTATAAACTGTGTACAAAACAAAGCTTGTCAACAATTCCTGTGTACACCAGAGACACCAGAAAGCTGTCTAGTCCACGACTCTTCCCGACATGCATGACAATCACCTACATGGAAAAGTTTTTACAGATGCATCACTGGCGACAGTAATCTTTCACAATTTAACTTTTTATTTTTTCAAATGTTCTCACTTTTTTTCCATATTTATACTTTTTTTTTTGTACGGTACGCAACGGTACGGCGTACCGGGACATTTAACAAAAAAATATATTTTTCTTGTATTTTAACGTATATAAATAATTTTTAGTAGTTAAAAGTTATGCAATCAACTACTCAGTACCGGCACCTTATCACTGAGTACCGGCACTTATTTTTTTTTTACAAAAAAACAAAAAAACACTGAGTAAATCTAAAGTAAACACTCAACGATAAGAAGTAACAATAGACGATGTATTTATTTCTTCTTCTTCTTCTTCGTTCTCATTTGACATGTTGAAGGGTTCAGATCAGTAATCCTATATCTGCGATGAACTGCGCAGTGGTTTCCAGATCAGGCAGTTCTCCGTATAGTAACAATAGACGATGTATTTAGTTACAGCTATAAAATACACTGCGAGACATGGACTTCAGCTATCAAGCCACAGGGAGTCTTAAGTTCTGCAAGTCCTATTCTACCTAAACATTAGTACAGACCACTGACACACTTCCTAGTGTAGCTCCAGGTTCTCAACACAGTTTACTGGTAGCCCTAAGGACGGCTCTTGGTCCCAGACAGCTCAGACTCCCATAACTTGCAGAGCACGTCAGCCAGATCTAAAACAGCCCTTCCTCTAGAAAGGACCCCATTCACCAATCGTAAACAAACAACATTTTGCCACGTGGTTTTCTATCTCTTCTATACAAATTACGCAATCCATAAAGCCTGTCACGTGACACGTAATTTTCATTGTTTTATCAATATTATCACGTGGCTAAATGTCGTTTGTTTACGGTTGGTGAATGAGGTCCATTAATATGTCATCTATTTCTCGTGTTGAACGGTGTGCTGGTGCGCAACATTAGTGTCGGCGCGGGAGCAGGCAGGGTTATATCAGTATGTCACTTATATCTCCTTCGTATTCCTTTATTTTGCTTTCTCTTCTTTTTCTATGTTGCTGTAATTTATTAGAATATAGACCGGATTGAAAAAAAAACTGTATGTAAATAACGTGACGATTAATGTGTTTAAAAATTGTGAATAATCCCCAGTACCAATCAATAGGTTTTGTTATGGTTGAGTAGTAGAGCGGTTGACTTTTGGATAGTCACTAGTTCGAATCCCGTTGAAGAAAGATTTTGAGCGTCGAGATTTCTAGGACGTCCCACCTCCCCCACCCCACCTCTAAGGGATATAGTTGGCGAAATTAAATGCGATTAGTTGTTATGCGGGCCACGTGAAAACTTTGTTTACCACTGAAAATTCTGGCTTACTGTTCGTGTGGTTTGTGCCCTAGGTTGTCGACTCGATGGGTGGAAGAAATTATTTTTTAAAATTATTCAATACAACAGTTTAGCAAAGCGAAAGCAACATGTTTATCACAATAAGTTTAGTGTTTTCTAAAATTATCGCCATAACTTGTCGCAATAAAAAAACAGCTCGCGCCAAAACGGCTCGCACCAAAACAGCTCGCGCCAAAACAGCTCGCAACAAAACAGCTCGCGCCAAAACGGCTCGCACCAAGACGTCGCGTACCAGTACCTTTCAGCACATGACAAAAAGGAAAGGATTTCTTCCAGGCGCGGGTTGGCTATAGAGACATTCGGGCAAATGCCCGTTGGGCCGGTACCCATTTGGGCCGGTACCCATTTGGGCCGGTACCTATTTGAGCCAGTAGGGCCACCGAAAGGGCCGCATGAATACCAGTAAATTATATTAAGATGTTATAATACTCTTTTTAAAAGCAACACTTTGAGCATCGTGATTTAAAAAAAAAATCTGATTCACTTTAAAATCTAATACTAATCTAAAGCATTGTCGTAAAAACACTATATCCGTATATAGTACTTCTAGTAGACGTCAATTCCTTATACACACTAAACGATTAACAAGAAACTTAAGGCCTTTACTTCTTATAGTGATTGACGTTAGTGTTTGAAAAGGGTGTCATGTGGCCACCCACCATAACTTTCCCAAACCTTAGGCCGGTTACTCGAGAGAGTCTATACAGTGATTCGAAAACAGGACTCGCGAAGATTCCAAAACTAAAGATCCCAGTCTTCACGAGGATTCGAATCCGGGACCCGCGGTTCGGAAGCTAAGCGCTTTAGCGCTCAGCCACCGCGCCTTCAATTTGACAATCTAAATATAATAATGATAAGATAGGTGAAAAATAGAACTCTCCCTAAAGTACAATTAAATATCTGAAGTTTTTACTGTGGCGAAATAAGATTTTGAAAGAAGTTTTATATTATATTAACATTATGTGTTATATCACAGCGTGGTAGGAACGACATGGTATAACTTTCTGTCTTTATGCTTTTGTGTATTGTGCGCTCTCTCTAAAAATTTCTATTGACTATGTGGTTTCAGATTTTGTTTACTTAGAAATAATAGCCTACATTAGGTCTGCGTCTCAAAAGGCTTCAATCTCAATTGCGTTGAGTGAAACCTTGACTAACGGGAACTACCTCGGAATAGATTGTATCATAAAGAGCAATTGTTAGTATGTAAGAGAGAGAGAGAGAGGCAAATGAGAGGGAGAATAAAGAGAGAGAGGAAGTAGAAAGTAGGAGAGAGAAAGAAATGAGAGGGGGGATAAAGAGAGAGAGAAGAAGTAGAAAGTAGGAGAGAGAGTTCAAGCGCAAGAGATGCAAGGAAAGATAGAGAGTAAGAAAGATATAAAGTGAGAGATACTGAAAGAAAAAAAAGGTACGAACAAAACAGAGAGTGTGAGAGAGTGAGAGAGTGATAAAGTGAGTGTGTGAGAGAGAGAGAGTGTGTTTTTAAAACGGATAGTAAAGAGTATGGAGGCCAGGTCAAAGACAAACACAAAGAAAGGGAAAGAGAGGACAAGGAATAGGTCTACATGGTGACAAACAATGGAGAAGTGAAAAGGGGACCCTAAGAGAGTGGCCTAGAGATACTGCACAATTTTACATCTACCGTTTTGTTGTGTGTGTGTGTGTATTTGTGTGTGTGTGTTAGAGGACATAACAACCAGAATACACGTATGAAAGGGACATTACATTCCATACCTATACCCCCCCCCACCCTTCACCCAAAGCTCGAAGTAACAGATCTTATAATCTAATAAATTATTCATATTATTATTATTATTCATATTATTCATGTCAGGACTGGGAGCCTACGTTACGTAATAGTGTTTAGTCATAATGGATTTATACCCATTTAATACAATTGTCCTCAATAAAATCGAGCCAGGTTTTTCAAAGGTATTTTTTTTGTATTTTACATGTTTACTTTGTTACCGCATTGTATTGTTTCAAGAATGCAGACAGGATCTTTAAAACTACAATTGTAAACAAGCAAGAGAATCTGATATCATTAGATCGGTTTATGTGCTATCACATGGCCGTTAATCTTGTCACATTGCACACAAACATGTTATACATGTGTCCCTTTTTTTAATGTAACCGTCTACAACATGACGAGATTGTAAACACTTACGTTGTAATACTTATACAAAGTTCAGCTTTTGCTTATTTGAATATCCTGGGGCTACATAGTACTACGTCATTGTGAACTCAAAAAAAAAAAAGATATTTTACTGGGAAATAACCGCGTGCAAGAAGAGTTGATATCCGGGACGAGCGAGAGCATACGTCAGAATAGCCATGGGAAAATGTTAGTTGACCAATATGTCTACCGTTAAAACTTTTCCGAGGGAAAGCCTACACAAGATTTCATTGCTTGGGGAGTCACAGTATAACGTATTCAAGTATCACACCCAGAATGAGCACATAAAATGGCCCCACTTCATAAGTTATACCAGTTTGAAGACATAAAATATGTACATGCTGTCCAATGTTTTATAGTACAAGCTGTCCAATGTTTTATAGTGCAAGCTGTCCAATGTTTTATAGTACAAGCTGTCCAATGTTTTATAGTACAAGCTGTCCAATGTTTTATAGTACATGCTGTCCAATGTTTCTTTGTACAAGCTGTCCAATGTTTTATAGTACATGCTGTCCAATGTTTCTTTGTACAAGCTGTCCAATGTTTCATAGTACAAGCTGTCCAGTGTTTCATAGTACAAGCTGTCCAGTGTTTTACCTTTGGCCAGATCAAAACAAAATAATCATCTTCATTAAATTACACAAAACTGTTAACTAAAAACAGGAAGACATGTAGAACAGAGTGTTCATCTATTTCTGTTCACAAATACAGTACGCTTAGATTTGGTATTTTTAGCGGCCCCCGAAAGGGGAAAAGACGCTATTAGTTTTGTGTGGAATGTCTGTCCGTCCGTCCCGTTTCGATCTCGTAAACTAGAAAAGATAGTGAAAATCCGACATCATAATATTTTAGACCATTCAAAGTTCTGATGCAACGGCTACTTTTTTCTTTTCTTAAAGCGAAAAATCTATTTTTTAAATCCCTTATGCAAGCCGTTTTTTCATAAAAATACACCACTTTTAAAACTTTTCACTGTTAATAGTAACAAACACGGGAGGTTCTTTAGTAGGTAGACACAATACACACTATATTTATAACACAATTATGCAAACGGTTCTATATTTTTTGTCAAAAATAGTTTTTTTTACATTTGTATTGCTAAATTTAAATTACGTAAGTTCTCTCACACAAACTACAACTTTCACACGCAAAAAATCTATTTAGTATGCATATAGGTTAGACATGATTAAAAATTACTATTAGTAAGTAGTTTTTCATATTATCGAGTGAACTGCAGCAGTGCGATATTGCCATTGAACACTTAATTAAAGGAATATTTTTTTTATCTTTTTACGGAAATGACTTTTTTTAATTTCACATTTACTTTCACCTATCCTTAGATCTGCTGGGGCAACACACAAGATAGATCTGTCAACCTTCTTTCTCCATTCTTTTCTGTCATTTGTCTTTGATAGAATTTCATTCTGATTCTTTCTGAAAATATTGAAACCTGCCTTTTTACCTGCCTGGGTGGACCATTTCGGAGTCTTTCTCACCTTGTTATTCCTATTCTTTCTATAGCCTTTAATTTATTTATTTGAGTTCATTCCCTTACCTCGTGTTCATATACAGGCAAAAGTAACCATTATAATAATAATATTCGATATAAGAAATATAATAACTTACGCCTTAAGCAAACTGATCAGATTAACAGGAGACCTACTCCCATGAGTAACCTGGGCAGAGTCCTAGGAGTGACGGAATAATTCATTTATTTTGTCCTACTCATGAGGATAGGCAACAGACACAGAGAGAGAGAGAGAGAGAGAGGACTGTAACACAGAACAAAAAATATGACAAATAAATCTCCCTCTCCCCTTTCTCCAAAATCTCTTAAATCTTTCTCACCGAACCCTCCTCGACCAACCGTCGCGGGCTCATTTTCAAAGGCTATTTTCATCCGGGTCGGGAAGCGTCCTATTTTTTTAATCATTCGAACTTGAATCTAACGATTTGTACTTAGGGAGTTGACCTCATTTTCTAGATTCACTACTTAAGTGTAGCACAGTCGGGGGAAAAAAGAGAGAATAAAGTTTTAGTTGCAGGACAATCTAAATATAATGGAGAAAACATCACGTAAGTTGGACAAGAAATTCTTTAAAAAATTTAGAGATAATTGGCCCATTATTAGAGTATTCCTTGTATTCTTTACACAATTTAGTTTCTTAGAAGCTATTTCTACATTTAAAAAATACAGCAAGAAGAAGGTAACTTAGAGTGGTCGGATAATCAATTCTATGCCTGAGTTGAACTGCGCAATGGTTTTAAATATGAATATTCTTTTGTCACCGACACCCCATCAGACAAATATGACAGGCCTTAGAAAGGGCCGGCCATAGATAATTGGAGGCCCTAGGTGAAGTGAGTAAGTTGACCCCAACTGAAAAAAATTCACTGAAAATTAGAATTACGCAATTTATTAAAACCAATTTGATCTATATCTAAATCATCAAATAACTGAAATTCCCATAGTATTCCGTTTGCGTGCAAATGTCATAAACATTTTAAAACATTTTTTCTTTGTTTTGATGGCAGTAAAGTATCGAATGCATGGTGACTAATCCAGAGACTAAATAATATCTTGTTCAATATATATCATTTCCATACTGTTCAGGCGTTCTCGCGTCATAGTTGTTCTCAAATAATGTTTAAATAATCCCCAAACTAGGAAAATACTTTATCTCACACATGCAACAGTGATCGAATCGTCAATTCTGTCTGAAAAGTTGTAGCAACATATGGATCAGAAATAGGATGTACGATGTCTACATTTTCATGGAAAGAAATCAACAAAGTTTTCCTAATTTGGGTAGTCTCAAATGAAGGTCTAAATAGTCGTGAATAAATACTAGAGCCCTAGAATCGGCTATGTTTGAGATTTGATGCACGTTTCGCCATTTTTGTCTCTGTTTTTTTTTCTAGTTCTGGGCGAGTCCCCTATCAAACGGAGGTCCTAGGCGGGGGCCTAGTTTGCCTATGCCAAGGCCGGCCCTACTTACACATGAAATCTCTAAACATGATTTTTTTTCAGAAATAGGATTAAGCCCTGGAAATAACACTAGCCTAGCGCCCCACGTAATACTAAGCCCACCTTGTCTAGTATATAGTAAAAGTTGAACCTGCAAATCTTACCATCCAAATTCTAAAAACGAAATAAACAATATATTTGTTAATGTGTTAAGTAAATACATTTAAACAGAAACATTAGGATGATCTGTATAGTGGTTGTATATTTACAGTATATAATCTAGAAGGCGCGGTGGCTGAGTGGTTAAGCGCTTGGCTTCCGAACCAAAGGTCACGAATTCGAATCCAAGTGTAGACTGGGATTTTTAATTTCGGGATCTTTGGGCGCCTCTGAGTCTACCTAGCTCTAGTGGGTACCTGACATTAGTTTGGGAAAAGTAAAAGCGGTTGGACGTTGTGCTGGCCACATGACACCCTCGTCATCCGGTGGCCACAGAAACATGTGAACTTTACATCATCTGCCCTATAGATCGCGAGTCTGAAAGGGGAAGTTTAAACTAAATTTAGAATCTGAAGTTCTATTTAGTTTTACTCAAACTATGATTCTGTGAATTACACAAAATTTAGTGAAAGATACAGAATTATTTTTTTAAATAGAAAATTCCATTAATAACATTTATTTAAAATAAAACTTATTTAAAATAAAAAATTTATAGCAAAAAAAAAAGTCTGGGGTAAAATAACTAAAAAGTTTCTCTAGTGCATCCATCAAGCCAAAGTTGGTGTAGAATCTTGAAAGTTGGGTAAGCATAGTCATGTGAAATACTGCACCCTTCCGGAGTCTTTGAACTAGGTGACAACGCCTTCAGTAGTGGTCGTCTGAGCTGAGCAAACATTCTGCTGCTTCGTCCATGTACCCAGGGAATTGTGGGAAAATAACTTATGCATATTTTAAACGAAGAAAACACGAACTGCACGAGACAGCTGACAACAATAGATTTGTATGTAACAGATTCACAGAATAGATTAGTATGTAACAGATTCACAGAATAGATTAGTATGTAACAGATTCACAGAATAGATTAGTATGTAACAGATTCACAGAATAGATTAGTATGTAACAGATTCACAGAATAGATTAGTATGTAACAGATTCACAGAATAGATTAGTATGTAACAGATTCACAGAATAGATTAGCATGTAACAGATTCACAGAATAGATTAGCATGTAACAGATTCACAGAATAGATTAGCATGTAACAGATTCACAGAATAGATTAGTATGTAACAGATTCACAGAATAGATTAGCATGTAACAGATTCACAGAATAGATTAGTATGTAACAGATTCACAGAATAGATTAGCATGTAACAGATTCACAGAATAGATTAGTATGTAACAGATTCACAGAATAGATTAGCATGTAACAGATTCACAGAATAGATTAGTATGTAACAGATTCACAGAATAGATTAGTATGTAACAGATTCACAGAATAGATTAGTATGTAACAGATTCACAGAATAGATTAGTATGTAACAGATTCACAGAATAGATTAGTATGTAACAGATTCACAGAATAGATTAGTATGTAACAGATTCACAGAATAGATTAGTATGTAACAGATTCACAGAATAGATTAGCATGTAACAGATTCACAGAATAGATTAGCATGTAACAGATTCACAGAATAGATTAGTATGTAACAGATTCACAGAATAGATTTGTATGTAACAGATTCACAGAATAGATTAGTATGTAACAGATTCACAGAATAGATTAGTATGTAACAGATTCACAGAATAGATTAGTATGTAACAGATTCACAGAATAGATTAGTATGTAACAGATTCACAGAATAGATTAGTATGTAACAGATTCACAGAATAGATTAGTATGTAACAGATTCACAGAATAGATTAGCATGTAACAGATTCACAGAATAGATTAGCATGTAACAGATTCACAGAATAGATTAGCATGTAACAGATTCACAGAATAGATTAGTATGTAACAGATTCACAGAATAGATTAGCATGTAACAGATTCACAGAATAGATTAGTATGTAACAGATTCACAGAATAGATTAGCATGTAACAGATTCACAGAATAGATTTGTATGTAACAGATTCACAGAATAGATTAGCATGTAACAGATTCACAGAATAGATTAGTATGTAACAGATTCACAGAATAGATTAGTATGTAACAGATTCACAGAATAGATTAGTATGTAACAGATTCACAGAATAGATTAGTATGTAACAGATTCACAGAATAGATTAGTATGTAACAGATTCACAGAATAGATTAGTATGTAACAGATTCACAGAATAGATTAGCATGTAACAGATTCACAGAATAGATTAGCATGTAACAGATTCACAGAATAGATTAGTATGTAACAGATTCACAGAATAGATTAGTATGTAACAGATTCACAGAATAGATTAGTATGTAACAGATTCACAGAATAGATTAGCATGTAACAGATTCACAGAATAGATTAGTATGTAACAGATTTACAGAATAGATTAGTATGTAACAGATTCACAGAATAGATTAGTATGTAACAGATTTACAGAATAGATTAGTATGTAACAGATTCACAGAATAGATTAGCATGTAACAGATTCACAGAGTAGATTAGCATGTAACAGATTCACAGAATAGATTAGTATGTAACAGATTCACAGAATAGATTAGCATGTAACAGATTCACAGAATAGATTAGCATGTAACAGATTCACAGAATAGATTAGTATGTAACAGATTCACAGAATATATTAGTATGTAACAGATTTACAGAATAGATTAGTATGTAACAGATTCACAGAATAGATTAGTATGTAACAGATTCACAGAATAGATTAGCATGTAACAGATTCACAGAACAGATTAGTATGTAACAGATTTACAGAATAGATTAGTATGTAACAGATTCACAGAATAGATTAGTATGTAACAGATTCACAGAATAGATTAGCATGTAACAGATTCACAGAATAGATTAGTATGTAACAGATTTACAGAATAGATTAGTATGTAACAGATTCACAGAATAGATTAGTATGTAACAGATTCACAGAATATATTAGCATGTAACAGATTCACAGAATAAATAAGTATGTAACAGATTCACAGAATAGATTAGCATGTAACAGATTCACAGAATAGATTAGTATGCAACAGATTCACAGAATAGATTAGCATGTAACAGATTCACAGAATAGATTAGCATGTAACAGATTCACAGAATAGATTAGTATGTAACAGATTCACAGAATAGATTAGCATGTAACAGATTCACAGAATAGATTAGTATGCAACAGATTCACAGAATAGATTAGCATGTAACAGATTCAGAGAATAGATTAGCATGTAACAGATTCACAGAATAGATTAGTATGTAACAGATTCACAGAATAGATTAGCATGTAACAGATTCACAGAATAGATTAGTATGTAACAGATTCACAGAATAGATTAGTATGTAACAGATTCACAGAATAGATTAGCATGTAACAGATTCACAGAATAGATTAGTATGTAACAGATTCACAGAATAGATTAGCATGTAACAGATTCACAGAATAGATTAGCATGTAACAGATTCACAGAATAGATTAGCATGTAACAGATTCACAGAATAGATTAGTATGTAACAGATTCACAGAATAGATAAGTATGTAACAGATTCACAGAATAGATTAGCATGTAACAGATTCACAGAAAAGATTAGCATGTAACAGATTCACAGAATAGATAAGTATGTAACAGATTCACAGAATAGATTAGCATGTAACAGATTCACAGAATAGATAAGTATGTAACAGATTCACAGAATAGATTAGCATGTAACAGATTCACAGAATAGATTAGCATGTAACAGATTCACAGAATAGATTAGTATGTAACAGATTCACAGAATAGATTAACATGTAACAGATTCACAGAATAGATTAGTATGCAACAGATTCACAGAATAAATTAACATGCAAAAGGTGAATAGTTTATAACAGCATGCAGGAAATAATAAAGGATATAAGCCTACAATACTATTTTTTTTTTACTTTTAAAATCTAAACATAACACCCTTTTTAAGATCAGCAAGACGAATACATTTAGACGTATGTGTGTGTGTGTGAGTCTGTGTGTATTTGTCTGTGTGTATGTCTCTGTGTATGTCTCAGTGTGTGTTGCTATGTGTATATGTGTGCGTGTCGCAATGTGTGTATATGTGTGCATGTCTGTTTATGCCTATTTTTATGTGTCTATATCTATATATCAGCCTATCTCTCTCTCTCTCTCTCTCTCTCTCTCTCTCTGTATAAAAGTTAACATGACATAGTGTACGCTCATTGAATTTTTACGATGTATAACTTATCAATATAGATTAATTAACACCGTATGGCCAGCAAAGCATTCGTTTCTTCCTTCCTTTTGACAAGAAAAACACTAGTATAGACTGTCTACAGTGGTATCACGCCTGAGATCTACGTAACTCGATCCTCAGTTTCAATCAATAACTCATGAAATATGAACGAACTATAGTTAAGTGGCCATATTACGAGGTCTTCGGGGCTCGCAAAGACCTTCCTTCACGGAAAAGTACCAGGGAAAAAAGAAGAGGCAGATAGAGAAAGCGATGGGAGGGCAACATAAAAGAATGGACGGGACTGCCATCGAAAAAGGTTCTATCCAAGGCAAAAGACAGCGAGGAATGGAGAAAGACGGTCAACAGATCTTGCGTCGTGCCTTAATGGTCCAACAGACAAAGGCAGTGTTTCTCAAACTTTTGGCATATGTCTACCCCTTTTATAATTTCTGTAACGCTGAGTACCCCCTCGTCCCCTCCCCCTTCCATGTTATTGTATCTATGTGCTGAGATGACAGATCATATAATGTGGTTCCCGGGTTGTTCATTTTAATATGAGCTCCTGTTCCACGTCTAACAGTCTTGTTCCTTTTTTTCTTTTTCTACAAATATTGTAAAGTAAATTCTCAGAAATATAAAGTTCCTGATGCCAAGATGTATTTCAGAAAGGAGAGAGTTAAAATGCGTGACGTTACAAACCATTTTAAATCACACAAATAAAACGTATATCTTGAGACGCGTAACAAATGTTCTGTAGTTCGAACCTAAACATCTTTAAAACAAAAAAAAAAATTAAAATAAAATAAATAAACGAGAGCATTGTTTGTTTGAAGTATTGCAACTTCTGTCAGAACTAATATTAGCTATTTGTCAAAGAGTGAAATAAACACTGCATTAAAAAATAAGAAGAAAAAATGCAATTTGATACATCAAAAACTCTAAAAATCTTTGACAATGAAGTATTCAGTTGGAGGGATTCACTTATGTATTTCTAAAGTTCATAAACCATGGTAAAATAAAATAAAAATTTTATTGACCTTGATAAACATCAGTATTTATTTCCCGATCCATATCAAATTTATTTTTAAGATGTATAATAACACCGGTTAAGAGTCTGTATAAATATAAAATAGAATAATATTAAAAGTGTAAATTATAACTTATATGTAATTTATTTTAATTAATTAACAGAACATTATAAATGGGAATTAAAAAAAAAAAATCAGCATAGTTAATGAGGTGCAGCGTGTACCCCCTCCAATGTCCTTCATTTCCTCTGGGGGTACGCGCACTCCACTTTGGGAAACACTGAAAGGTGATTGTTGAGTGTTTCTGTCTTTCAAAAAAAGAAAGTTTTTTCCTCGACTGTATCGATTAGTTGTATAACTTCTTAGTAAAGTCAGCTAGTCTTAAAGTCAGACAGTCTTAAAGTCAGATAGTCTTAAAGTCAGACAGTCTTTGTTTTGTATAACATTCTGTATACACTTTTGGCGCTTTTTTTTTTCTGCGTTGATCAGTGATCTTAAAATGGTAACCTTTTCTTCTTAGCAATTTGAGTCAAACATTCTGGGAACTCTTGTGCCCATGGAATCTCCATCAGCCCGTTTGGATTACTGGTCAGGATCCAAGTAGATGCAATTTGGTTCATGCCTATTACAGATGGCCCGTATCGTAAGACGCTCGAGTGAGGCCTGAGGTTGAGAACACAGAGTGTTCTTTTTCTGTACAACAACAGCCCTGCGAGTGTCAGTAATAAAATGGCCCCGTGGGGAACGGTGTGTGGGTAGTAACATGATTGTCGGGACTTTCTTCCACCCCTGCCAGTGCAATCACTGCAATGTGTTCCTACTTCACCACCCCATCCCCTCCTCGACCCCGGGGGGGGGGGGGGTTGTTTGGCTTCTCTCCTAACCTAATATCCCCCGGCCCAATGATAAAACTTAGAACCATTGCTCGGTTTGGTAAACGTAAATAGTTTGAGAAACACTGGCTAAACTATTTGGGGGAGAAGAGTTTAGAACAGAAGAGAAACTCTAGGACTGAGAAATGAACAGAGAAAAAAATACTTTAAAAAAAGCTTTTATTAATTGTATAAGTTCTTTATCCCTAGTGCTACTAGAGTATGGAACGGCTTGCCTGTGTACGCCAGGTAAACAACTGACACAGAAGACTTTAAGTCTCTAACTGACATGCACGACTATAGTGCCACATGGATAGGACATACTTATGTTCTATCTTGAAGTAACCCTAAGTAACCCTAAGTAACCCTAAGTAAGCCAAAGTAAGTAAGAAGATACAGTCAGGTAAAAAGATATAAAGAACGGAGTATTAAGCGTACACACACACACACACACACACACATACTATATATATCAAGAGAGACAGCCAGACATATTATATATATATATATATATATATGATAGATAGATAGATAGATAGATAGATAGATAGATAGATAGACACACAGAGAGAGAGAGAGAAAGAAAGAGAGAGAGAGATAAAGTTCAGAAAAGAAAGTTGAAGCTCTTTTTAATAAAATGAACTCTACTATTTGTTCTGTATTCCTTTGTTCTTCTTCTCCCCCTCTCTCTCTTTAATACGTCTCTACTCATGCTAGTTCATGTTTAACTAAAGGCCTACTACCATATTTGCGTACGTCACAGATTTCCCCCACGTCGGTTGCGCAAGATCAGAACGCCTATTCACATCAATGAACAAACACTGCAGGACTTTTGAGACTGAACCGGAAATGCACCTCCTCTTCCCTTCCTCCCAAACAAAAACGTCTTATTACTAAAAGGCCTTTTTTTTTGGGAAGGGGGAGAAATATTTTCATCATAAATGTTAAACGCAGTAATCTTCTCTTATACAAAGCTTATTAACAACTCACTCCGTCTGTCTGATACAGATTTGAACACGTTAGTTCTCCCACACCTCGGATCAAGCTCAAAATCGGCACAATTATTTATTGTGTTAGACAACACATGAATCAATAACAAAAAAAAAACTAATGAAGTATTTAATTAAATAGTGATAATTATTAAATTTTGTTTAATATCAAAAGGGGAAATAAATCTTATAGTATTGAGAGGTATTGCTATAAATGTAGAGCTATTCCCTTCAGATACTCTTTTTTTAAATTTTATTTTTAAAAATTTTTCTTGTTATAGTTTGATGTTAAAATCCGGTCGAACATTCTGAACAACAAAATACTATAACCTAACGACTAAGAAGAGAGAGTGATTTGGTTACATGTAGTGTGATTTAAGATAAACTCAAGAAAGCGTATGAATTGAATAAAGAACAATTGGGGAAGATTTTGACATAGATAGATAGAATAAGCCAATGTCATGGACACTGTTGCCCAATAAATATCTTAAGATGAGCTATTCCTTATGGTAAGCCTGAGCACCGTCCTGTGCATTGACCACCTTGTGGTCAGAGGAGGCCAATAGCTGTTCTGGCCTGCATTAACCACTGGTCTTGACTCTGTGATTACAATGTCTTCGATTCCGAAGATTAAGAATGAGTGCAGTGTTTCATATGACTACGCGAACCCAGGTGCGACCTACATATTTTCCCGCATTTCAGGCAGACAATTTTCGCTGGCGGTCCACGTAAGTCTTGACACTACTCAGTTATTAAAAACTCACTCAACAGTGTACATGCTATAGAGAGAAACTCTACTACTTCCAACAAAGACCTTATAAATTGTATTCCGAAGTGATAAAATAAATAGTGTATACACTAAATACATACTTTCTTAACACTTCGCATATTCTGTAAACTGGATACACCAGAGAGAGATGTATTTGCAGCATTTTATAGCTATCAGCCAGAGATGAAAATCAGTAGATTCGCCAAGCTACCACCAATAATAAAAAGCCTTCATATTGTAATTATTTTCTTTCTTTAATTATCCCTCACATCTCCAATTGACGTTAAAGTTTGGACTCACAAAATCCACTTCATCCATCACGTGAAGTCTCATTGGCCTATTTTCTATTCAGTTCATTAAAACCTATGACGAGTAATATCATTACTATTGAATTCGGATCTTAATTAGTTTCCTACTATTCAGGGAAAAAAGGCGGGAGGATAGGAATGAAATTTGTGTCCCCTAAAAGGTCAAGGGGCAGTACACTCCTCTTCTGAACCCCAATGTTTCCCATCCCCCCCCCCTAAAACAAAACAGTTTAAGAGCTAATATAGGGCCTTTATCTCATATTCATTTTGGATATTATTAATACCTATCATGTTTAAATCACAGTTCCACCATCATACGATCAAGCTACTCCCGATGAACAGGGATATCCTCAGCAAGGATACCCACCAGCCCAAGGGGGCTACCCACAAGCCCAAGTTGGATATCCTCCACAACAGGCCGGATATCCACCTCCACAGGCCGGCTATCCACCTCCACAGGCCGGCTATCCACCTCCACAGGCCGGCTATCCACCTCCACAAGCCGGCTATCCACCAGCTGGCGGTTACCCTGGATATTATGGGCAGCAAAGCAATCAGACAAGTAACAATATAGTCGTAAGTAGTTCATTAGTTGATAATTTAATTAGTTCGCTAGTGCAATGGTTTATTAGCTCATTAGTTCAGTTGAGCTTTGCTTCAAACCAATCCAAGGTATTAGCAAGATATTGTTTCCTGAAATGTCACTCTGTTGTTTGGCCATGTGACCAAATCTTGTGTTCAAATCTTCCAAGAGAAGATGCGTTGAGGCATACGATAAATACAAGCCTTAATTAAGAAAAACCAATATGTTCAGTCTGTTATGGTGATAATTTTCCCTTTGAAAACCCGGTACAACCAATTTGTACTATTTGAAGCAAAGGAGGTCTAGTAGAATCACCATGAAGATTTATGGTTTTGTATACTGTGCCCGGGTCGTGTAATATAAAAAAAGAGGGTATTGTTAGGTTATTAAAAAATAAATTTTAAAAACTCAAAAAAGGTGTCACATTTTTAGAATACTTGCAATTGGTGTGTTGAATGTCTGACATTCAGTGTGTTTGAATGCCTCAAATCTGGTTTATTTGAATGTCTGACAACATTTATGCTTGCATGTCTTATATCTGGTGTGTTTCAATGTCTAACGCATGGGCGTAGCCAGGGGGTTGGGGTTCACCCCCCCCCCCCCCGAAATGAAATCCCCCCCCCCCCCGGGGATCGGAATTTAGTGAATGATTTTTTGCTTTGATTTTGTTTATTTTAGGTGAGATTTTAATACTAAACCATCACTAGCCCCAGCACAACCAATGGGGTTTTGAGTTTAAAACCCCCTACCAGGGGTTTTGAGTTTAAACCCCCCTACCAGGGGTTTTGAGTTTTAAACCCCCTACTTGGGGTTTGTGTAGTTAACTCCCCCTCTTCTATAAAACAAAACAAAAAAAAAATGAAAACGAAAATCCCCTAATTCCAAGAGCACAGTTAAGTCAGATTTTGATATTAAACCCCCCTCCAAAATTTACGATAAACCCCCTCTTCAATATAAAAAAAAAAGCTAATTGCGCACTCAAAAAGTTATGAGCGTAGCTAAATGGGTTTTGACTTAGTTTTGTGTTTAAACCCCACTTCAGCGGGGTTTGAAGGTAAAAAATACCTCTTTAATAATAAAAACAAAAGCAAATTATACACTCAAAATGTTATGAGTGTAGTCAAAGGGGTTTTGAGTTTAAACTCCCCTCCAGTGGAGTTTGAAGCTAAAAAGTACCTCTTCAATATAAATAAAAGCAAATTACTCACTCTAAAATCTATAAGCGTAGCCAAAGGGGTTTTGAGTTTCAACCCCCCGCCAGAGGGGTTTGACGATAAAAAATACATCTTCAGTTGAAGAAAAAAAGCAAAGTACGCACTCAAAATGTTATGAGCGTTGCCAAAAGGGGTTTTGAGCTTAAACCCCCATTCAGATGGATTTGATGCTAAAAAATACATCTTCAATCTAAAAAAAAAAAGCAAATTACACACTAAAATTATTTGAGCGTAGCCAATCCAATCGGGGGTTTTGAGTTTAAACTAAACCCCTCTTTTACAGATGGTGTTTTTTAAAAGTTTAAAACCCCTCCAGATGGTTTTGAGTTTAAGATCCCCCTTACAGAGCATTTTGAGGTGGAAAACCCCAAACATATGATTTTGACGATAAAACTTCTCTTTTCGATATAAAATCTAAAGCAAACTACAGTCACTCAATTCCAAGAGCGTATTCAAGAGAGGTTACACATTTTTACCAGTGGCAGGGCTCCCTTAATAAACTTCAGTGAATAGTCATCTGCCGAAATTGAAAAACACTAAATGTGGCTCAACAAAGATGGCTAAGACAGATTTTAGGAGTCAGTTATAGAGATCGGGTCTAAATCAAGGAAATCCTATGCCAAACTGGGAGTCGACCCTTTAGTAAGATTGTGAGAGAGCGACGCATGAGGTTTGCGGGACATGTTCTCCGACAAAATGAATTACGCATAAGAAGAGTTGCAATGATATCCTAGTACAACTTGACGCCACTCATTCATTGAGGTCCTCTTGGCAGGTGGGAAGAGGCTTCAGACATTACCAGTGACAGATTTTTATGGAAACAGTTTGACGTCAAATGCTCCGAACGGGGCGGGAGGGTCTAAGTCAGTAAGAATAGCACAATAGGTTTTTGAAATAAAACTTTTTAATAGCAGGAAAATGCACTGTAGATACCTCAGAATATGCATTTTGTTGGCTTTCAATACCAGAAATAGTGCTTGGCGGCGGGGCTTCGCCCCGAGCTGGGGGAGCTCCTAGCGCTCCCCCAGACCCCCTTGCTAGTATTGGCGGGGAATCTACAATTTTTCCACTAACTCATGGAAGAACCTATTCTAGGGCACAATAAACGTCTTCCGAGAGAATGAATGGTCAGAATGCAATAAAGATTATGTACACACACACACACATAAATACATATCAAAATAAATTTCGTGGGGGGGACGGGGGGGGGAGAAAAAATCCACCCCCCAAACCCCCCCCCCCGAAAAAAAATCCTGGCTACGCCCATGGTCTAACGTATTGTGTATGTCTTACGACGTCATGTCCTGTGTGTTTGAATGTCTCGCGACGTCACATTCGGTGCATTTATTTGAATGTCTCTCGTCTGGTGTGTTGCTTTATTTTTCATTGACGTATTGGCCTTGAAAATTGCGTGTGCACGAGTATGTCAGCAATAAAATGACACATCTTTATTGATTAGCACCTATCGATCCTTTAAAAACCTGGCGCATTAATGTGATCGAATGTAAGGATTAAATCTTATATAAGATTAGACCAGCTGTGAGTCTTACACACTACTTCGACTTTGTGCTGAATACAATTCTATTTCTTCAATATGTGTCTTTGGAACAGTACCAGGAAAAAAAAAAGAATAGGCAGACAACACAGGTGATGGGAAGACGTGAAGGAATGGATAGGCCTGGCAATTTTTTTTACAGATAGACAGAGAGAAGGAGTGACTTTATATTAGCTTGGTAAAAAGAGAAGAATGGAGAGAGGCGATGACGGAGAGAGAGAGAGAGAGAGAGAGAGAGATCAAGTGTAATGCCCCCAACAGGCTAAGAGACGCCAGAAGGAGATTTTGGTGATGAATCATTGGCACACGTCGGGCACTACTGAGGACCAGCTGCAAGATTAGACCATGAAGCTTTAAGAGGGAGTAAATAGACGGTTTACACCAATAGCTTTCCTTCACCTGATGTCAATCTAACACTTCCTTGTTTTCTTCTTGTCCCACCTTAGACCTCTGGGCTCACGATTTTAAAATGATTCATTTACAATTCACTAATGTTCAGTTTGATTGTTTACGAAGTTTGGGGGTCAAAGTATTTATACGTTGTATAGTTCGGACTTGTTTAGAGTTTAGATATAATAAAACTATCTATAATATAAAGCAGAAAGTAAGGCGTATCTGTATGTATGTCCCGAATAGAAATAAAAACCTTTTGAGCAATCATGATAAAACTTGGCATTAATGTTCCTTAGATCGTGGCGGAGACCGTAGTGTAGGTTTAATGTCCTTAACACAACCGGAGGACCATTAAACAAAAGAGTACCTAATTATATCTCTATTAAAATACGAAACTTTTGAACAAATCGGGTAAACCCGTTTCCACAGTATTTTAGATTGGATATAAATGTATGCAATCTACTTCAATTTTCGTGGCTACAGAAAAAAACTTGAACATTAGCCTAGTTTAAACATAGATCTTAATTAAATCCACTAGATTAGTAATACCGAAACCAAGACCCGCAGGCCGCGGGTAATATCCGGCTAGTATATATATATATATATATATATTAGACAGTCTGCCATAGGATGCGCTGGCCTTGAGGATACCCAGGTCGATTTCATTATCGATCTGTCCGTTTCCGTCCCTGATTACTGATGATTTTATTTTTTTACTTTGCTTTGAGCCGCCTCGGGTTGAATTGGCCAAAAATCAAATCTATTTGTTATATTTATCCCATTGATTTCTCTATTTGTGAATGCATCTTTCAGCATAGCAGAGAAAATGATACTCAACAGTGTAGGTGCTAGGACACAGCCTTGTTTTACCCCGTTTGATATCGACGGGTTATGATGGTTCTCCACTTTCTTGGACACGAGCCTTCATGCCATTATGAAATAGTCTCACCATGGATATGAATTTTTGTGGACATTCATACTTTGACATAATGTTCCAGAGTCCTTCTCTATGGATCTATCGAGCTGTCATCCTCCCTACATTGTTCTAAGCCTCAGAAACGTGGACAGTGTACAGAAAACATGCAAAGAAACTGAACCACTTCCACATGACATGTCTAAGAAAAATACTGAATGTCAAATAGCAAGAAAAAAATAACAGATGCTGAAGTCCTTTAAGGAGCGGGTCTGCAAAGCATCCACACAATCCTGATGCAGTCCCAACTGCGATGGGCAGGACACGTCTGTAGAATGAAAGACCGCCGCATCCCTAAATGACTCCTGTATGGCTAATTAAGGGAAGGAAAGCACGCACTAGGAGGACAAAGAAAACGCTTCAGGGACACCCTCAAAGCTTCTCTAAAGGCGTTCAGCATAAACCCAGCTACCTGGGAGAAAGAAGCACATGACAGAGCATCATGGCGTCGCGTTATGAAAACTGGCACACAAATTGCAGAGGAAAAGCGAACAGCGCTGGCAGAAGAAAAGCGCCAGAGAAGAAAAGCAAGGCAAATGACTCTAGCTCCAGCTGGAATAACCTGCACAGTGTGCAGCCGAACATTTCGGGCTCACATAGGTCTCACCAACCTCTTGAGGAGGCACAAAAACCCCAGTGCAAAGCCCTCAGCCCCCTGGATGACAAAAGTGGTCATCATCGAACCAAGATGGACGAACTATATATATAATCCTAATAACATTTATATTTAGCTTGAACTGATACAAAACGACATGAGTCCAGAGAAAGAACCCCTAAGGGTAAGGAGAGAGGGGAGAGAGAAAGAGAAAGAAAGGGGACAGGGAAATGGATTGAGAGAGAGAAGTAGAGAGCGTCGGGGGATAGTGAGGGAGGGAGGTTTAAAAAGGAGAGAAAGAAGGAGGAAGATGACTAGAAGGAGGAGAGAGAGAAAGAGAAGGGATGAGAGAGGGAGAAAGAAAGAAGTTGAGGGAAATAGAGACTAATGGAGGGAGAGAGAGAGTGAGACCCTTGAAAAAAAAAGTGAGAATGGTTGGGCTACAGAGAGAAACAGACATTAAGCATGAATTGTGTTTCAGCGCACTCGATTGCATAGAGAAGATGTATTCACCTTCTTCCACTTACACTCTCCAGATAACACAGCAGCCTACATCAGGAGCCACGGTCGTCGCCTCATACCAAGATCACATGACAGCGGCCATCTTGGTAACTCTATGTTGTTTCTGGCCAACAGGAATAGTGGCCATTATAAAAGCCAGTGAGGTAAGTCTTCATCTAAACGTTGGCCAGCTTTGTATCGTTTAACCAATACCCGATGGACCAGCAGGTCTGAATGGGCAACTTTATTTAATCATAGTTCTTATACCAGGCTTGTAAGGGAAAAAAAGTAGATCTTTTTATCAAAACTTTTAAAATATGTTTACATTATAAAGACATGATTTTAAAAAAAAAACTTGTTTAATGGGAATTGACCCGGTCAGTAGTTGACCTTTCCCGTGACCAGAACAATACTCGTTTACACAGAGCTTCATTCCTTTACAGCTGGTAGAGTAAGGGGGGATCTAGAATAAATCGTAAGGTCTTCGGCTGGTAGAGTAAGGGGGGATCTAGAATAAATCGTAAGGTCTTCAGCTGGTAGAGTAAGGGGGGATCTAGAATAAATCGTAAGGTCTTCTGCTGGTAGAGTAAGGGGGGGGGGGGGAATCTAGAATAAATCGTAAGGTCTTCTGCTGGTAGAGTAAAGGGGGGGGGGGAATCTAGAATAAATCGTAAGGTCTTCAGCTGGTAGAGTAAGGGGGGGGATCTAGAATAAATCGTAAGGTCTTCAGCTGGTAGAGTAAGGGGGGATCTAGAATAAATCGTAAGGTCCTCAGCTGGTAGAGTAAGGGGGGGGATCTAGAATAAATCGTAAGGTCTTCAGCTGGTAGAGTAAGGGGGGATCTAGAATAAATCGTAAGGTCCTCAGCTGGTAGAGTAAGGGGGGATCTAGAATAAATCGTAAGGTCCTCAGCTGGTAGAGTAAGGGGGGATCTAGAATAAATCGTAAGGTCTTCAGCTGGTAGAGTAAGGGGGGATCTAGAATAAATCGTAAGGTCTTCAGCTGGTAGAGTAAGGGGGGGGATCTAGAATAAATCGTAAGGTCTTCAGCTGGTAGAGTAAGGGGGGGATCTAGAATAAATCGTAAGGTCTTCAGCTGGTAGAGTAAGGGGGGGGGGGATCTAGAATAAATCGTAAGGTCTTCAGCTGGTAGAGTAAGGGGGGGATCTAGAATAAATCGTAAGGTCCTCAGCTGGTAGAGTAAGGGGGGGATCTAGAATAAATCGTAAGGTCTTCAGCTGGTAGAGTAAGGGGGGGGGATCTAGAATAAATCGTAAGGTCCTCATCTGGTAGAGTAAGGGGGGGGGATCTAGAATAAATCGTAAGGTCCTCATCTGGTAGAGTAAGGGGGGGATCTAGAATAAATCGTAAGGTCTTCAGCTGGTAGAGTAAGGGGGGGGATCTAGAATAAATCGTAAGGTCTTCAGCTGGTAGAGTAAGGGGGGGATCTAGAATAAATCGTAAGGTCTTCAGCTGGTAGAGTAAGGGGGGATCTAGAATAAATCGTAAGGTCCTCAGCTGGTAGAGTAAGGGGGGGGGATCTAGAATAAATCGTAAGGTCCTCAGCTGGTAGAGTAAGGGGGGATCTAGAATAAATCGTAAGGTCTTCAGCTGGTAGAGTAAGGGGGATCTAGAATAAATCGTAAGGTCTTCAGCTGGTAGAGTAAGGGGGGGATCTAGAATAAATCGTAAGGTCTTCAGCTGGTAGAGTAAGGGGGGGATCTAGAATAAATCGTAAGGTCTTCAGCTGGTAGAGTAAGGGGGGGGATCTAGAATAAATCGTAAGGTCTTCAGCTGGTAGAGTAAGGGGGGGATCTAGAATAAATCGTAAGGTCCTCAGCTGGTAGAGTAAGGGGGGGATCTAGAATAAATCGTAAGGTCTTCAGCTGGTAGAGTAAGGGGGGGGGGATCTAGAATAAATCGTAAGGTCCTCATCTGGTAGAGTAAGGGGGGGGGGGATCTAGAATAAATCGTAAGGTCCTCATCTGGTAGAGTAAGGGGGGGATCTAGAATAAATCGTAAGGTCTTCAGCTGGTAGAGTAAGGGGGGGGATCTAGAATAAATCGTAAGGTCTTCAGCTGGTAGAGTAAGGGGGGGATCTAGAATAAATCGTAAGGTCTTCAGCTGGTTGGGCTGATCGTTTGCTTCTATTGTTATAGAAGAGTGGCACAAATGTGTTGCAGAAAAGTGCATTTTATTCTTTTGAGTTTTTTTCTGTGTTTTTTAGCGGCCCCCGTAAGGGGAAAAAGCCGCTATTAGGTTTGTGCAAAATGTCCGTCTGTCAAACTCAGATCTCGAAAACTAGAAGAGATATGAAAAATATTATTTCATCATTAAATGCGGCTTAAAAAGTTTAGGTGCAGCGGCTACTTTTGGTTTTCTAAAAGCAAACCGTTTAATTTATAAAATTAATTATGCAAGCGACTTTTTCATAAAAATACACCAATTCTAAAACAATTACGTAAATGTAAGGGAGGCAATGTTACAATATGCTAACAAAGATGAACGAAACTTGTGTATTTTCATTGTCACTATGTCAAATATTTTTTAAAAATGTACAGGAAATGTTTACAACAAATATAAATAATAGTTGGAGGTTTTTTTTCTGGTCAACTAGCTGCTAAAATTAAAAGGAAACATTTCTGTTTCTTTATAAAGGCTAATAATGCACTTTGTATGTAAATATCACGCACATTTTTTAAAATGGACTTAATTCGCAGCGACTTTCGTGCTGTAGCGTAACGTCGCAACATGACCAAACTGTAAACCAATTCCTTAAACTATTTTAAAAAATCAGATTTTTTTATTTTTTTATAGTTCCCCCATCCGAATATAAGAAGATTATTTTCGTGCGTTTTGTCTGTTGGTCGTCTGTCGTCACGATTAGATTAAAAATCAGCTTTTATTTTTTTTTTTAGTGTCCCCATCCGAATATAAGAAGATTATTTTCGTGCGTTTTGTCTGTTGGTCGGTCTGTCCGTCACGATTAGATTAACAGATAACACTAGAGGCTATTGTAAATCTGATTTAACCTTTAATTTTTCATTCAGAAATATTGCAATAGTTTTAAGTACCTATAATAGATTGTTCCGGATGTTTTGTGAAAAACAAATCAATGCCAATGAATATTTGTTTGCTCTTCTAACTTATAATAGATTTTATTTCCATGCTTAAACGTTGCAAGAAACACATGATCTTTAATATATTGTTCCGGTTTTTTAATGTAAATAGCATATAAATGCTAAATAAAAATATCTATACTGATTTATATTTCATTAACTATAAAGTTGTTCCGGATATTGTTTTATAAAAAATAAATTGTGTCAAATGATTGTTTGAAATCGCATAATTGACTAATATTACACTTATATTCTTTGACACTACGTCACTATAGTTTATTTATCAATATCAATTGTTCCCAATTTTTAACTTCAAACAAATTTATGTCAAATAATTATTTTTTTTTTAAATATCGACAATAGGTTATTCAGGATTTTAAAATAATACAGTAATTTACTAGAAACGGTTATTGAAAATCAATTTTTAGACTTATTAGACTTATTTTACAGTTAAATTTCTAGCCGAAACATAATAAAAGTTGTTTAATCGGTAAAGAATGTTACGGATTTTGTTTCGAAAAAGAAATCGACCTACATTACCTTAATTTTTCTTACAATTCGTCGCCAAAAATGATCCGAATTTTATATGAAAAATCTAAAAACGCTAATAAATGTTTGAAATCCCTCTTCTAATAAATAAAACAAATAATTTTCTCATTTACGAAAATTGGTTGTTCCGGATTTTTTATGAAAAATAGTTTAACTCTATTTATGTAAAATCGCACTTCTCTCTTACACTACATTTAACTTTCTAGCTAAAACGTTAGAAAATCTAATTATCGTTAATATTATGCTCCGATTTTTAAGGAAAACAACTTCCTAACACCAAAGTATGGTTTGAAAAAATCTCCATAAGGCTATGGTACATCTAATTTTCATAACAGTCCATCCCACAAATTTAATTAACGGAATTTGATTAATCTGGAATTCCTATTTTTTCTCACTATGAATATATCAACATCCGGAACAATCTATTATAGAAACTTAAAACTAATGCGATGTTTCGGAAGGGAAATTAAATTTTAATCAGATTTTCAATAGCTTTTAGTCTTTTTTTTTTTCTCGCTATTAACCTAACGGACAGACAGACTGACAGACAATACAAAAAAAAGCGCCTTTAATACTTTATATATATATATATATATATATATATATATATAAAGTCTAACTAGCCTGTCAAATGAAATGCTAAAAGAACAAACTCGGTGCACCAATGTCTATTATCCTTCGAGAAGCTGCTCGTATAGATGACATTTTTTAGTCTAACTAGGACGTGTGACGTAACGGAATTTTTTTTTCTTTTCTTCATATGGAGTTAATTCTTTAAATGAAATGCTAAAAGATCTCACTCGGTGCACCAATGTCTATGAACACTCGACAAGCTGTTCGTATAGATGATATTTTTTAGTCTAACTAGGCCGTGTGACGTAGTGGATTTTTTCCTTTGACGTCATATGGAATAAATTCTTTAAATGCTAAAACAACTCGGTATAGTAATGTTTATTAAACTTCGTAATGTGACTCGCATTTTAAAAAGACGTAATAGCTAGATTTAGATCTAATCTAGATTTTTTTACGCTAGATCTAGATTTTTTTTTACACTAGAGCTAGATTTTTTACACTAGATCTAGATTTGTTTTTCTTACACTGGAGCTAGATTTTTAAAACTAGATTTAGATTTAAGTTCTAATTAAAATCAGTATAGAATCTAGATCTAGAATTTCTTGGTCTAGTTTAGAATGTTTTTTGTTTTACATGTTTCGGATGCTCCTTCAGAGTTGTAGTCCAAACCTCCCTTAGGATGACGGGGGATGGGAACGGGCAGGGTTTGAACCTGGGACCATCGATGAATCCAAACGACAGTGCAGCGCGCAAACCGCACTACCAGACAGCCATGATTTAGACTTGATCAAGATCTATAATTTTAATTTCTAGGCTTAAAGTGTAGATTTTTATTTCTTAAGTCTAGATTGTCAATATGTCAATATTGCAATGTTATAAAATACTAAAACTAATCTACTATTTTAATATTTCATATTGCAATTAGTCTATTAATTGATTACCTAGTGTTTTTTTTTTACATAAATCTTATCTAAATTACATCTACATTATCCCAAATATATATTTTAGATTAGATTTAGATAAATCTACATGCTCATTCTAGTTCCATTTAAATGAAAATGCTTAATACCAAAAGATTATCTAAAATCGCTCTTCTGACATATTGTACATATCCGGTAGTTGTCATTCCATAATGTGTAGGTATATTATCAATAGTAGGCTATTAGTTTGTAACCAGTTTGTCATTAGATGAAGAGCAATGCCTGGTCGTGCGGTTAGCGCGCAGGACTGATAATCTCTACGGTCTCGGTTTCATACCCAGCTCGATGCTATCCTCAGCCGACCAGCGAATATGCGGATCCGACAGGGATCTTGTTTTTAATGTGTATATCAGCACATAGATTTTTGTGGAAAAAAAACTGTAACACTGAACTTGTGAAAGGGAAATAACTTGTACAATGTATTGTTTGTCTTGTTCTAAGTGGCAATGCTTAGGTCATCAAAGTATCACTTATGTTAATATAAATACACGACCCTTTGCTACGTAGGGTATTAAAGTAGTCACGTGACTTCACTGAGCTTAACGATTGGCTGATAGTGTGGTAACTTGGTTTCTTACCGGAAGTTGACTGGATGAATTTGATGACCGTAAAGAGGTCAGGGCGACACTGTCATTAAATCAGAACCCTAGAGATGATGACTGCTCTAGTGTTAGGTAATGTAGCACACAGTAACACTAGCACTGACAGACACTCGTAGCGTGTAATCTTCCAATGAGTCATTAACATTTCTGGGGATTCTCTTTCAAACACAGTTAATTTTTCTTTGTTGCAAAGCTTATATCAACTCTGTCTGTCTGGTAAAAGTGTGTACACGTTATTTCTACCACACCCATTCTCGGATCAAGCTGAAACTCCGCACAGTTATTTATAGACAAGACATGAATCAATAAAAAAAAGTAACCAATTAGTCGATTAGTTACTAGTAATTCATTATTTTGCTTAATAGCAACTAGGGAAACTAATACTTCAGTATTCACAGATATGTCTAAATTTGTTGGATTTCTCGCTCACGATTCTCCGATCAAGTTGATACTTTAAACAATTATTTTTTGTACTTAACAAAACATGAATATATTAACAAAAAATTCTCGAATAAGGGAAATAACATGTACAATAATTATATAGTTTAAAGGGCTGAGTTCTTCCCCTTTAGAAAATCTTTTTTTTTTAAAATAATTTGTATAGATTGCTTGTTAAAAAAATCTTATTTACATTTTTAAAGCAACCGTGTACAATGAAATTAAAAGAAGGGAAAGCAATATGACGAAATTTAAAGGTACCTAAATGAAAACGGGAGGGTAAAAAAAGGAGGAATATTGGAAAAGATTTGAGATCATTAGAAAAGTAAACAATATCAAGAACGTCATAGTAAACTATCGCTGTTGTCACAAGCGAAAAAAAAAAAAAAAAGAAATACGTGAATATATAGTAGGTCCTACTGTGATTAATTAATATCCAATTCCATTCAAAATAGGCAAAATGGTAGTGTATTATTTCTAAACTTTAAAAACTAAAGATCATTACTTTTCTAAGACAGAGAATATCATTTTTCCTAGATACGGAGCGACTTCCCTTACAGCCTGATAAAGAGTTACGTACATAACAAAAAAAAATATATATATATATATATATATTGGTCTGTGATCTGATCATTATCGATTAAGGATTTTTTTTCCGTTTTCCAGTCTAGGTCTACTATCTATATAGGCTATATATATATGTACAAAAGCAGGTGTTTTTGTTTTAAAATAAAGATCAACTGGACACTTATTCCCTTCCCTGTTTAAAAAAACAACTAAAATGAGCCGGTGCAAGGAAGTTTAAGATCTTTGTGAGGGACTTTGTTGTCTCCAGGTCGGTGTAACCTTTAAGTAAAAGCAGACACACACACACACACGAACAGAGCCTTTTTAACTGGTTACTTTCTGATTTCTGTGTTTAGTAAGAAGAAGTTTAATAAGTTAATACGCTCAATAACAGACCGTTGGTTTGGGTTGTAACGTTTAAAGTATCAATCGGCGAAAAGAGGGTTTTGAGTTTAAACCCCCCTTCAGAGGGTTTTGATGCTAAAAAAGCAAAATGCCTCTTCAATATAAAAAAAACGTAAATTACACACTAAAATTCTTTGATCGTATGCAAGCCAATGGGGTTTTTGAGTTTAAATACCCCTCCTCCAGATGTCCCAGAAGATTTTGACAATAAAGCTTCCCTTTTCGATATAAAATCGAAAGCAAATTACAGTCACCTAATTCCAAGAGCCTAGTCAAGAGAGATGACAAATTTCTACCAGTGGCTGGGCTCCATTAATAAAGTGCAGTGAATAGTCATCTGCCGAAATTGAAAAAGACTTAATGCTCAGACAGATTTTAGGAGTCAGTTATAGAGATCGAGTCTAAATCAAGGTAATCCTATGCCGAAGTGAGAGTCGACCCCTTAGTAAGGTTGTGATTGAGCGTCGCATGAGGTTTAATGGACATGTTCTCCGACAAAATGAATTACGCATAATAAGAGTTGCGATGACATGGAGGTCACTACGAGGAAAAGCGCAAACAGGGACATCCTAGTGCAACTTGACGCCGCACTTTTATGGAAGTTCTCAGAGCAGGTGGGAAGAGGCTTCAGACATTGCCATTGATAGATTTTTGTGGAAACAGCTTTCCGCCCAATGCGACGAACGGCGCGGGAGGATCTAAGTCAGTAAGAATAGCAGATAAGTTTTACAATAAAACTTTTTAATTGCAGGATAATGCATGTGGATACCTCAGAATATGCATTTTGTTGGCTTTCAATACTGGAAATAGTGCTTGGCGGCGGAGCTGCAGCTCGCTTCTCTCCCCCAGACACCCTTGCTGGCAAGGGCGGGGAGTCTATAATTTTCCCAAAAACTATTATTATTATTATTATTGGGTACATTAAACATCTTCCGAAAGAATGAAGGGTCAGAATGTAATAAAGTTTAATTATATACTCACAAACACACTATATATATATATACTTTTTTTTTTTGGGGGGGGGGGGAGAAAAATCCCCTCCAAACCCCATCGCCCTCCAAAAAATCCTGGCTACGCCCATGGTGGAGCTATTTCTATTATCCATTCGCGATCAAGTTGGAATTTAGCATGATTATTCTTATTCGGTGATAGTACATGAATCAATAACTAAAATAACCATTAATTAGTGGTAATTAACTATTTTTCTTTTTTCCTAAAGCTTATTCCTATAGTACTGAGATATATAGCAGTGATTTTGCAGTTCTTCCCATTTGATAATTTTTGTTTTAAAGAAGGATTTTTTAAGAATATTTTTTTCCTTATGGTAATGCTCATACTTTTTGTATTCCTAGGCTCGCAGTGCCATGGCAAGGGGAGATCTTGCTTCCGCCAGGTCCTACTCTCAATCGGCTAAGACTCTGGTCAACGTTAGCATCGGTGTTGGCATCGCAACCATCGTCATAGTGGCGATCATCATAGGTGTCACCGTCGGTATAAGCGCTTCATCTTACAGTCGAACCAGTTCCAGTGGCTATTACTACAGCGGGTAAACTAACTCCATCATTCCAGTGACCAGTCTTTCCGGAACAGACCTCTAACATTCAACTATGATGTCAAGGAGTTTTTGCCCTTCTTTTTTCGTATGTCAGCGTGTGTGTATGTTTTTACAACAGTTAGCGAGTGTTAAAATATCTGCAGAGTGCTCCATTTTATTTATTTGTATCTTGTAAAGTGATGTACAGATGTTTACAGATTAACAGGTAGCTCTACTACCCCTGATAATTATGATAATAATGACAATTACAGTAGGTGAGTACCCATTCTTCGTAGCACAAGATGACAACAACGTCATAACTAAAAAAAAAAACTTAATAACCGTAAACAAATCCGATCCTAGTTAAAAAAAGATTGCACAGTAGGTATGGGTCAGTTGTACCTCTTGCAGCATGTATTTGCTCTAAGTAATTTGGCAAGTCTTTTTTGTATGCTGTCAGCCATCCACACTGGAGTAAGGTATTGTCTTACTGAATCACTTAGAGGACTCATTACACCTTTTTGATTCCAACATCCTAGCACTAACAAAGTCAAATAGCTTAGCCGCTTAGCTCTATTCGGCTGGGTGCATTTTTTTTTGTTTTGAAATAAGGTTATAACATATTTCGTCTATGATTTGTCATCCTTGTATGTTCTCTTAAATGGAATGTCTTCCTTCATACGGCGGCTGTTTTCAAGCTTATACTTATATTTGCTTTTATTTCAAGCTTATACTTATATTTGCTTTTATTTCAACGCATTTACTGTTTTAAACATTTATATTTTTAGGCTGTATTAAAAAAAAACACTTTTTACTAGTGGCGTAGCTAGGGTGGGGGTTGGGGGGGGGGGGTGGAGTCCAGATTCAAAATTCCCCCTGGTCTCTACTTGAGGGGGGGGGGGGCTCCCAAATGAGTATCAGAATATTTATTAGATTAAATACTAAAGCCAATGCCATGTTATGTTGCTATTCGTGTTGATATGTACATTAGTGACCATGTTGCATGTATAAATCTATTAAGTATATTATCTCATGTCATGATGTCGAATGTTAAAATGCAGGGACCCTAAAGGGGCCGAGCCACCCGAGCCCTTAAATCTCTTGCAACTCTTTTAACTTACCGGACATGAAGAACTGGACAACGATATTGAGCTGGACTAAAATATCAATTTTTCATGATTACATATTGACTTTTGTTATTTAAGATTTGTGTTCAAGAAATATTTTAATATAATCTTTAAGATTATACTATGTTAAATAAATTTCTACTTATAAAATTGTTTTTGTGGCCTTGCTTTTATAATCTTGAAGTCTTGAAACAAGTAAATCTAGAATACATTTGTATTTGTTTTAAATTAAATTTTCGTTAAAAATATGCCCTTTATTCTTTCCTTTCACAGTTGAATATACTTGTCTATATTTCTATTTAATACATACAATATAATGTCATGGACACAATTTGATATAATTTTGGAATATGAACAATGAAAATGTAGGGCTACAGAAAGAAAATTTAGTGTACATTGGAGTTGAGTGTACATTGGAGTTTAGTGTACAATGGAGTTTAGTGTACATTGGAGTTTAGTGTACATTGGAGTTGAGTGTACATTGGAGTTTAGTGTACAATGGAGTTTAGTGTACATTGGAGTTTAGTGTACATTGGAGTTGAGTGTACATTGGAGTTTAGTGTACAATGGTCTAGTTTTGGCCTTTATTCAATTGGGAGTACATAATTGCTGGCTTGTCTTTTTTCATTCCAAGAATTATATTTATTGTTCCTCTTTATATAATGATTTGTGGAAACTAATGAACTTCTTTGTTGTAGTTTGTTTGTTTTTATGGTGAATTAAACAATGCAAATGAGATTTTTTTTTTGGTTAAATGTTCAACGTGTTTAGCCTTACAATAATGACATCACATAAATATAAGTTGATATTTGTATAATGTATTATGTGAACTTCAGAAATAAATCTATTTTTACTAATTTAGTCTGTCTATCTGATTGTCTTTCTGTCAGCATGTCTATCTGATTGTCTTTCTGTCAGCCTGTCTATCTGATTGTCTTTCTGTCAGTCTGTCTATCTGATTGTCTTTCTGTCAGCCTGTCTATCTGATTGTCTTTCTGTCAGCCTGTCTATCTGATTGTCTTTCTGTCAGCCTGTCTATCTGATTGTCTTTCTGTCAGCCTGTCTATCTGATTGTCTTTCTGTCAGCCTGTCTATCTGATTGTCTTTCTGTCAGCCTGTCTATCTGATTGTCTTTCTGTCAGCCTGTCTATCTGATTGTCTTTCTGTCAGCCTGTCTATCTGATTGTCTTTCTGTCAGCCTGTCTATCTGATTGTCTTTCTGTCAGTCTGTCTATCTGATTGTCTTTCTGTCAGCCTGTCTATCTGATTGTCTTTCTGTCAGCCTGTCTATCTGATTGTCTTTCTGTCAGCCTGTCTATCTGATTGTCTTTCTGTCAGCCTGTCTATCTGATTGTCTTTCTGTCAGCCTGTCTATCTGATTGTCTTTCTGTCAGCCTGTCTATCTGATTGTCTTTCTGTCAGCCTGTCTATCTGATTGTCTTTCTGTCAGCCTGTCTATCTGATTGTCTTTCTGTCAGTCTGCAGACACTGCGCCCACCCCTTTGAAACCGTAAACCATATCCTCTTTGAATGCCCCTCCCTAATCCACCTTAGGCAGACCCTACTTCCACTACAGCCCAACATAACCAACACCCTGTATGGCAGTGCTGAACAACTGAAGAAAACAGCAAACATTTTCCTTGGCACAGTCTGCAAAAGAGCTCACAGCTCAGCAGCAATAAAGTTGGCTAGAAGAAGAAGAAGAAGAAGTCTATCTGGTAAACTAATTAGAACATTTTTTTCACATTTCCTATTCTCGGATCAAGTTGAAATTTTGCATAATTATTCATAGTGGATGACAGTAAAACAATCAATCAAAAAATTAACCATTTAGCTAATGATATAATTCTAATTAATTAATTTTGTTTTATAGTACAGAAAGGGAGCTAAACCCTGTAATTGTCCAATGAATGGCAGTAAACGGTCTTTCCCTTTATATAAGCTTTGTTTTTATAAACTATTCTTTTCTTCTATTGCGTGTTAAATTGTGTGTACACTGCTGCTTAGACGTATACTTTTAATCAGAGTCATTAAAACCAATATTATGTCAATTTTCAAAGCGATACAGTTGTCTTGTCTTTTCATTTTGTATGTAAATGTCCGGCATATAAAAAAAACTCTCTAGCGCTGGTGGAGACCTATTTTCTTTTAAAATACCATACCAATTTTAAAAAATTATCTACTGAAATAAAAAATAACAATAACTCCACTCCCCTTGCAGACCCTTGTCCATTTCGAACAAAATAATTCGCACTGAAAGAGTCAAGTAGTACAAATATCCTGATAATAAATGACAGTGTGTCTCCATGTTTGAATCCGGGTATTCATATTAACGGAGAAAGATGCTTAATAGGAAATAATAGTTTTCTTAGAAATTAAGCCTGGACGATAGTTTCGAAAGTCTCCCTGGCAGATGAAGCAATTATTATTTACTTAAAGTAAAAGAAGAAAAAAAATATGCGAATTAATTAATGCGAATTAATAGTTTTTATTGGTTTTGAATGGCGCCTCCTTAATAATATAAGCAACGACTCCTAAAATTTAAGTTTGCAATAAGCAAAAAGAATCCTGGTTAAGGGAATGTATAGATCTACTATCCATTCATCCCATTCCCAGAGGCGCTACAGCCCATGGAGGGCTCAGGCCTACCTCTACACATCCCTCCATCCAGATCCCTCCTGGGCACCCCGTCTCCACGCCCTAACCCCAAGCTGTTGTAGATCTGCCTCCACATCATCAATCCATCGCATTCGGGGTCCACCTTCGGGTCATCTGCCCTATGTTTTTTTGCCTGTATATAATTTTCGCGCCTCTGTTCTCTGACATTCCTTCAAGGTGACCTGCCCAACGTAGTCTGTTCTTTTTTATTTCTGTATAGATCTACTATACTTTATAATATTCCAATGATAGGCCTTTAGAGCAAGTATTTGAAGACGATGTCAAAGTAGTATTTTTTTTGTGAGCTTAAAGGTGGTCGACGTAACAGAGGTACCCCACGGAAACGCCTTAAAGACCAGCTTATGCGCCAACTTGCCCTGAAGTTTAACTGACATAGAAGAGAGCACCTGGTTGCATGCGGCCTCAGAACGAGACGGCTGGAGGTCACATACAAAGGCTGCGGGAGACACATTTGATACCAAAAGAAAATCCGCTGTCGATGACAGACGTAGACGGCAAAAAGAAAATCTAAATCGACCACCGCCATACAATTATCATGCCTGAGCTGGATGTGGCGAAATATATAGGTCACAGCTGTGGCTGCGTAGCACTGAAGATTCTGCATTCCTCATTGATCGTCGGACTCGAAGACAAGCCTTATTAGAGTAAGATGCGCACAATGTTCCTGAACATTAATTTATTAAACTCTTGAATCAATAATGCCTAAAAGATAAATATGTTCTCGCTAAGTTTAATCTTATTTATTTTTATTTATTTTATTATTTTTTTATTTTATTTTAACAGTCAGACTAGAAATTTTCCAGCGTGGCCAACGAGCTAGTAATTCTTTTCCTAACGAAATTCAGCTATTGTCAAATTTCTTTGAAAATCTTTAGAGTAGAACCGTTTTCGAGAACCGTTTCCAGGTTTTTCCACCCACCCAGAAGATTCCAGGTTTCAAGAAGTTAGAAGCTGAATAGAGTTTTTGTAAAAAGCATATTTTGAGCTCTAAGAAACAAGTCCCTTCTGAACAGCCTTGACAATACAAAATCTTTTCATGAAGGAGTATTTTTTTTAAAAAGATTTCTTGTATGTATGTGTGAGTTTGTGTTTAAACTAAAGACATCCAGTTTTACTGAATAACATGCCTTTCAAGTGAACAACCAAGATGACATCTCCTTCTGTTGCGTACTTCTGCTAACCCTCATGTCATTCTAAATCTAGGGCGGAAGAGGAAATGGATATTGAAAGTAATGACGTCACAGTTATGGAAGCTTATGGATCTAGTTTATGTAACCTACATGGGGAAAGGATTGATATCTACATTTCTAATTGACAGAGACTCCATTTATACAATTAACTTTTGATTTTCAGAAGACATCTAATGGCGAAATGGCCTGTATATAAATTCTTTCTATTATAGAATATATTCAAATACAAATTACATTTTTTTAAAATCTAGAACTAGAATATAGGAGCAATCTAGGTATTTTAATTTTAGTATTTATCTATAATTCTTTTGCTTGCAGCCCATTGGTTGATCTAAAATCTAAATCTACATCTAGATACAAGTATATAGCCCTATTCTGGGAAATATCTAGGTCTCTAAAATCACCATATCTATAGCTTCTAATTTTAGTCAAAAACAAACAAAATATAAAAAATCCTTTAGAAAAACAACAAAAAAAAAACGTATTTAAAGGGGGAAAATTCGTCCTTAAACTATATCTACTAATAATGTACAAGGTATTTCTTTATTCGATATCAACCAAAATAATTAATTACTAATAATTACTTGACTAAGTGATTTTTTGTTTATTGATTCATGTCCTGGGTCCTGGGGGTTCGAATCTCGATGAAGACAGGGATTTTAAATTTCGGGAATTTTAGGGCGCCCCTGAGCCCACCCAACCCTAATAAATGTCTCACTTTAGTTGGGAACGTAAAGGCGGTTGGCCGTTGTGCTGGCCACATGACACCCTGCCATAGAAACAGATTGCCTTAACATCATCTGCCCTTCAAGTTCTGAAAGGAGAAACTGTATCTTCCTCTTCCGTTGTTGACTATTTGTTAAAATTTATTGTCGATTATTATAGATAACAATTTTAAGTTTCATAAAAAAAAAACTGACCATATTGTCTCAAAAATCGTTCCACGGGCTTTAATAATTATTTAACTTGGACCAGTATAATTACAGTTTTTAGAAACATGCATGGCTAAAAGAAGTGTTTACTATCGGGGAATAAGAACTCACATGATAAACTTTTAAAACTAGGTATACAAATATTTTGGTGAACTAGTTAAGTAAATGAGATAATTTAAAACTCCTTTATTAAATAGCATAGTCTATTTCGCACACAAAGGGACTTTTCACATTGGTTCATTCGCGCATAGCTGTAGACTAAGAGAGATCTAGAACTCCATGTAAGACCTTCTTTTCAGATGACACTTTATGGGAAAGACCCACTCTTAGAGTCAAAAAATGAACCGTTTCTCTCTTTGGTCCCTTGTTCGTTGATCAACGCAAACCCCGATTAGAACGCAAGCATTAATAGTGAAAAGAAAAAAAAATAACAAAGTTGTTGAAAAGATACAAGAGACAAGTTTCTTTTGAGCAATCGTTAATATTGTTATGCTCCGATCAAGACGTATAACGACTATTCGAGTCCCCACAGCTGCTCTGCTTTTCAGGACGCTCTTTAAAGAATTGGATAAAGCTGTAGTAAGCATTTAAAACGTTTATTAAATGGTCGTCGCGTCTTCCCCTCTAAGTGTCTCTATTGTCACGTCTGGCGTCTCTAAACATGGCGTGTTTGCTGTCTAATTCTATCTACTCTTTTGGTCACAAGATGACTACTCAGAAATACTATACATATATATCATAACAATATACAAGCACCTGTTCTTTAATGAGGTTTTCAAAACCGATTAATCTGCTTTTAAGAAGTGATGTTTGGATTTAAATCAGACTTTATAAAGGGTAATTGGACAATATGCCTTAAAATAAACTAACGAGGACAGCTGAAGTGGACACGACACAAACAAATGAGGACATGTCCTCCTATTCCAGGACGTCTGATAACCTTGAGTAAAATAATATTGGTGTCTATGATTTTTTTTAACCTTAAAAATCATTTTATTACAGACACTTAGTAATGATAAGGGAGACAAACGTGACAATATTAAACTTTCCGACATAATATTTAGGTATAGTCCCTTTAACTCGAAATTAGTGTCTTGGTCCATTAAGGACATTTTAGATGCGCCTATCATTGATTCACTGCGTCTAAATACAATGACATAATATATTTATACAATAATAATGTTATAATCCTCACAACAGCAGCGGCATACAATCAGATAACACCAGGTGCTCAAGCATATCCACAGACCCTCTATTCATCAGCGCAGGGAGGATATCAACCTACACAAGGCGGTTATCCTACAGCACAGGCTAGCTATGTACCAGGGGGAGGCTACCCACAAGGTGCAAACATTGTAAGTTTAACGCTTTGACTCCGTAACAACGCACTCATCGTTTATTTTATTATAAAGCTCTGAGCAACGCTGGATACGTCGGCGTTTTAAATTATTTTGTTTTCATTTTTTTTCTCCCATATATGTTTTTAATTGCTTGAAACATTATCTTGAATAGTTTCCCTTTGCTAAAAATCCGAAATTTTCGTCTTTCAATGTATTTTACTGTGAAAGATTTTTTGAAAGGCTCTTTTTAGCGGCCCCCGTAAGGGGAAAAAGCCGCTATTAGGTTTGTGCAAAATGTCCGTCAGTCCGTCTGTCTGTCTGTCCGTCTGTCACACTCAGATCTCAAAAACTAGAAGAGATATGAAAAATATTATTTCATCATTAAATGCGGCTTGAAAAGTTTAGGTGCAAAGGCTACTTTTGGTTTTCTAAAAGCAAACCGTTTAATTTATAAAATTAATTATGCAAGCGATTTTTTCATAAAAATACACCAATTCTAAAACTATTACGTAAATGTAAGGGAGGCAATGTTACAATATGCTAACAAAGATGGACTACTTTTGTGTATTTTCAGTATCACTAAGTCAAATATATTTTTAAAATGTACAGGAAATGTTTACAACAAATATAAATAATAGTTAAAGATGTTTTTTCTGGTCAACTAGCTGCTAAAATTAAAAGAAAACATTTCTGTTTGTTTATAAAGGCTAATAATGCACTTTGTATGTAAATATCACGCGCACTTTTTTTAAATGGACTTTTTATGCAGCGATTTTCATGTAGTAGCGTAACGTCGCAACATGATCAGGTGCTAAACCAATTCCTTAAAATTTTTAAAAAAATCAGATTTTATTTATTTTTTGTTTAGTGCCTCCATCCGTATAAAAGAAGATTATTTTTTTGCGTTTTGTCTGTTGGTCGGTCTGTCCGTCACGTTTAGATTAAAAAAAACTAGAACTCTAAAAGCTATTGAAAATCTGATTTACCCTTTAATGTTCCTCCCATAACATCTAAATAGTTATAAGTATCTAAAATTGATTTTTCCGGATTTTTTTTGTGCAAAACTAATCAACGCCAACAAATTTTTGTTTGCTCTACTGACTTATATTACATTCAATTTCCATGCTTAAACCTTGCAAAAACACAATATCAATAATATGTTGTTCCGTTTTTTATGTAAATAGCATATTAATGCTAAATCTAAATCTCTATACTGACTTATATTTCATTAAGTGTAAAAATGTTCCGGATATTGTTTTATAAAACATGAATTATGCCTAATGATATTTTGAAATCGCATAATTTACTAATATTACACTTATATTATTTGACAATGCGTCACTATAATTTGGTTATTAATATCAAATTGTTCCGTATTTTCATCTTTAAACACATTTTTAAAATATCGACAATAGGTTCTTCAGGGCTTTAAAAAAAGTAATTTACTAGAATTGGTTACTGAAAATTACTTTTTAGACATTTAATTTTCTTGCTGAAACATAACATAGAAGTTTTGTAATCGATAAAGAATGTTCCGGATTTTGTTTCTTACAAATCGTCGCCAGAAATTTCCGAATTTATTTAAAAATCTACTTACGCCAAATAATTGTTTGAACTCCCTCTTCTAATTAATAAACAAATAATCTTCTCATTTACGAAATAATGTTTTTACGGATTTTTATGAAAAATATTTTAACTCACTTCTCTCTTACAGTACATTTAACTTTCTACCTAAAACATTAAAAAATCTAATTATCGTTAATATTATGTTCCTATTTTTAAGGAAAACAGAATCCAAACACCAAAGTAATGTATGAAAATCTCTCCACATGGCTGTAGTACATCTAATTTTTATACGAGAACATCCAAAAAATTTAATTAACGGTATTACATTTATCTGGAATTCTCTTTTTCTTTTACTATTTATACAAACATCCGGAACAATCTATTATATAACCTTTTCAATTGTGTTCATACCTAAAAATTATTGCGATGTTTTGAAACGTACAATAAAGGTTAATCAATTTTTAATAACTTTTAGTTGTTGTTTTTTTTATATCAAGATGACGGACAGACCGACTGACAGACAAAACGCAAAAACAATGCGGCTTTGATCCTCTTTAAATAACTTCTATTAGAACTCAGTGCACCAATGTCTATGAACCCTTGTTAAATATCTCGTGTAAATAAAGACATTTTTTTTTTATGGTACCGGTACTAGCCTATTGTGAGGTAATGGACTTTTTTTTTCTTTGACGTCATATGAATGGACTCTTTAAATGTAATGCTAAAAGACAGCACTCTGTGCACCAATGACTATTAACCCTCGAAAAATTGCTCGTATTGATGAAAACATATTTTAGTCTAACTAAGCCGTGTGACGTAGTGTTTTTTTCCCTTTGACGTCATAAGGAATGAATTCTTTAAATGAAATGCTAAAAGAACGCACTCGGTGCACCAATGTCTATGAACACTCGATAAATGGCTCGTATTGATAAAGGTGATTTTTAGTCTAGCTAGGCCGTGTGACGTAGTGTTTTTTTTTTCCTTTGACGTCATATGGAATGAATTCTTTAAATGAGATTCTAAAAGAACGCACTCGGTGCACCAATGTCTATGAACACTCGATAAATGGCTCTTATTGATGAAGGCGATTTTTAGTCTAGCTAGGCCGTGTGACGTAGTGTTTTTTTTTCCCTCTGACGTTATATGGAATTAATTCTTCAAATGAAATGAAAAAAGAACTCGGTAGGCCTATAGTAATGTTTATTAAGCCTCGTTATTTGACTCGCGTTTAAAAAAAAGAATGATATCTTGATTTAGATCTAATCTAGATTTTTTAAAACTAGATCTAGATTTTTATTACAGTATATCTAGATCTGGATTTATATTCTAATTAAAATTATTTTAGAGCCTAGATCTAGAATTTCTAGATCTAGTTTAGACTAAAATAGACTAGATTAAGATGTAGAATTTCAATTTCTAAACTTAAAGTGTAAAAAAAAAAGTGTAGATTTTCATTTTCAAACGTTTTGATCAATATTGCAATGTTATAATATACTAAAACTAATCTACTATTTTTTATTTAATTAAATTTAAATTTACGGCAAATGAATCTTTGAAACATTATTACTTTTGACCATCAAAATTAAATCCCCTCTTGAATATTATTTGCGAATATGCAGATCCGACAGGGATCCGACTTCGACGGGGGCCGCCTCTGAGTTTGTGTAACACAAACTCTCTTTGTAATCTTGTTTTTTTCTTTAGATTTATGTTCTGGATCATACTGATAGGGGATAATGAGCCCAGAAAATTCATTTTATGTGTTTTTAAATGGTTTTCGTGTAAAGTTATGTGTAGCCTACATATGAATAAATATCGTAAATAATAGAATAATAATAATAAGTTGAAAAAAGGTTTGGATTAGGGAATATGAATGAAATGTATTAGCCTACTACATTGGGAATATGAATGAAATGTATTACTACATTGGGATGTTTGAATGAAATGTATTACTACATTGGGAACATGAATGAAATGTATTACTACATTGGGATGTTTGAATATGAATGCTGACCACAAATTCTGACCATAAAGAGGCTATAACTCACATGAAAGACATAACAAAAATTTACAAGATAAATGGTCATGTTATATACTATCTATTGTTCCTGTGTATCCTAGAGTCAAACCCCTTCCCTCCTGCGTGAGGTTTTGTCTTGAAAATGATTATCTTCGAATCCGAAACATATCAAACAAACAAACCAAATGCGCTTAACTGCATAGTAGTGTATAGACTTTTACTGAGCCACCTCTGTAAGTTTACTTCCGAGACAGAGCTCCATGATATAGTTCTACACAAAACTCTGTGTCTGGTTCAAATTTATACACGTTTTTTCTCCGACACCATTTCGGATCAAGCTGAAATTGTATACAATCATTTCGTTTATCTGGCAAAACAAGAATCAGTGAAAAATAATTATAGTTAATTAACTATTTTTAATTACATATTTTGTTTATCTCGAACAAGGGAAAGAAATTGTACCAAACTAAAGTTGTAGTAGAAGCAGAATTAGTCCCATTCATATGTCGCCGCTATAAAAGTAAGTTTGAAATAGACAATTGATAACTCTACAACCTTCTATGTTTATAGGCACTTCACTAGCAGAGTGGTTAGAATATCGGCTTGATGATGCTTGAACCATGAGTTTGAATCCAAGTCGTTCCCCCCCTCCTTTTTTTTTGTAAATGCTTTTAGAAAGTTATTACGGTAAAATTTACCCAGATATCCCTTTCTTTCTCCCCCCCCCCCCCCCCCCCATTTTCCCAAGTTGTCCAGTTAAGTGATAGGATCATATAGCACATTAAAAAAGTTAAATGCATGAAATTGCTCTAAACAAAAACAATTGGTCAAAATATTTCTAATTCCACAGATTTATTGTTATTGGTCTAGATCTATTTTTTTTTACAAACTTAATTGCATGACTGATCCGAACTAATTTATAAAATTACACTTAGTATAAGCATTTTATTTTTTAAAGGTTTTTTTTCTTGTTAATACAAAGTGTTGGTACAACACGGAGAGGGGTCACCCATTAAAAAACCTAAACACCCTTTCCTTGACAAAGTCTTTTCCCTTGTTACAGGTTACACAGCAGCCTGCGCATGCTGTCATTATTCAAAAACCTCCGAACGATATACTAATAACGGCCGTCTTTGTGACTCTATGTTGTTTCTGGCCCACTGGATTAGTTGCTATTATTAAGGCCAGCGATGTAAGTAGTTAGTATATTTGTTATACCGAAAGTTCAATAGAAACCTCATTAATAAGAATCAATAATGAAATAAAAACTTGTAAGGACCTAGTTGGTGAAAGGGAAAGATCCTCTAATTATTACCATTTATCTGAAAATTACAGGGTTTAGCTCCCTTCCTGCTTTATATAATAAAACTTACTGATTACTATACATAGTTAACTAATAGGTTAATTTTTGGATTTAATCCTGTTAGCTGTTAACTCGTATCTATTATTCTGCGAGGAGTCAACAATTCCAACAAAAACAATACAAGTCTATGGAAACAATAAGCCCTGGATGACCGAAAAAATCTAACACCTTATTATTGAAAAGAAAACAAAGTATAAGGCTAGCAACGAAGAGTTTTTATGTCCTCCATACCAAAAAATGTTGTACATGTTTTGGATGTTCCTTCAGAGTTGAATATAGTTTACTTCCTAGTCCAAACCTCCCGCAGGACGACGGGGGATGGGAGCGGGCAGGATTTGAACCCTCGACCATCGACAGTCCAGCGCGCAAACCGCACGACCAGGCAGCCATCTTTTTCCTGATATTCTCAATCTTCTCTCGTTCATCGTATTTCTTTTATGTTTTAAGGCTCGAAGCGCCGTGGCCAGAGGAGATCTGGTCTACGCAGACTCCAGCTACCAAACAGCCAAGACCCTAGTGAACATCAGTATTGGCATTGGCTTAGCAAGTTATTTCATTTCAATCGTAATCATGGCATTCCTCCTTACCTTTAGCGGGTCCGCCTTCAGCTTGACGATCGGATAATCCCCCAACCAAACTGTCACTCAAGCAGAGAAACTCTTACCTTTAACAGCAAGGACCTGGCTTGAAACAGAACAGAACACTCACAGACACAAAAAAAACAAACTTTAAGGATTGTAGTGTATCTAATTTGGACAAAGACTTTCTTGTCTATTTCTACATTGGAATGGATATTGTGTGTTGATCTAAAAATAGTTTTGAATACAATGTGAATAGAGAAAATAAAACAAGTTTGCAAGTTTATAATAAAACACATTTACTGCAAGCTAAACTGTTACTAATGCTACTGTATTTGTTCTTCCTAGATTCTTGATGTTATATGTCCTTTGTTATTTGAGTTTTTTCTATATTCTTTACATGTTTTTTCTATACCTTTATGTGTCCAATGTCATGTGTCATTTGTATGTTGTTGTATGACCTATGTGTCCAATGTCATGTGTCATTTGTATGTTGTTGTATGACCTATGTGTCCAATGTCATGTGTCATTTGTATGTTGTTGTATGACCTATGTGTCCAATGTCATGTGTCATTTGTATGTTGTTGTATGACCTATGTGTCCAATGTCATGTGTCATTTGTATGTTGTTGTATGACCTATGTGTCCAATGTCATGTGTCATTTGTATGTTGTTGTATGACCTATGTGTCCAATGTCATGTGTCATTTGTATGTTGTTGTATGACCTATGTGTCCAATGTCATGTGTCATTTGTATGTTGTTGTATGACCTATGTGTCCAATGTCATGTGTCATTTGTATGTTGTTGTATGACCTATGTGTCCAATGTCATGTGTCATTTGTATGTTGTTGTATGACCTATGTGTCCAATGTCATGTGTCATTTGTATGTTGTTGTATGACCTATGTGTCCAATGTCATGTGTCATTTGTATGTTGTTGTATGACCTATGTGTCCAATGTCATGTGTCATTTGTATGTTGTTGTATGACCTATGTGTCCAATGTCATGTGTCATTTGTATGTTGTTGTATGACCTATGTGTCCAATGTCATGTGTCATTTGTATGTTGTTGTATGACCTATGTGTCCAATGTCATGTGTCATTTGTATGTTGTTGTATGACCTATGTGTCCTATGTTATATGGGCGTAGCCAGGGAGCGTTCTTGGGGTTCAACCCCCCCCTGAATAAAATCCCCCTCCCCCGCATAGGGAGGGGGAGGTCGGAATTTAGTGACTGAATTTTTGCTTTGATTTTGTTTATTTTAGATGAGGTTTTAATATTAAACCATCACTAACACTTGTAATTTTCTGGGTCAGATCTGTCTCCTTTTTAAATAGGGGGGAGGGGTGACATTAGCTTCTTTTCAGTTCCTTGGTACTCTGCCCTGGTTAAGAGATGCCTGAAAAAGTATCTTGAACACTGGTGCTAGCTCATTGCTTAGTTCTTTGAGTAATCTAGCTGGAATACCATCAGGTCCAGATGCTTTATTCGGTTTAATGTTTGCTAATAGTTTTTGGATCCCCTTTTCTTGTGCTTCTATATCTCCTATGCTGTCTTCTTAGTTCAAATTAAGTAATACACCAAACTCCCACACACACACACCGAAAAAAAATCCTGGCTACGCCCATGGAAGGGAACATACTCCATGTTTGACATAGATCTAAATCCAATCGAGTAGGTCAGTAATAACCAGACCTAGGGTCATATACAGCTAGTGTTCTATAAACATGTTGTGAGATAAGAGATTGTATTAAAACTAAAATCTTTGCAGCAGAGGTTGATCTAATCTTGCTAAAGCTATGTACGGTGCCCTCCTTTTACTCAAACGTAGTCTATAAATATCGTGCGGTCTAGTGTGCTACGAAAAGAACACTTTACCAAGAAATAAGTCAAAAACAAAACTGAAAATTACGTAACGTATTGACCTCGCCAGTGTTTGTTTGATTTAGGATACACAAAAATTAACTCTTTCTTTCCTAATTGACGATACCATCGTCGATTTGACCTAATTAAATTAAATTAATGTTCAACTTTATAAACTTTCATTTGTGTTCTATAAAAAGAGCCTGCATTCCCCTTTCATTCTATACCAATAAAACATTTTCTGATAACAAACAACAAAGCTATTGAAGCTTAATCAAAACAGGGTACTGAAATAGTAATTAGCAAAATGAAACGTGGAAAAATAATTACGGAGAGAAAGAGTTAAAGGCACCCTGTATTTCACCACAGGCTCCATGTAATATTCTTTAGTAAAACTACGTGCAAGCATTATGCTCAGTTTGTATGTTACTGTTGTGACTGCGTTCAGTGCCGGATTTAGTCTTGATAAGGCCCTAATTTATTTAAGATATGGGACCCCTAGTCATCACCATAGGGCAATCTTTCCTTTGTTTTCTACAAAATGGAAATTATCCCTGAAACATATTTCAGGGGGGCCCCAACCAAATGGGAGGGAGGGCTAAGCAATAGCGTATGTTGCCTATAGGTAAACCCGGCCCTGAGACTATCCATGTTAGTGTATGTATGTGTGCTATTTAGCATGTGTCTCAATGTATGATAAAGTGTTTACAACAAACAAACCAGGGTTAGATAACATATTTGGCATACGACTCTACATTAATCATGTGAGAAAACGGTCCAGGTATGAGGAGAGGAAGAAGGTAGACCTACAACACTTCTGCTCAAAAAAGTGACAGCATGTCAACAAGGAAGTAACTGTAGACATTTCGTTTTCTTAAACTTGATTTGATCATTTTAAACTAACCTTCCTCAAGTTTTTAATCTCCACCAGTGCGGGTGCGTACTAGTAAATGTGTTAGGAGAATGGAAATTCGTTTGAATTGTTCACCCCATTGATATCTCCCTTCTCTTAATGATGAAGTCAGGCCCTCAAAACAGGTAGAAATAGTTCGTGAAAGTTTAATACCAGAGAAAGAATGAAAGATAACTCTCTGCGTAAGTACACTTTGCCTATAGCTTACTATATGTTTAAAAGTGCCGGTTATGACCCGCGACCCGACTATTTAGTGCATTAAATTAGGAAATAATACTATTAATAAACTTATAAGTAAAGCGAATGCGTGAATCTAAAATTTTAATAAAAAGTACATTTTTATTAACTTAATTTTGCGTAGATCTAGATCTACGCAAGTAAAGGATATTCATGCCACTGTTGTCCATGACCAACATTTTCCAACTCTTGTTGACCTACTTGAGATTGGCGAACATTTTTAGATGCTGCCAAATATGAAATGTTTGTGGGCCGTATGTAAAAATATTCTGAAATGGAGTACATATTAGATTTAATTACATCCTGCTCTACTCATAGGAAGTTAAAAACTGTGAGTGTTTTAATAGTTTAACATTATTTGGTTCAAGTATTTACACACTATAATTTCAGCTGCAAGTCTGATCTCACTAAACTATCTCATTCAAAGGAAGATTAAAAATATCAAAACTATTTCAATAGCACTGAGGTTTTGAAAACTTATTTCAAATTTGCCCCCCCCCCCCCCAAAAAAAAAAAAATTGCTTCATAATGCCTAAACTTGTTTTCTTTCATATCAGTCAATAAGTTTTCCTCGTTTAATGCGTCAAGTCCTCTTTAGCCAAAAGTTGACTATCTGATAAGCAAAACTGTTGTTTGAAACCTTGAAAGTGACTACATCTATTGTTCATAAATTGATTTTTACCCTCGTATATCACCAAATCCCGCCAGTAGTAAATCATAAAAATTAAACAGTTGCAATAAACTCAATTTTTCAACCTGTATTTAAAAAATTATAATTTTTACATTGTGAGTGAAGTTGTTATTTTCTCAATTACTATAAACATGTGGTGGTCCGGATTTAACCTTTCCGCGGGACGGTTTTTGCCCGCGGGTCGTAATTTGCATGCGTCTTCAGAACGAGACAGCTGGAGGTCGCTTACAAAGGCCGCGGGATACACATTTGAGACCAAAAGAAAATCCGTTACCGAGGACAGACGTAGACGGCGAAAATAAAATCTTAATCGACCACCGGCGGACAATGGTTATGCTTGCTCTGGTAGTGGAAAAATATGTAGGTCACAGTTGGAGCTGCGTAGCCACGGGAAACACTGCATTCCGCATTCATCTTCGACTCGAAGACAAGCCTTATTAGGTAGTCACATTTTCTAACCCTATTTCAGCTCCTCCTTACGACGAGGTTGTAGCTGGTGACTTCCAGAACACCAATCCAGGTCGTCTGCAGACAGTGCAGAGAAATGTAGAGCACGGTCAAGCATATCCACTAACACAGCCAGGATATCCACATCCACCAACAGGATATACTTCAACGCCGATGTTGAATCCCAATCCACCGCAAGGATGTCCGCAGGCCGGATATCCACCTCCAGCTGAATACAACCAGCAGTCTCAAACAGGAGCTCAGCAGTCGGTTCAGAATATCAACAACATCATTGTGAGTTTAAGATTAGCTTCTGTTTTACAAAACTTACATCATCTCACTCTGTCTATCTGTCTATCTGGTAAAAAGGTTGAACATGCTTTTTCTCCCATCTCCCATTCTCGGATCAAATTGAAGCTTTGCACAATTATTCATTGAACATGACCAAACACGAATCAATCAAAAAAATTAACAAAATAGTTAATTAGTTGAATTAGTTAATGGTGGTTAATTTTTTTTCTTGGATATCGAAATAAGGGGAATAAATGCTACTTAATGAGAGATATTCATGTATATATGGATTTAATCCCCTTAATACGTTTTGACACATTTTTATCCCACTTCCCTTTTTTGATTAAGTTGAAATTTTGCATAATTATTCAAAGTCAATGACAATGCACGAATCAATCCTTAAATTAACCAATTAGTTAATCAAGTAGTACTAATTTATCAATTTTGTTTAACATACCACAAACAGTGCCAAACCCCTGCCATTTTTAGATAAATGGCAGTAATTAAGTGGGTTTTTTTTAAGCTTAGATAAGCTTTTTTTTTTTTAAATAATCTTTTTTTTTATTTCTTTTTACAAAGCTTATACCAACTCACTCTGTGTGTCTGGTTCAATTTGTGTACACGTTATATCTCTTTCGTTTCTTGTTTTTGTTAGTTTATGGAAACTCTTTTTAGCAGTGATGTCTAAACTTCAAGCTTAGGACAGGGCCGGCTTTGGATAATTGGAGGCCTTCGTCGAAGTGAATTTGGTGCCCCCCCCCCCCTATGAAAGGGAAAATAATGAAAAGAAACAGCGAAAACATTAAAATTACGCAGAACCTTCCTGTGTCTATATTTAAATCAACAAATAACTGAAATTCATACATACATTTTCCGTAGTAGAGTTAGACTTGTAAACATAGAGTCATAGTGCTGAACTATGCTTGAGATTTGATTGAAGCTTTGAAATTTTCTCTAAAAGAATTTTTTTTTTAGTCCTATGCGAGGCCCCCGCCATATGGAGGCCATAGGTGGCTACCTAATTTGCCAGTGCCTAAGGCCCGTACTTCTTAGGACCATGTCCGGCTCGTAGTGCTATCCAGATCTTAGAAATATGAACCCACGGGACACGCGTGGCATAATTTATACGCCTCCCTCCAAAACCGTTTGAGGTAGGGCACCACACCTTGCAGGATACACACCCCTGGGAAAAAGTAGTTGTGTTTTTTTTTTATTATATCTTACCACGTGGAGTCAATGCTTGTCTAATACTACATTCACTAGCTGTTTTATAGTTTTATAGCTGACTTGCATGATTTCTACCCTGTAACGCCTGAGAGAGAGGCAGTCCTGTTCTCTTTAGTGTCAGCCCTAGGACAATGGTGTTCTCTGTACTTCGCTGGAATCCAATTGTTCTTACGTTTTACTTGAACTATGTCAACATACCTAATACTTCACCACGTGTTAAAACTTGAATGTGGAGAGGACTTGTTGATTTTCTTACACGGGAGAGGTTTTGAAATAAATAGACGAAATAAACAATGTCAAGGACGCCAAATGGAAAGATCCCTGTTGTCAACTAAATAATACTAAAACGATTAATACAAAAAAATCCTTATTTAAAAAAAAGCTTATCTAAAGGGGAAGAACTCCGCCCTTAAAACTATATCTATCAATATTGGACATGTTATTTCCCTTATTCGATATTAAACAAAATAATTTATTACCAATAATTAACTGACTAGTTGGGTAATTTTTTTTTTTTATTAATGTTTGTTTTTTCTATGCCAATGAATAATTGTGCGAAGTTTTAACTTGATCGGAGAATGGGGATGGGAGAAATAACGTGCGCACACATTTTACCAGACAGACAGACAGACAGAGTGAGTTGATATAAGCTTTGTAACTAAAAGCGAAAGAGCGAAAGAGTTTTGGTATATGCTGAAAAGTGTGCGGAACTTATAACATGGTTGTAGTTCCATGGTTCATTAAAATACTTTGCTTATCAATATTACGTAGTCTGTACACAGGATACGCCAAAAAGCTTTCTATTTATAGATTAGGCTCCATGTACAACAAAAATATGATCGTGCTTCTTCAACTACTGTTTGCGTGAACTGCAAACATTACAGAGGGGAAAGGAAACTTTAAATACCTATATAGTGCATGTGTTGCTTGGACTGCTCTACACTCAACAGAGTTTCTGACATTTTTAGTTGTGACGCTTTCCCGCATCCTTACCTTAAGCCAGCAGCCAGCTAAATTAGTCCGGGAGAGAACTGATAAGTCGCCCAGCTGCTGGACAGAGCACGAGCGCCAAGGGTTTTCCTTAATTCTTCCTAGCTATTTTTTTTTTTAAATGTATTCAGACCAATATTTTACCCTTTCCAGTTTGTGCACTGCTGACCAGGACTAACCAGGCCTGTTTGAACACCATCAAGATTCAAGCATTCGTACAGAGTACACATTTCTTTTAATTTTATTGCGCCCCAATAGCAGCCTCTACCCTTTCCAAATTGTTATCACAAAAAAATGTAAATTCACTATGACTCATTTTACGTAAATCACGGTGGCTATGTATGGTTAAAAGAGACAGTTACACTGATATGGTACACACACGGTTCTAGGTTGTTGAACAATTATTTATAAAGAAACACACTTATTGTTTCATTTTATAATATCCCTGCTAAAAAAATAGTTGACAAACATTTCATTATTTTTTATTTTTTTTTGTTTCTTCAGATAACTGATCCGCCCCACTACAGACACGTGAATTTCACTTCATTCAAAGATTATTTGCCAGCAGCAATTTTGGTGGCTGTCGTCTGCTTTTGCTGTCCCACAAGCTTCATTGCCGTTTTGCGGGCAAATGACGTAAGTATTTAAATGAGAAAAGATCGTCTCTCGAGAAGTAAAATGCCACAGCACTTTATGAATTCGGCTTCTACTTCTTGGTGACGACAAGTGACCTTGAGAACATGTGACCTTTAAACACCTTGACTGAAAGTGGAACAAAGGAGTTATGAAACCATTATCTAGTTACAATATTTTCGAATATATACGCCGCGCGCACACACACACACAATAAAATACATCATACATGTATTCCCACACACACAAATGCATATACCCCGCACACGCGTATACCCTACACACTCGAATACATATGTCACGGATGAATGTGTGTATGCATGTATAATCTATTTTTACACTCTGCGCGAATGACCGGAAGTGTGTTGGTTGTTAGAAAGAGACCATCTTGTGTGATATGCAGTAAAGCTGATTAAAGTTTATGTGTTTGATCTAGTGGTTTAATTGTTTTATTTCGTTAACTACAGCTGAACCAGGGACACCTAGAGACGTAGCGAGACCTAAGGTAGATTTTATCGAGTTATAAGTAGATAGAGTTATATAATAGGAAAGCTGTGACAACATATATCAAGTAAAGTTCCTCTTATAGACCTTGTGATTTATAGGTCAGATGATGTAAAGGTCATCTGTTTCAGTGGCCCATGGTTAACGAGAGTGTCATGTGGCCAGCATAACGACCAACTGCCTTTATTTTTTCCCAACTAATGTCAGATACTCATTAGAGCTGGGTGGACTCAGGGGCGCCCAAAGATCTCGAAATTAAAAATACCAGTCTTTACCAGGAATCGAAGCCGGGACCTCGGTTCGAAAGAGCCAAGCGCTTTAACGCTCAGCCAACGCGCCTCGCAGACACGTATATCCAGCATTAATTACAATGAGTAAAAATTAAACCGTACAACCCGCACCCTTATATAAGCTGCACGTGCAAACCGTGACATATCATAATTTACCTGTCCCCAAAGTTGTTGCTCATCAGACGTCTGTCCGTCGAGACACAATCGTGCTCCAGTTGTTGTTCCAACAAGCGATACATAGAGTGCAACACGCGGGTGAAATACGAGCCTAATGTTGTATCTGTAGTATGTTGTTCTGTATCTGTTGTAAGTTGTATTGTATCTGTAGTATGTTGTTCTGTATCTGTTGTAAGTTGTATTGTATCTGTAGTATGTTGTTCTGTATCTGTTGTAAGTTGTATTGTATCTGTAGTATGTTGTTCTGTATCTGTTGTAAGTTGTATTGTATCTGTAGTATGTTGTTCTGTATCTGTTGTAAGTTGTATTGTATCTGTAGTATGTTGTTCTGTATCTGTTGTAAGTTGTATTGTATCTGTAGTATGTTGTTCTGTATCTGTTGTAAGTTGTATTGTATCTGTAGTATGTTGTTCTGTATCTGTTGTAAGTTGTATTGTATCTGTTGTAAGTTGTATTGTATCTGTTGTATGTTGTATAAAGACCCACCGCTATCGCCATAGTTTCCTTTGTGCTTGAATAAAAGAAATTTTGTATACCCCGCACCTTTGTGTACCCCCCCCTCCCCTTTTTTTTCCATAGCTGCAATCTATCCAGAAAACATGTAGGCATATAACCCGCGGGTTATATGTACGCCAATACGGTCAAAACTTTCTTTGTTCTGTTCAGCGGAAACACCAAACTAAGCTAGACATATATGAAATTCTGCGAAACCATTCCTCCCCCCACCCCCTTTAAATCATTGTTTACAAATAGTCTCTAGTTGTGCTGTTGTTCGTATTGGAAAGTCGTTTAGTCTCTAGTTGTGCTGTTGTTCGTATTGGAAAGTCGTTTAGTCTCTAGTTGTGCTACTATTGTTCGTATTTGAAAGTACTTTATGTAACCAGAATGTGTAATAATGTTACTGTATTCATGTATTTGTTTACTGCAGGCTCGCAGCGCCATGTCAAGAGGCGACGAGCCAGCTGCAATACAGTACTCCAGGTCTGCCAGGTGTATGATCATCGTCAGCGCTGTAGGCATTGTCATCACGTTTTCACTTATTGCAATCGTCATCGGCATCGTTGTAAGTTAGTGTTACAGCTGTGTGATTATTTTGTTTGTTTTTTGTTGTTGCTCCAAATAATATAGTACGATCTCTCACGTGCTGGACCTGGAGCAGACTATGACAGTGATGTATAGATACCCAGACAGAGACATTAGTTGACACCAACACTGGACCTGGAGCAGACTATGACAGTGATGTATAGATACCCAGACAGAGACATTAGTTGACACCAACACTGGACCTGGTCTAGACTATAACAGTGATGTACAGACACCCAGACAGAGACATTAAGTGACACCAACACTGGACCTGGAGCAGACTATGGCAGTGATGTATAGACACCCAGACAGAGACATTAGTTGACACCAACACTGGACCTGGAGCAGACTATAACAGTGATGTATAGACACCCAGACAGAGACATTAAGTGACACCAACACTGGACCTGGAGCAGACTATAACAGTGATGTTTATAGACACCCAGACAGAGACATTAAGTGACACCAACACTGGACCTGGAGCAGACTATGGCAGTGATGTATAGACACCCAGACAGAGACATTAGTTGACACCAATACTACGAAGACTCGAGAGGAACAAAAAACTAACGAACACTAGGGCTCGAAGTACCATGGTCAGTGATACCGGCAGGACACATCGCGGATCTTTAGATTTATGTAGGGAAAATGTGGTACTAGCGGAGTCCGGGTGACAAGACAATAATTAGAGAATAAATTAGATATAGCTTAAGGACTATAAAGTCAGAAACAGTTTGAGATAAGGGGGAGACGACTCAAACACGACTAGGTGCTGGACCAGACCGATGTTGTAGGAGTCGATGTCGTATTGGTATATACAACTTGTGTTGTGGTTGTTAGATACAGGAACAGTATCAGTGCATTTCTCAAGGACATGCGGTAAGAAGAAACTATTCATCTTTTTTTTACTGTACGTTAGGAAGTTACGAGTTGATTCGTTGATGAAGTATTCGGCTATTTGTGTCTGTCAACTTATATCTAGGTAACGGTCAGAGACGGTAGATTTATACAAGTACATATCACATCAAGACTATACAGACTGTGACGTAGGCTCCAGGATCCGTGCTAAGATAAGAAAGAGAGAGAAACTGTCCAGTGTGGCTTGCTATTTGTACCCAGCATCAATTTATATGTAACTATGTTGTTTTGGCCTTTCTTGATTAGATAACTCCGAATTTCTCGTACCATTATTCATTTCTTATGTGTTTGTATTCATTACATTGTTTTATCTACTTAATTAGTCAACCAAATAAATCACATTATTATTTCAATTATATCCAATTTTGGTGGTTAGTATATCAATAATTAAACACCAATTTTAATGACACTATTGTGTTCGGAGATCCTCATTTGTCACATAAGTCATTGTTGTGCTCTTTACTTCATCGTCACCTTTTTGTATTAGTTTCAATCATTATTACTTGTTGGCTAGCCACAGCGAGAATCATCCTAGACATCTTGCCATCAAGAGCTGATAAGCTGATATTCAGTTTCTTGACAGTTAGTAATCAGAATTTATCGAAGCTAGAATATTTAGCCAAATTAACAGAAGGGAAGTAATTCATAATATTACATCAACTCCAAGGCAAGGGAGATAATTCTAACTAGCAAAGATACACACATAAATACGCAGTATGTACAATATCAGCTCTTGTTTGTGACCTATATACGTAAGGGTCTTACCTCCGTGTCAGTGGCGTAGCTAGGGTGGGGGAGGGGAAAATTTGTAAAATCCCTCAGTGCCAAACTTGAGGAGCCCTTAAATAAGTTTTCGAATTATTTTTTTTACATTAAATAATAAATATTACGCAAAATGTAGGTTCAATCCCACACCATCCCAAATAAGTCAAGCCAGCAGGGTCCCCAAATGATGGTGAATTCCTAGCTACGCCACTGCTCCGTGTAGAGGATAGATGATCAATTTTTTAAAAATATTTTAAGTATGTATGCCTATATTTTTAGTAACGTATGTATTGTCTATGTTATAATAATTTTAATGACTTAAATTGATTGCGCGAATTTCAATACAAAGTAATACTGGTATGTGAATTTACATACACGAAGGCCAAGACAGTGCCATTTTTTATATATACTATATGTTAATATGTACCTATTATAGATGTTGCTTATGCCAATAAGTTTGTTGTTAATTACAAAGCTTATATCAGCTCACTTTGTCTGTCTGTCTGGTAAAAAGTTTGTACACGTTATTTCTCCCACACCCAATCTCGGATTGAGCTAAAATTTTGCACAACTATTTTTTTTGTACCTGACAACACAAGATTCAATTAAAAAATTAACCAATTGGTTAATTAACTATTGGTGATTAATTATTTTGTTTGGTATCTTCAACAAGGGTAAGAAATACTACTTGACAGATGTGGTGGTATAAGTTGAATTAGTCCCTCTGAGGACTCTTGAGCCACAAGTGAGCATTTGTTTATGCATTTAAAAAACGATCATGTAAACCTTCACTAAGATACCCCCCCCCCCCCCTTTCTTCCTTGTCCCTTTCACAACTGGTCCAGACTAAAACAATTGGTAAAAGTATTTCTATCGCATAGATGTATATGTCTAGGTCAGTCATGCTTTGTGTGACTCATCAAAACTAATTGAAACACTCCACTTAAATTAAGCTTTTTTTTTTTTAAAGTATTTTTTTATGTGAATAAAACAGATTATTTATAGTTCATGTTTCTTACTGCGACATCAATATTTAGCCAATAAATTGACAATGTTGTGACTGATTCTAGTTTTGTTTTGTTTCATAAAGTGTTTCGAAGTGTAGACTGTCAAGTTCCACTCTCTTGGTCATTACTACCATGACCTAATTGGAAATTTAGCCAAAACAAAAAAGATTGTTCATCAAGAAACTCAAACTTGAGGAGGTCAACTACAATACAACTTTTCATGACATTTTTTTTTACCTTTACCTATCCCTTAGTCTGTTGGACCGTTGGGGCACCAAGATTTGTCGACCGTCTTTCTCCATTCCTCTCTGTCTTTTGCCTTAGATAGCACCTCTTTCGATGGCAGGCCCGTCCATTCTTGTATGTTGTCTTCCCATGTATAAGGACATGTATAAGTCAAATGAAAACAAGATTAGGAGGAACGAATGAAATGACATTTCCCTTTTGATACAAGAGCTCATTACATTATGAACCATGCGCAAGTTATCCGAACATCTAAGATAAACAAGAATCGTTTCTCATGCATGTAACTATACAGTATGTAGAGTTTACTTAAAGAAACAATTGTTAGTTTATTTTTGTACAAAATATCTTAAATGAAAAATAAAATGGCACATAGAAGTAATTCTGATTTAGAAACGAAATTAATCATCGGAGCCTTATTCGCCAATAAAGATCCTTGATATAACTAGCAATACACACCGGCTACGGCCGTTGATTTGTTCCTAGGCTTTATATTGTTTATAATGGCCGGATTTGTCTAGGCTACATATTCTCCAGTATGGCCGGAACACCCCCTTCTTTTCTTTTTTTAATTGAATCGCATACTTAGTCGTAATTAAACAAACTCCACACTTTAAATAACAAGACTAAATTATTTAGATTACTGGCGAATAGAAATATTATTCCGAAAAATGTATATTAATAACAAGGTTACAAAGACAGTTTATGTGGAAACACAAATTCAAAATCGGCCCCGAAGTGGTCCACCCAGGCAGGTAAAAAGGCAGGTTTCAATATTTTCAGAAAGGGCATCAGAATTAAATTCGATCAAAGAAAAATGACAGAGAAAAATGGAGAAAGAAGGTTGACAGATCTTGTGTGGCCCCAGCGTGGCCTAACTGATGTCTTGTAATGAATATCTAATTGATCTAATTGTTTTGTAAGGGGTCAATGTCTTAGTCAAATACTGAGAAAGAGAAAAATACATTTCCGTAAAAAAAATAAAAAATCTTAAGTTATGTGTTGTATGTATGTTTTGCAGTTATGCAGTTCACGCGATAATATGAAAAATTATTCATTAATTGTTGTTTTAAATTATGTCCAACTTATATATATAATAAATAGAATTTTTCTCTTAAAAAAAAAAAACATTTATTTTTGGGTAAATGTAGTAGTTAGTAGGACAGAACTTATATAACGTAGCAATAAAAATGTAAAAAAAAAAAACATTTTGACAAAAGATCTAAAGCCATTTGCATAAATGTGCTAAACTGTGAAGAGAAATGTCATGTCCCCTACTAAAGAACCTCCAGTGTTTGTTACTATTAATAGTGAATAGTTGTAAAAGTGGTGTATTTATATATACATATATATATATATATATATATACATATATATATATATATATATATATTTAGAGCGAAAGAGAGAATAGAGAATTTGAAGTCATGGAAGAACTATTCCGGCAAGGAATTTTCTTGCTAATGGCAGTAAATTTAATGTAGTTTTTTTTTCTTCCACTTTTACAACCCATTCTTTACAGGGCTTTCGATTGTTCATATTTTTAAAAAATTAAAATTATTTTTGTGTTCTTTCAATTCTTTTTTATCGCAATTAGTACAGCCAAATGAAATGCCAATGGCAATGACACATTGTCCCCACAATTGCTTGCTGTAAAGGGTGTGAATTGTAAATGCATTACACGCTAGACTCCACAAGTAACAAAGAGATTATCTAGTTAGTGTATTTCTTGGCTAAGTTGGAAAATTTATACAATGTCTGAATTTACGACAGTGCCGCCGTAACGCCTCCCTCCCTTAAAAGGGTGGGGGAACTTCACATTTGAAAAAAATATAGCTTTTTGTTGAAATATTCTTATTAAATATGAAAAAATTGGAGGAGTGGTCGAGTGGTATAGCGCTTGGCTTCCGAACCGAAGGGTCCTGGGTTCGAATCCTGCTGAAGACTGGGATTTTTAATTTCGGGATCATGAGGGCACCTTTGAGTGCACCCAGCTCTAATAGGTACCTGACATTAGTTGGGTGGTTGATTGTTGTGCTGACCACACGACACCCTCGTTAACCGTTGGCCTCAGAAACAGATGACCTTTACACCATTGGCCCCGTAGATCGCAAGGTCCGAAAGGGGAAGTTGACTTTATTTTGAGAAAATGAAAGAAATGAGATCAGTTTTAATAATGTGCCAAGCTTTTAAATTAGTATTTTGTTTATTTTATTTTTATAAATAACACATGTCCATTTCTACTGTTTCTGATGTGTATTTCTAATTGCCAGAATGTAACAATTTCTAGAGCAGGCGATCAATTACTAAATGAATTCTTTCTCTTTGTTAACAAAAGTAAACACTATTTAAAATGTAACTAAGTAGCTGGTATGACAGAAAATACTTAATTTAGGTGACCGGTCAATTCAGTCCTTGGTCATTTCATCCCCATTTAAATATTTTTCTATTTCTAAAAGTTTGTACTTACAATCGATAGGTTATCTATCTTATTGATGTACCTTTATATTTATACATACTATTTTTTTTTCTTTAGTTTTTAATGGCATTTAAAATTTATTCATATCTAACGTGTTACACTTTTTGTCTTTTAAATAAAAAATAAATATATTAAATATTGCTCATTTCATGATCTTTACAATTACTATTTGTTAGGTAAAATGATCAGAGATGAAATGACCGGGGATGAAGTGAACGGGGATGAAGTGAACGGGGATGAAGTGACCAGCAACCTTAATTTAGTAATAAAAATATTTTATACCATTATTTTAGAAATACACAAAACCGTCAGCATACACAAAAACAAAATTTACAGGAAAATCCCCACCCTTTTTTTTTGTAGTATAAATAGGCCTACAATCTCTCTCTCTCTTTTTTTTTTTTTTTTTTTTTTTAATGAATAGTTGTAAAAATGGTGTATTTTTAAGAAAAAAAAACAAACAGCTTGCATGGTAAATTAAAAAAAAACTAATCATTTTACAGTCAGAAAAGAAAAAAAGTAACAGTTGAACAATTACCTTGAAAGATATAAAATATCATGATAACAGATTTTCATTATTTTTTCTAGATTTAACCATCTAAACAGCACGGACAGACAGACAGATCACACAAAACCAATAGAAGGGCCGCTAAAGTTGTGTTGTTCTGTTTCATATAAAGTTTCAAGTTATTCGATTTTTTGTGCCGTGACGTATTAAAAAAACAAACAAGACAAAAAACATAGTTCATCAAGAAATACAAACTTTGATCTGAACTACAACAAACCTTTTAATGACATGTATAAGTCAAATGAAAACAAGATTAGGGGAACTCATCAAACATCACAATGTTGAGGATCATGGGTACATCAAACTAAGAGCCAGGAGAAGAAAAGATTAAAGCTTTTTGAACATTCAAGAAACACAAGAAATTTGTATGTCAAGGATTTGACTAGAAACAAAATAAAATGCACACAAATATGAATGATGAGTTGATTGTTATAACATCAATTTCAAATTAAAATAAAGTGGCACATAGAGATAATTTTGATTTCAAACGATCACTAGGGCATTAATTACATAATTACAAAAAAACAACAACAATCACATTACTGATTGAGCATAACAAAAAATGAAAAAAAAATATATATAATTTCAATATTACTAAAAGCCTATCTATCTTTCTTTGCAATCTCTTCTTTTTACAAAACCTATATCTGCTCACTCTGTCTGTCAAAAAGTTTGTACACATCATTTCTCCCACACCCAACTATAATTAAGCTAAAATTTTGCATAATTACTTCTTTCACCTGACAACACAAGAATCTATAGAAAAAAAAAATTAAAAACAATTAGTTAATTAACTATGTGTAATTGTATGTGCACAAAAAAAACATTATATCGATAATGGTTACTCTTTACAACTAAACTAATAAAATGTAAATCACAAAAACTAAAATCACATTTCTTAAAACAAGCCCTTAAAATAATTGCCTGAATATATTAATCCAATTCACAGCAAAAAAAAACAACAACAACCTTCTCAGGAAATAAAACACTGTATTTCTCCCTTCAATTTGAGCAAACATGCAGTTGATTTAAAAACCTGTTGTAGACTTTAGAGTTATAGTGAGAGATAGAAAGAGGTACTACAACAAAATGAAACAAAACTATCTATTAAATATTATGAAACATGTAAAATTTCCTTCTGAATTCTTTGTTGCATTTAGATTTACTATATATATTTTTATAATCATTCAAGTACACACTCTGTAATTTGTTACGAAAACAAAATTAATATGTGGTGTGATATCTGATTGTTTTTAGGTCCAAAATTTGAAAAATCCATTTACATAAAAGGAATTGTAATTTTTATGAGCCAATTTTTTCGGTTGGTATATTTAGTCTTAATGGTCCATATTAAGCTAAGTTCCCTTTTCAGACCTTGCAATCTATAGGACAGATAATGTTAAGGTCATCTAATTCTTTGGCCAAACAGTTAACGAGCAGGGTGTCATGTAACAGTCCATATAATACCAGGATATTGCCCTATCTTTCAAGATGGAAAACACATTACTATACAGTATGACCCCTAAAAATCTTGAATTAATTTGACCATCAAGAAACTTAAAGGGATGAGGAGTGTTTCAAAACTGACCTCCAGCAGAAATGTCTCACTATGCCCATGGGGTCTCATGGGACCTGGCATTAGCTCCAGCCATTGACTTCTCAGCACTATATATATATATATATATATATATATATATATATATATATATATATATATATATATATATATATATATTATAACAGTTAAGTACAGATAATCCTCACAATATAAATCTATTAATATTATTTTAATCTGACATAAAACAAGAGGAATACAGCAGTTCCAACAAAAGTCACCGAAACATGCAATAAAATCTTTGACTTAACTCTGAAAATAAAAAACAAATTGAACAAAGCAGTTGAAATAAAAGCAATGTCAGCAGTGTAAGTGTGTATATGAATACATTTGATCAGCAAGAGATATTCAAAAACTATTATCAAACATGTAAGCAAATTGAAATCCAATCATCCATTATGAGCCTTCAAATGGTAAAATTTCAAGACATTGGCTTTGTTTTTTGTTTTTTTTTTTGGTATTAAATTAATAGTCCATGTTGGTTTCTACAGCAGAGATTTGTAAAGATTAGTCCAAGTGTAAGGAACTTCTAGAACAACTTGCTTTCAAATATAGCTGAAGAAAGCATTGAAAAGAAAAAATATATTATCTCAGAACTTTGAGGATGTAAACTCATTTTTGTTCAGTCAGTGCAGAGAGTTACAATAAACTAATGTATCTCTCCTGAGAAATAAAATCAATACAAAATCCATAAACCTATTATAGTTCAAAGGTTGTTGAAGGTAAAAGAGACAGTTGTGAAAAATATCAGTGGAGAAAAAAATAAAATCACTTTTTTTTTAATGTACAGGTCACAGCTTACAAATATAAACATTCTGATCTGAATAGTACAGAATTTTTTTAAGGCATGTTGAAGCTGAAAGTGTAACTTTTTTTTTAAAGTCAACTTCAATCAGTGACTAAAGTTTAGCAAATAAATGGTGTCAGAGTTCAACAGTTTTTAAAATCTCAACAAAAAAAAAAACAACCTGTAAACATTCATCTCAAACATGATGATGTACAACTTTCTCTGGTTTAAGTTGAGGCTAATAGCACACAAAAAAAGCAATAAATAAAAAAAAAAAACCAACACTCTGATGTTTTTAGCTTTGTCACTGAAATTTGTAAATTCCATGAAAGAGACAAAATACCTCTGTGTATGTGTACATAAGTGGCAGAATTTCATGATTTTATGGTGGATTAAATTAACATGATTATTTATACTGCACACACAAAAAAACTAACACTAACACAAAATAAAATCATAATTTATGTAACTACACAAATTTGTTTTTATCAGGGTGAAAAACATTTTTTCAAAATAATTTCAGATCTTCCATAAAAGGAAACCAAGATTCAGTGTTACTAACATTCAAATGAAACATGTCAAAATGTATATAAAGAATTGACTAGTGGAAACTTATTTGATGTTAAAAAAGAACTGTTGTAGCCCATATAAGACAATAAAATGGGTCTATACACAACAAATGCTTCATATAATAAAAGTAATATTAAATAAAATTACTGGCACAATGTAACAATGACTCAAAAAAAAAAATCCTTAAATCTGGACATAATTTTATAAGAGCTATTTTATAAAGTATGTCAGGCTTCACATATTACTTTGTGATTTTATCATGAGATTTAGAGTTTCATGTTTGAATATCTATTTAGATACCATACGTCTGGTCTTTGCATTATAAAATATATTATATTTTCCTAATCGTGTGTGCACCTATAAAGAATATCAGCAAAGCTTGTGGATATCTATTAACTCTTTCTCTCCTAACAGACAATACTAACGTTGATTTGAGCCCATTAAATTTAATTAATTTTTGGTTTTACAAACTTTAATTTGTGTTATATAAAAAGAGCATGCATTCTTCTTTAATAACACAAATGAACAAAATGAATATTTCCATCACAATGTGGAAAATAATTCCAGAAAGAAAGAGTTAAATACTATTAACTTATAAGTACTGTTAAAAAAAAAATTAAAATAAAATTTCTTAAACAGTTGTGACATTACAATTTTTTTTTTAATTGCTGGTCTCCAAAACTATGAAGCCTTACTAAGTATAAACAATTTTTAAAATCCTTGAAAACTACAATGCATGTGTGTATGTATATAATAGTAATATTACAATTGAATTATATTAATAAAAATATATAATAACATTTAGATTCTGTTTGGCCCATAAATGTTAAAACAAACAATTTCAAGGAAAGAAAACGACAAAGAGATTATCATATAATGACTGTGTTATTGCATTATGTTTTAAAGTTCACAAAAACAAGAAGAATTGATAACAATGTTTTTAAAAAAAAATTTTTAAATGCAAGACTCAATGTATTACAATATGGTATATATATGTATTTCGTACGGGCTGGGCAATAACACAACAGCCCTGGATAATAAAGTTTAAACATTTTGACTGAATAGAATTGAGGCAATGACACTTAACTGTCACAGCTGACACTAAACTGTCACAGCTGACACTAACTGTCACAGCTGATCTTATTTTGTGTCATGGTCATGAAATGGAAAGTTCAGACTGCCTTAAGCTTGTTTCACACATTTGTCGAAAAAAAAAATGTTTTTGTTGTGCCAGTATTTCAGGTGAAGGATTCCCTTGATGTGTTGGATGCAAGCTTGCAAAGGGTAAGACCTATCCATCTCCAGCATCTCTAAGGGACATCTACTTCCATGGGCTGCTGCTTGGTTCATTGCCACAGTTCCTCAGAAGAAGAGGGGATGGCCAGGAATATATGACACTGCAATTTGGAAGCAAATGCCAAGCAGATAGGCAATATATGGGAATAGTTGGAGAAATTCGTCCAGAACCAAGATGCCTGGAGTAAGCCGATTGGTGGCCTCTGCCCCAGGCAATGATGACTATGTTGTTTTCATACTAGACAGGAGTTTGCAATTTCCAACTGCACATTTTACATTATTTATTTCATTTGCAGTGAGTCTTGTGTACAATGAATAACAGACAAATAACTGCTTTGAGGTTGGCTCATCTCTCTATGACCGAAAGCTAATAAGCTAGAAAGCATGTATTTAGTCACACAGGTCACTGTGCCCAAAGCTTTGGATGGCAACCTTCTAGCCTAGTAGCAAAATACAGCCATTTTACCATCACAGAGTAGTACGAAAACTCCCATAGTCTTCTCCAATTTTATTTTATTTTTCCAAGTGGTTAAAACCATGTACAGGTCATGTGAAACAAGACTTAGTAAAAATACAATAATACAACAGCCCTCAGTATACAGTATCAAGAAAAAAAAAAGGTATTAATAAACTTTAGAGACAAAGGTGATAAACTGTGACAGCTGAACATTTTGTCAAGTTTTGAGACATGATAATATAAAAGCAAAGTTTGAAGAAAGTCAAATAGATTGACTGGATAATACAACTTATGAAAAAATAAAATTTATTCAAATATCACTTACAATTAAACTGATTCCAAACCGTTTGAAGGGTTTTAATGTTTAAAAAAAAATATATTAACAAAAAAAAAAAGCATTCATATGGCAAGATTTTGTCTTTGATCATCAAGTGTGTCAATATAAAAATATTTAAAAAACAAAAATCATCCTTCAAAAAATTATTTTTAAAAAATAAAAAAATGTTCATGACTGTACTAATTATCTTCTGATATTTAATCTTAAAAACTATTAGCTATATTAGCATTGATTCATTTCAACTTAATGGTATCTTTGGCGACTGTACACAAGTATAACATAAAACAAGACAAGAATTTCAATGGTTTAATTATCCCTAATAAACGTTTAAGACCGAGTAACAAGAACTATATACAATAAGAACTACATGTGAATATTGCTATCCTTCAACGCTTTGGTAAGTATAGCAAAAAAATTTTGATTGAACAGAAAGAATTTCAATATATTTGGTACAAGTACAGTTTTCTTAAAACTAGCCAATCTGTACAAGTCCTAAGCCACAACTATCACAATGTTTACTTTGCACTCAGTTAATGCATTACAATTTATTTTTTTTTATCCAACCTTCGTATATCTTGATGATTTAATCAAATCTGTTTATAGAAGACATGAGGAGACCAAAGTAAACGCCAAGTATAATGACCACAATGACCAGGCTGATGACACCAATGACAATGCTCATGGTGACCATGCTCTTTGCAGACCTGGAATAGGAAGCAGCAGAGGCAGCATCTCCACGAGCCATGGCACTACGAGCCTATATTTTTAGAGAAAATAAAAATATATTATTAATTAAAAGCATTAACTTATATTTTATGGTTATGAGATTTCTCCAGGGAGATTAATAATGTTCATCCATAAATGAAACATAAAATATTAATTTAATAATGAATCATTAGTAGAGAAATTCTTTTATTTTACACTTAAGGGGTTACTGGATCCGTTTTTGGGTAAAAAAATTGATTTTTCAATTTTGGTGTAATTAAATAGGTGGACATGTATTTTATAAACTGGCACCAAAAATTTTCTAAAAAATAGCATTTTTTATTGAAAAAAAGCATTTTAATGATGCATGGTGAACACTATTTTCCATATTTTTCTTAATACAAATTCACTGTTTTTGAGTGAATGCATTTTTTGTGACCCCCCCCTGTAACATATTTCTAAAATCTCTAGAACTAATAGAGATAAATGTGTCAAATTTGGTACACATATTCAGAGATAAATAATACAGAGAATCAGGTAGATTTAATGACTTTAGCTGAAGAAGTTTTTAATATATGATCTTTTGGGAAAAAAAATGTGGATGCATTTTACAGGAAAAAAATCACCCTTTTTTAAAAAATCATAAAATGCACAATACTAAGGGAAAATGTATAAAATCTAGCTAGCTCCTTCTAGCCACCTTTATACTTTAAGGTGTAAGTATTTTTAGCTTTGAAATTTATCTATCTTGAAAAATTTTAGAATTTTCGTATATGAACTAATGTTTGTTTATTTTCAAGATGGCCGCCATTACCATGGCAACCCGGAAACATTAGACAACATTCAATATATATTTTTTATTATTGAGTTGTCATATGATATAATATAACAATAGTTATTAAGTTAAAGCAAAAATAAAAAAAATAAATTTCGCACTCCAGTAACCCCTTAAATCATGTTTGTATGTATAGGCTGAATGTATCCTGGTGTAACCCCAAATCAGTCATTTGACGTTGAGGCTATTAATAATGACAGAAAAATGTTTTTGTATTTTGTTTAAATAGTTTATTATTACTCTTTTGTTGTTATGTATATACATCTCTACATTGATAATGACCATGTATATTTACCAATAAAAGTTACTTTCATTTTTGTTTAAAAAGAACTAAGAGCAAGTCTTATTCAAGTTCGGCATTAAGATAGACCTACAACAGTTTAGTTGGACTAGCTTTCTGTAGTTACGACCCAACATCCATGTATCAACAACAAACTTCCTAGAACCACGAAAGTCATAAAATTGAAGCAAGAAGTGGGTAAAACAACTAAGTAAAAGACTTAAGAGCCAACTCATAGAGATTAAGAAAAGTAGAACAAAATTAGACAAAATACAAATATTGTGGATTTTTGAAAATCCAATTTGAGGAAAAATCTAAATTGTTCTGAACTAAATATTCTTATTTGAAATCATAAGTAAGCTACTTAATAATAGAGAAACAAGGGTCATTTGCCAAACTATACTACAGTGTGCTATTATATTTAGAAGATTTCTGTTATGAACAATAGACAACAAAAAAGCACACACTGTAGCTGTCTTTCCATCTTGACATTTTTTTTGTTTTACATGTTTCGGGGTTCCCGGTCATTTCATCCCCGGTCATTTCATCCCCTGGTCATTTCATCCCCTGATATTTTCATCATCTGATCATTTTTATCCAACTAATTGTAATTTTAAAAATCATGAAGTGAGGAATATTTAATGTATTCATTTTTTATTTAAATGACAAATCTGTAACACGTTAATGTTTAAAGCAAAACTTATACTGGCGACATGATATCACGAGGATGGGTGAACTCCGCCTTTATTAGAAAAAAAAACAATCTTATTTCAAGGCTAAAAATGACGCGCCCATTTTCAAGAAAGAACTATTGAAAAATAAAATAAAGTGAAACATGGTCGTACTTCCACCACACCTTGGCCTTTGATGATAAGTTATCAGCGGCACGGTCATAATTGTTGTAATCGCACTTCTATCTCTCAAAAGATTTCCTCTACTTGCATCACACCTTGGCCTTTGATGATAAGTTATCAGCGGCATGATCATAATTATTCTAATTGCACTTCTATCTCTCAAATGATTTTTTACTTGGCCTTCGATCCGGATAATATTATGATATTACAACCCCCACATCCAATAAAAGCGCTATAGCTATGTACACCCAGATTTACAATAAGATTTCTCATTAAGAAAACAAAGTGGAAGAGGAAACTCTATAAACGCATTAGTAACAAGTCATAAAATGTCAAAAAGCATTCTACATAATCATATTTATATATAAAATATTTAATTGGGGATGAAATGACCGGGGATGAAATGACCGGGGATGAAGTGACCAGGGATGAAATGACGGGGATGAAATGACGGGGATGAAGTGACCGGGGATGAAATGACCGGTCACCATGTTTCGGATGTTCCTTCAGAATTGAAGATAATTTACATTCTAGTCCAAGACTCCCGCAGCATGACAGGGGATGGCAATGGGCAGGGTATGAGCCCGGGACCATAGGCGAATCCCAATGACAGTCCAGCACGCATACCACTCGACCAGGCAGCCAATTATAGACAACACTGAATTATTGTCCAGCACACATACCACTTGGCCAGACAGCCACATTAGCAAACAATATAAGTCTGACAAAAGAATTTAAAAAAGAAATACTTAGGTAAAGATGAAATGTGTTCAGTAGAACAACCTATCTATATACATACATCACTGGCACGCATAATGGCAATAATCCCTGTTGGCCAGAAGCAACACAACGTCACCAAAATAGCAGCAGTCATGTGATCTCTGTAAGGCGCAACAATAACTTGTTGAGAACCAGGCTGTTGTGTTACCTGAAACAAACAGCAAAACAATAACATCCCAATATTAACATTTTTAATCTGTAGAGATTAAAATAAATATCCAGTCCCAATAAAAACTGCTCAGGCTAACAGCTAATGGGTGTGAATTTTTCAATTGTGTAATACTCACTACTATGTTGTTTTGCTGGTGCATTCCATACTGTCCATATTGCACCGGCTGACCATATCCTGGCTGGGGTGGGATGTACCCTGGTTGGGGCTGTCCATAGTATCCTGGGTAACCTGCCGGTGGTGGGTAGCCGCCTTGAGTTGGATAAACTGGATATGTTGGTGGTGGCGCTTGCTGAGTGTTCGCAGTTACTTCATATTCATTGTACCCTGGTGGAGCTGTCAAAATATAACAAAAAATTATTACAAGAAGATTTTTCAGAATGTGTTTAATTTGAAGAAGAATGATTTGGTGCAGGACAAACAGTCCTTCAAAGCATGAAAAAAAAAAGCAACTCAGGAAACTGTTCTTCAATGGATTTCAGCACACATTGAATTAGAAAGCAATGAAATAGCATACTAGCCAAAGATGGAAGAATGAACAAACAAATGAAAATTCCTCTTTACCCAGAAAAAAATGATGAAAATGATAGAGTGTAGAATAAATGAGAATCCTGACCAGTTTACACTCCAATTACAAAAAAAAAGGATGCCTATTACAAGCTATCTCAACATGATCAGTGCATAAGTTTTTTACTCAGAACCAGACACAACAGAATGAGACAACATATCCAAAAATGTGTACAATCACAATCTTGATGCTAGAAATTTTAGCCCATACATTCAAACTGTAAATAAAATACAAACCAATTTAAAAAATGTGCACATCTTTCAACAAATGAATAGAAAACAATATAAGCCCTGTTTATTATAGACAGACATTCTCTGTAATACAATTTTCAATTTTTAGGAGAAACAGGAAAATTAATCCATTTGCTTTGACTTAAAGATTCAATGGTTTTAAAAAAAAAGTATTTGTTTCACATGGGAGGCATCTAAAGCAATTGAATGAAATGAACATGCAACTGCAATGAAAGAAATTATCATTTCTTGATTCAAAGGCGAGGGCGCTGTTGGATTGTTCAAAGAGAAAATATAAGAAAAGGGGGCAGTGGGTCTAAAAAGTTTGAAGACCACCTAGGTCTAGACATAGATCTATATAATATAGTATATCATAGATCAAGAGCAGTGATGCCCAACCTAAATCAACCTGCGGGCCGTTTTAATTTCCGACACTTGTGTCGTGGGCCACATGACTGAAAATGTACAAAACAATATGAAATTAACATGAAACAAATTTAATAGAAACTTGTGGATCTAGTACTTACATTAATTAATTGCTTATTAGAGGTTCATCTTTTTTTTTCCGCGTCGGAAATCGACTTCGTTTTCTCTATTTAAAATTTGAGCAACATTTTAGATAGCTTTACCAACGACTCACTTTCTTATCTATTTCTATTAAATATTCACATAGTTAAATAATCTTTAATTCGTGGCTCAAACTAAGAATGTTTTATATTCCGTTTATATGTTGTTGTGCTTTATAACAGCCACACTTTACAAAACCAATATGTTGGCAATGTTTATTATCATCTTCCACAAAAAAAGCATCTATAGATCCGTTCACTTTTCCTGGTAGATTTTAAATGTCATGATACTAATCCATCAGATAAAAAGTCAAGGCCCTAACACAGCAGGTAAAGATACATAATTCACATTTTTTTTAAAGGGGAATAATTTACACTTTGTACTGACGTTTCGACAGGCCGGATGAAACCACGTCGTGGGCATCACTGATCTAGAGAGTTATAGAGACTATAGTCGCTATCTATACTATTATAGGTCTTGCTCTAAATATAGTACTCTTGAGTACTGTCAGCACCATGAGTATGTCAGATTCTAATAGAATTTAATAGATCTATATTAATATTTAATACTATACTAGAATATATAGATTAGATAAAGACTACTATACTCGAATTCGAATATAGATCTAGATCTATAGTCATAGATCTAGAAATCTAGATCTAGTAGATTCTTAGTGATTCTAAATAATAATCATAATCATAGACATACTGAGTTACGTCACATAGTCATAAATTCATAAATCTAGTTATGATAGTACTAGATCTAGATCTAAATAGTAGATCTAAATCATAAAAATCATTAAATGTTAAGTTACTTACCAGATGCTTTATCCATAATTGGGAAATTAGAAACAGTAGATTACAGATAGAAATCTAGATCTATCTAGCCAGAATCTAGATTAGTCTAGACAAATTTGACGAAGTTTAGGTTGTTTGCTAAAAGACTTCACTCCTTAGCAAAACATTAGTCTGGATTTTGTTCTGCTTGATAACGTTATGACGAGAAAGCTATTTTTGGATCCGGATGTTGACAATCAGAGGCCTATCCGCATAGAGAGTATAGACTAGGTCTGGTGTCCATTGGAGAAACAAAATTCCTAAAGGAGTGCCCTATATAGATCTAGATGTCTAAGACCTCTCGCTTCTGTACTTACGCATTTTGATCACAAAATACGTCTCTTCAAATATTTTGTGACAGGCACTAAAAAACAAAAGTCTACATTTTTATTTTTGCAACAAGAACCACCCCCAAATTCAACTTGGTAATTTAATTAAACAGGAAAACACAAACAGGGTCTGGTCTGGTAGAAGCATAGAATAGATTCTATAAATAATAATTTTTTTCTGAAACAGTAAGTGTGGGTGTTGTTATGTAAACACGGTCATTGGTGACCATATCGGTCCAGAGTAAATACTGTCTACTGACTTTGAAAGGTTTTTGTAGCCTATATATATAGGGACCTGGGTGATAAAGTCAAATGTAAGCTGGTAGCTGTATCGCTGAAATGCGAGCTCTGTGTCGAGTTGTTTCTAAAATTTGATTCCTTGTCCTAATCTGTTTCTCAACATTTTTTTTGTTCACTTTCTCTCAAGCACTATATATAGTTCTTTCTTATAAAATAGGGCATGCTTTTAGAAATAAGTATTACTATTGTTAAGTGGATTTTCATTAAAGCTTTCAAAAAGTGTAAAGGCCTCCACAAAAATCCTGCCCCGGGGCCTCCGCCTACTTAAATCCGGCCCTGCTTGCGTTTACAGCCCACTCAAAAGCAGTTAATTCCTTTCCTTGTTATGTTTAACTCCTCTTGTGTGAGAGTATGGTTACCAGGCTGCAGAAAAATGAGACCATGGGGAGGGGGGGGGACGTGGCTGAGTGTTTGAGCGCTTGGCTTCTGAACCGGGTGTCCTAGGTTCGAATTTCGGTGAAGACTGGGATTTTGAATTTCGGGATTTTAGAGCACCACTGAGTCCACCCGTATCAAAAGCGCACCTGACTTTAGTTAGAGGAAAAGTAAAGGTGGTTGGTCCTTGTGCTGGCCACATCACCCACATCGTTAACCGTTGGCCACAGAAACAGATGACATAAGCATCATTGACCCATAGATAGCAAGGTCTGAAAGGGAAACGTTACTTTTACCTCTCTTTTGGGGTCGTGTCCTCAGTCTGGCAGTCTTTAGCCTAAAATGAGAAAATGTTCGTTTTTTTGCACAGTTCTCTACTGCAATGGCACATATAAGACCAATCAACTTAGTTCTCTACTGCAATGGCACATATAAGACCAATCAACTTAGTTCTCTACTGCAATGGCACATATAAGACCAATCAACTTAGTTCTCTACTGCAATGGCACATATAAGACCAATCAACTTAGTTCTCTACTGCAATGGCACATATAAGACCAATCAACTTAGTTCTCTACTGCAATGGCACATATAAGACCAATCAACTTAGTTCTCTACTGCAATGGCACATATAAGACCAATCAACTTAGTTCTCTACTGCAATGGCACATATAAGACCAATCAACTTAGTTCTCTACTGCAATGGCACATATAAGACCAATCAACTTAGTTCTCTACTGCAATGGCACATATAAGACCAATCAACTTAGTTCTCTACTGCAATGGCACATATAAGACCAATCAACTTAGTTCTCTACTGCAATGGCACATATAAGACCAATCAACTTAGTTCTCTACTGCAATGGCACATATAAGACCAATCAACTTAGTTCTCTACTGCAATGGCACATATAAGACCAATCAACTTAGTTCTCTACTGCAATGGCACATATAAGACCAATCAACTTAGTTCTCTACTGCAATGGCACATATAAGACCAATCAACTTAGTTCTCTACTGCAATGGTACATATAAGACCAATCAACTTAGTTCTCTACTGCAATGGCACATATAAGACCAATCAACTTAGTTCTCTACTGCAATGGCACATATAAGACCAATCAACTTAGTTCTCTACTGCAATGGCACATATAAGACCAATCAACTTAGTTCTCTACTGCAATGGCACATATAAGACCAATCAACTTAGTTCTCTACTGCAATGGCACATATAAGACCAATCAACTTAGTTCTCTACTGCAATGGCACATATAAGACCAATCAACTTAGTTCTCTACTGCAATGGTACATATAAGACCAATCAACTTAGTTCTCTACTGCAATGGCACATATAAGACCAATCAACTTAGTTCTCTACTGCAATGGCACATATAAGACCAATCAACTTAGTTCTCTACTGCAATGGCACATATAAGACCAATCAACTTAGTTCTCTACTGCAATGGCACATATAAGACCAATCAACTTAGTTCTCTACTGCAATGGCACATATAAGACCAATCAACTTAGTTCTCTACTGCAATGGCACATATAAGACCAATCAACTTAGTTCTCTACTGCAATGGCACATATAAGACCAATCAACTTAGTTCTCTACTGCAATGGCACATATAAGACCAATCAACTTAGTTCTCTACTGCAATGGCACATATAAGACCAATCAACTTAGTTCTCTACTGCAATGGCACATATAAGACCAATCAACTTAGTTCTCTACTGCAATGGCACATATAAGACCAATCAACTTAGTTCTCTACTGCAATGGCACATATAAGACCAATCAACTTAGTTCTCTACTGCAATGGCACATATAAGACCAATCAACTTAGTTCTCTACTGCAATGGCACATATAAGACCAATCAACTTAGTTCTCTACTGCAATGGCACATATAAGACCAATCAACTTAGTTCTCTACTGCAATGGCACATATAAGACCAATCAACTTAGTTCTCTACTGCAATGGCACATATAAGACCAATCAACTTAGTTCTCTACTGCAATGGCACATATAAGACCAATCAACTTAGTTCTCTACTGCAATGGCACATATAAGACCAATCAACTTAGTTCTCTACTGCAATGGCACATATAAGACCAATCAACTTAGTTCTCTACTGCAATGGCACATATAAGACCAATCAACTTAGTTCTCTACTGCAATGGCACATATAAGACCAATCAACTTAGTTCTCTACTGCAATGGCACATATAAGACCAATCAACTTAGTTCTCTACTGCAATGGCACATATAAGACCAATCAACTTAGTTCTCTACTGCAATGGCACATATAAGACCAATCAACTTAGTTCTCTACTGCAATGGCACATATAAGACCAATCAACTTAGTTCTCTACTGCAATGGCACATATAAGACCAATCAACTTAGTTCTCTACTGCAATGGCACATATAAGACCAATCAACTTAGTTCTCTACTGCAATGGCACATATAAGACCAATCAACTTAGTTCTCTACTGCAATGGCACATATAAGACCAATCAACTTAGTTCTCTACTGTAATGGCACATATAAGACCAATCAACTTAGTTCTCTACTGCAATGGCACATATAAGACCAATCAACTTAGTTCTCTACTGCAATGGCACATATAAGACCAATCAACTTAGTTCTCTACTGCAATGGCACATATAAGACCAATCAACTTAGTTCTCTACTGCAATGGCCCATATAAGACCAATCAACTTAGTTCTCTACTGCAATGGCCCATATAAGACCAATCAACTTAGTTCTCTACTGCAATGGCCCATATAAGACCAATCAACTTAGTTCTCTACTGCAATGGCCCATATAAGACCAATCAACTTAGTTCTCTACTGCAATGGCACATATAAGACCAATCAACTTAGTTCTCTACTGCAATGGCACATATAAGACCAATCAACTTAGTTCTCTACTGCAATGGCACATATAAGACCAATCAACTTAGTTCTCTACTGCAATGGCACATATAAGACCAATCAACTTAGTTCTCTACTGCAATGGCACATATAAGACCAATCAACTTAGTTCTCTACTGCAATGGCACATATAAGACCAATCAACTTAGTTCTCTACTGCAATGGCACATATAAGACCAATCAACTTAGTTCTCTACTGCAATGGCACATATAAGACCAATCAACTTAGTTCTCTACTGCAATGGCACATATAAGACCAATCAACTTAGTTCTCTACTGCAATGGCACATATAAGACCAATCAACTTAGTTCTCTACTGCAATGGCACATATAAGACCAATCAACTTAGTTCTCTACTGCAATGGCACATATAAGACCAATCAACTTAGTTCTCTACTGCAATGGCACATATAAGACCAATCAACTTAGTTCTCTACTGCAATGGCACATATAAGACCAATCAACTTAGTTCTCTACTGCAATGGCACATATAAGACCAATCAACTTAGTTCTCTACTGCAATGGCACATATAAGACCAATCAACTTAGTTCTCTACTGCAATGGCACATATAAGACCAATCAACTTAGTTCTCTACTGCAATGGCACATATAAGACCAATCAACTTAGTTCTCTACTGTAATGGCACATATAAGACCAATCAACTTAGTTCTCTACTGCAATGGCACATATAAGACCAATCAACTTAGTTCTCTACTGCAATGGCACATATAAGACCAATCAACTTAGTTCTCTACTGCAATGGCACATATAAGACCAATCAACTTAGTTCTCTACTGCAATGGCCCATATAAGACCAATCAACTTAGTTCTCTACTGCAATGGCCCATATAAGACCAATCAACTTAGTTCTCTACTGCAATGGCCCATATAAGACCAATCAACTTAGTTCTCTACTGCAATGGCACATATAAGACCAATCAACTTAGTTCTCTACTGCAATGGCACATATAAGACCAATCAACTTAGTTCTCTACTGCAATGGCACATATAAGACCAATCAACTTAGTTCTCTACTGCAATGGCACATATAAGACCAATCAACTTAGTTCTCTACTGCAATGGCACATATAAGACCAATCAACTTAGTTCTCTACTGCAATGGCACATATAAGACCAATCAACTTAGTTCTCTACTGCAATGGCACATATAAGACCAATCAACTTAGTTCTCTACTGCAATGGCACATATAAGACCAATCAACTTAGTTCTCTACTGCAATGGCACATATAAGACCAATCAACTTAGTTCTCTACTGCAATGGCACATATAAGACCAATCAACTTAGTTCTCTACCGCAATGGCACATATAAGACCAATCAACTTAGTTCTCTACTGCAATGGCACATATAAGACCAATCAACTTAGTTTTCTAGCTGTTGTCTCTTGTGTTTAATGATTCAAATTGGTATTCAAGATGTCGGCTAACGTTGAGTTCAAGGTACTGTTAATCTTATCTTATCTTATATATTATAGACAATACTTCAAAAACGAAGATGATTACGTATTGCATAGAATAATATGGAGAAGCCCATTCTCTGATCACATGAAGACTAACTATCCGTGTTTTGCTGATGGTAGCACAGAAAATGAAGCTAAGTCTGTGTGTGTGTGTGTGTTTTGTTTGTAATTCTTTCGTGTCACATGTCAGTTGCAAACAAGGACAGCATTGATTTAGAACGCCATCATCATCATCATCATCATCTTTTCTTTGCGTTCCTCGTGTAACATAGGGGGGGGGGGCCTCATGTCACTCTCCACGGTCTCTTGCTAGTTTTTTAATGGCTCTTTCCTGTCCTCTCGGCTTCATCCAGTGCACTACGTCGCCATGTACTTTTTGGTCTTCCTCTACGTCTCGTGCCCGGGGGGTTCCACTCTAAGGCCTGTCCAGCTCTTTTGTTACTACCTTTTCTAAGGGTGTGACCAATCCATCTCCACTTCCTCTCTAAGATCTATATTACGCAAGTCCGCCCATCTCCCGCAGTTTGGTGTTTTCATGATGCCAACGAAAAACACCGTAACATGATAATAAGTTGTGATTCTTCTGCAAAAGTCGCAAACTTTATTATTTATAGGCATCTTCACTTTTTCGAAAGCTTTAAAGAAAATCCACTGAAATGTATATTTACAACAGGTTCTTATTAAATGATATAAATGTTTACGTTTTTTCGAGTTATGAATGGACGTTATATTTAATAACTTGGCTGTATAACATTTAGATCTTGAGCTATAAAAGGGAAGTAATCCTTGTGGGTTTATGGACAATTGTGGCGATGTGCCAAAATCCCAAAATATCAAATAATAGTAATACTTATTTCTAAAAGCATGCCATATTTTAGAAGAAATAAATAGAGTATTTGTAAATTTAAACTCTATTTCTTTTTTTTTTTTGTAAACATTTAATATGTATTTTTAGGGCAAAAATTATTTTTTTTTTGGGGGGGGGGGGTGGAGTTACGCACTGCATAAATCCAGAGCTGCTTTTGTATATTAGGAGCACCCTACAATACTAATGTGAACTTTAGAGGCATCAACAGGAAAGAAGGCAAGAATGTATTTCCACAGCTGAAAACTCAACTTATAAAAACTCTTGTTGAAGTTGAATGCCCAGCTCACGTTCTTCACTACTGAATGCAACATGGTGCATATATTCCGAGATATTCTGCAAACGCTGAGAGCGTTCTTTTGCGGATAAATGCAGAGTGAACATACGAGAACAATTAAATTATGTCTTGACTCATTGAGAGCTCTTCTTCTCACAAAGTTCAATTTGAAGAAAATGTCCTACGCAGCGCGAATGATGAACTACTGTTAAAGGCCTTTCTTCTAGGAAATATGTAATAAAGTTGCCCTAAACCATATGAATTATTAAAAGTTTAATTAAAATAAATATAAAACCCTATGATTTATTAAAAGTTTAATTAAAATAAATATAAGTCCAGTATTTTTTGTAAAAGTTTACTTTATCTTTTTTGTCCTCCAATGTAATGCTTTGTCCTCCTTTTTGTCCTTGTTTGAGTTGTCTATACAGTGAGCGGTAGGACAGTCTAACGAACGTCATAACTTTCAAATGCACTACAAATCTTAATACTTATAATTAGCCAGAGAGCATTAGACTAGGCCTATTGCCCCACCTTACCGGGCATTTTTCTACACCCAGACGTAAAGCTACTTTTTTTTTCTAAAACAAAGAGGTTTATAGCACCAATATGCCCCGACATTCCGACGCCATCCATCTTATAACTTCCATGACAAGACGACCGGCTCTGAAAATCGCTAAGGTCGGCAAGCGACAAGAGACAGCACCAACCAGACGATTTCCGGAATACAATAGTGGTATCGATTGATATCGATTCCTTCAAAGTCCACACTTTATATTTATTTTATCTTTCAATGTTAATACGTGTTAACGTATCCGATTAGATGTTTGTGATAATTCATGATTCATAACGATCTCAAACTGAAATATCGTAGTGCATTTGAAAACTAGGGAAAAAAAAACAAGGTATCGATATTTGTGGATTGTACGCGTTCCACGCTAGAGTAGTAGAATAGAGAGGTTATGCCAAGACAGGCAACACGGCCAGTATCGATCTGATGATACTGTAGCAGTCCATCAATTCACACATGTTTCATGTAGGTACCGAGAAAGAGAGCGGGAACTCGCATCCATTTATTCCTTTCTTACAGCTAGTGACTGAGGATACGCCGAGTTGTTGAATGTTTATTTCGGAACCACAATGACAATAGATGATACCATAAACAGATTTGTTCAAGTTCAAGGACGAACAATATCCTTCGGTTTTCTCTGTGTAAGGATTTAATTTAAAAAAAAAAAAGCAAGTGTTATTTAAAAAAAAAATCTTTCATTTTCACGAGATTAATTCAAAACTGTTTCGAGGTGGACTCTAATTGTAAGTGCCAACATTGCTCTTTCTAAGTCTTCTTTCTTTCTCCCACCAGATTTGTTTTAGAGACACTAGTGCAGTTGTAGAATATTCAATACAACGCTAGGGACTCCCCCCCCCTCCCCGCCCTGATGAGGGGATATTTCTTTATCGCTTTGTTGTATTATGTAATATGATATACTATACCTATATTTGATATTATATATATATTTCCTCTACTTGTTAACCAATTTTTAAAAGATACAAAATAATCATACAAATAATTGACATGCAAATTTATCCTTTTTTTCCACATTTGTTTACCTAAGTCTAACGTGTTTAAAGATAGGTTTAATATGTTGCAATATAATTCGAACAGTGGGCTATTTAGAATATACTTGGACACATTGTATTTGATACAAATAACCAGCTTTATGTCTGGATGGACTCGCAGTGTTTTTTCAAATCCCGTAGTTCTCCAGACAGTTTGTCTATAAAATTAGGGCAGGTTCTTATTGAGGTCTCTTGTTGACACTCCTGAAAGGGCGAATTACACTGGCTCTTATTTTCATCTTCTGGAACATGTGCTGTTTCTCTGTTCTTAGGCGGAAAATGAGGCTTTAGTTGAGGGGGGTTACTTTAGTAAAAGCATCTTTTAGTTTTTGGATGAAATTTGTGAGAGGGTTTGGGTGCGTCATTGATTCATATTTTGAAGAAATTTTAACTTTGGTTTAAATATGTTGATCCCGAATTGGTTAAATTTTTATTTTATCTTAAAAATTAAAGAATTTCCTTAAAAAAATAAAATAAAGATAATTATGTTCTACGTGTCAATCTAGAAATATATGTCAGAGTAAAAAGTAGAGGTTTCTTTCATCGAACACGTACATTTAATGGACACATTCTTAGAACGAAATTTCACCAGTCTGATGACTCTTTTTTGTACAGCCTTTTATTCCCCCTTCCCACTGATCTCACACTGTCGGAAGTGGTAGTGGTTGCAAATGCCCCATTACCTATAAAATGTAGCTCTACATCCTAGCAGGGTACGCTGATCACTATTTGTATCGGATATTTCCCTTTTTTTTTGGACATGGCTGCATGGAGAGGGTGAAACTTCTGTTTAGACAACCTTGTTCCAACCGTAGCTAATGTCCAGGCTTGAAACTTCTGTTTAGACAACCTTGTTCCAACCGTAGCTAATGTCCAGGCTTGAAACTTCTGTTTAGACAACCTTGTTCCAACCGTAGCTAATGTCCAGGCTTGAAACTTATTTCTATGTGAGATGAGACATTCTCATTCCACGGCTGAAGAAGGACACCTATTTTCATAATACCAAGATTTCTAGGTTTCAATTCCCCACATTTGTTCACAACTATAATATTAAATTCGAAACGCTCAAAATGTAACAGTTGATAAAAAAAATTGGCCGTCCTCAGGGCGTAGAGGGGGCGCGGTGGCTGAGTGGTTAAGGGTTTGGCTTCCGAACCTGGGGTTTCGGGTTCGAATCTCGGTGAAGATTGGGATTTTTTTAATATTGGACGTCCACTCAGCTTTAATGGGTACCTCTGGGAAAATAAAGGCTTTGGTCATTGTGCTGGCCACATGACACCCTGTTCTTTAAAGTTGGCCATAAAAACAGATGACCTTAACATCAACTGCCCCATAGATCGCACGGTCTGAAAGGGGAACTTTTAGGATGAGGAATAGTGCTTTTTTTTTCAAATTTTTAATTTAAAATTAAATGCAGACAAATGCTAAAATGGATTCACATGAGTAAGCTGTTAGATAGCTCTCTTAATATTCACGTCAGTAAGCTGTTAGATAGCTCTCTTAAGATTCACTTTAATAAGCTGTTAGATAGCTCTCTTAATATTCACGTTAGTAAGCTGTTAGATAGCTCTCCTTAGATTCACGTTAATAAGCTGTTAGATAGCTCTCTTAAGATTCACTTTAATAAGCTGTTAGATAGCTCTCCTTAGATTCACGTTAGTAAGCCGTTAACGAACTCTTCTTAATAATCCGATCTTCTTGATTGGATCACAGCGAAAAGCGCCAAAAGAATATGCTTTCCATCCCTTTGCACATGTCTTTAAATAAAAAAAACTGATATGATGTATTAGTTAAATTTTTATTTCATATATTTGTATTTTTTGACTGTTCTGTAATTCTAATCAAATGAGATTAATTCTAGATACGACTATACATAGTTATTTTTTTTCTTGAAATGTGAAGCGTGACAAGACTATAAACGTCAGCTAATGTTTCGCTGTATTAAATTCAGACATACTTTGACAAGTCGGGTTATAAATTAATTATTAGGCAGTGTTGTTTTTTTTTAATATTTTCGGCCTGCGGCTAGGCCGCTAGACTTACGGAACAGAGAGCTACTAAGGAGTTTAATCCCTTTCCCATGCGACACTACATTGAAATGTTAGTCAATTTTAAATAGAGTGTTTCTGAACTTCACACCGTTACATTATTATGGGAGGCCACCGTAACTGTGCGGTGAAATGAAGGGGAAAAAATACACTCACTGTTATTCAAATTCTTAACCAAATCTTTACTTTTATTGTTATAAAAACCTTAAAACTAGCCCAAAACATAAACATCAATGTTATTTGGTAAACTTCGCTTTCAACGTGTACATTCGAATGTTTTCATTCAACAATATCTGATAAATGTATATCTTGAACACACAATATTATGGCATAAAACGACATCTATTTTTTTTTAAATATATAACTTGTACAGTGTTACAAATCTATGTCGGAGAAATTACTATGCGCAGGGTGAAAAAAATGCAGAAAACATACGGGTTCCAGAAAGAGAGAGAGAGAGAAAGATGGGAGTTAAATTTCATTGTAATAGATACACTAATTCAAGGGCCAAATGTATATTAGGGAGCAGCGTTAAAATGTTGTCTGTTTATTGAAAAAAAAAAAAAGAAAGGACTAGATGTTTCGGCACAATAAACACTATAAAGCTTGGGAACAACGGGCGAAGCCGGGGTGTACTGCTAGTACTATGTATATGCTCTTTACGACATTCATACGCCGCTGTATTTTGACGTCATTCTTTGATTATGCCATTATGTCGTCGAACCATTAGAAAACGAAGCAATAGATTGAGCCACTCCTGTTCTGCTATGGACATGGCTCATTCACGGAGGATTGATATAGAGCCATTCATGCGTGACCAACAGTCATAGTAGACAAAACGTGTCCTAGTGAAGATGATGTACTACGCACCTAAGCGACCTGGTCACGGTGACTCCCATACGTCACAGGCATGACCGACTCAATCACAGGAATGTTCTCTTTTTTAAATAGCCAACTCACAATTCTTTATTGATCTCGCGCAGTGTTAAAGGACCAGCCACGAGAATTCGGGCACCTCTCACCTCCAAGACGCACACTCACACACGAATGCACGACCTCTCTCCACAGCCCGTTATTCACTCATAGTCTGTCTCTGTGCTGACACGAATTCGATCAATACTTCTGTAGAGCTATTCACACTGTTGGAATAGGGATGGTCATCTAAAATTGTTTCGCACAATAATTCTGATTCTAGTTTAGCTGGCTGTTTTCTTTGCCGGCTCTTGTAATACTCCTATTGAAACTAGTGCAATAGTCCCAGCACTTCTCCACTGCAATGAAGTTATTGCATTTCTTCCTGGATAGATTTGTTTTTGCTCCTTCTTGTATTTTTGTTTTCTCTTAATAAGCAATGGCTAGTATGCCCTTGTACACATATTGATGACGAATGTTCTATTATGTGTTACGTGAATTAATACAAATCTTTGTAGTTGTTTCTTTCTAAATAGATCTATAGCTAAATGTTTTTCTTCACTTGTTACTGCTTCCAGTTTCTATACTTCTAAGCCGTTCGTAAATATTAGAGATTTTCATGTATGGCGGAAAAACTATACATAGAACGCTTTTTGGTGCAACCTATGCGCCCGCACTTTCATAGGCCCCGCGCTAATTCTAGGTGTAAATTATTGAATTAAACCATTATAATTTATATATAGGCTACTAACAGTGTTTCTGAGGCCTCCTGATTTTTCAAGACATCCTGGAAATCTCCAGAAATCCCAAAATATATGAAAAAGTCATGGAAATCTCATGAAATTATCAAAAGCTTTTGTAAACTCATAAAAAATCTGCTGAAAAATAAAAAAAAATTGTCACTTCAGGGACCCAATCGTATGCACGATAAAAAAACGTGGCTTTGTTAGCTTTCATTGGAGAAAAAATTATTGCAAAGACAAATGTATTTTCTAAAAGAAAATCTTAATTTTGACATTATGATTAGGCCTATCCCTATCTAGACTGGGCCCCGCGCAATCCGTTTCGCATAGGGTCACGCAATTTTTAGGGTCGGCCTAGGATCCAATCGCTGAACTAATCTAATTTCTTTGTTTGTAATGCAGTCTTTGTCTACTCTATCCAAAAGCTCGTGTGACATAGTACATACAATCAACGCATAGAAAAATGCACTTTTTGATTTATTTATTTTTTTAAATCCTCTATTAAAGCATTTCAATACTGTTCAGCCTTTAGACTTCGTATTTAATACTGCTGGAGCCGCTTTTGCTTTCAAAATTATGAAATTTCCTGTTATTACAGATTACAGTTTGATTACAGCATCAGGTTTGCATCATGTTCAAAGATCGGATTCACTATTCGATTGCCATCTTTGTCGGACATCTGGATATCTGGTCTTGTTGTCCACCATGGTAATAGCAGCGTCTGACCCAAGGGAGAGAGAACATGGCATTAGAAGTTTACAGATGAATATCTTATGCACAGGGGAGCTCTAGTCATTGATCAATATTCCTTGAATAACTGGATGAGGTTGCATAGGTTATGTGTTTAGTGAAGGGTTATTAATGTCTACCTTTGCTCGTACAATATTTTCTAAAGACTTCATTCCTCTAGAATGGTATTACTTTTGATCTGTTCGGGAGAGTAAATGATGGGAACGACATTCCGATTGCGAACATTTTGTCCAGAACCGAGACGCCTGGAGGAAGCTAGTTGGTGGCCTATGCCCCAGATGGGAACACGGGCTGAGCTGAGATGAGATTGTATACATTTTCCTTCTGAATAGTTGTTACATAGTGACCACTTTACTGTAGAATTATTCTACGTAAGACTTTTTATATGTAAGTAAAAAACAGTTTGCGTATACAACCTCACGATATAGATAATAGAAATATCGGATTTTCTAAAACGCTTTTACTTTTTTAACAGACGGACAGCATAAATCCAATGTCGGGTTTTCCCTACGGAGGACTCTAAAAGTGAACGTTTGTTTTCTTACTATTCCGCCCTGTTTGTCTTAAACTTCTGTAACTGTTAATTTTCACTTCACTTGTCAGACTAAAACATCGCTATTCTTAAGGGAACTAGAAATCTCGACTTCAATCCTGTTATTGCGCCATCTCTCAACAAGGGAAGTAATTCTATCTCAATATCGTGTTGTTTTTGAAATGTCAACACTTATTATCTTTTCCTTGTAATTTGTTTTCCTTTTTGTTTTGGCCCCCCGGCTGGGGGGAGGGGGGGATTTACCGATCAATGTACTTATAAGTCTGACTGCTATTGATTATTTTGATGGAAGAGGGACAAAAGGGAATCGATTTATATGTTGTTCGCTTCGGCTGGAGACACATGAAGAAAAACATGCATGCAAACAGCACAATCTTTTAGCTTGGCGAAAAGCGCAAGACACAAAACATGCTTTGTCAATCATGCGATTGAGCTGTTTTGTCCCGCAAGCAACAACGTCACCCATTAGTGGTCATTATATGTGGTACAGCACTGCTCTCTTCCTTGTGTGCGTGTGTGTAGGTATAGGTATTTTCGCGCATGCGTAGTAGTTAAACTGAAGAAGCCAGAAATCCACAAATAACTTTTAGACTTTCGAGCCGCGGCTCCCAACCTGTGTTGCGAGGCCCGCAAGTCAGTCACTTAAGTTTCAAATAGCTCACTTCAAAACTTTTAAAGACCTCGGGACAACAATGGAGACAAAAAAGAAAAAAAAATGGAAAATTCATCCAAAGACTGGCTCAGGTGGTGAAAGAAATAGTTTAAATTGACCCACTGTGTAGAAACGGTTGTCTGCATTAGATGTACTAACAAAAATGTAGGTCACATCTAGGTCTGCTTAGGTCACATTAATTACTGCAATCCTCCTTAATCTCAAGACTTTAGGACAATGCTCTACATTGTTGAAGTCCCCTGTTTCGTAGTCTATTGGATCGATAGAGCAAAACTTTTCTGCAGTTCATCGAATTCTTTCTTCTCTGTCCTACTTTCAGTTCCACCTGGCGTGAGGCTTGTCCATCTTTTGATGTATGGTCATCGTTTTATTATCCGACTAATAAATTTCCGGTACAAAGAAATTGTTACAAACAAAATTCTTTAGTCTATTTTTACGAAAGCAATGACAGGCATAACAATGCAATATACAAGAAAACAGGATATGTTTTTTAAATACTTAAATATTGATTTTAAACATCCAATTGGAAGTACGGACGTAAAAATCTCATCAATTATTTTAATGGATGTTGACGATAAAATTTCTTTGTAAAAAAAAAAAAACAACCCAACAACATAATGCTATAAACATATTAATGTATTTTCACATCTCTTGGCTTTTATTGTGAAACGCGAAGCAAGTTAAGAAGAAATTATTTTATAACCTTGTTTTAAAGTTGGCATTAAAGCCACTTGCGCAATTTTCTCATTAAACTGACAGTTCATTTTGGTTCTCTCTCAAAAGCCATGAAACTCGATGCTTCCAATAAGCCCTCGTGGCATTATCTTAAACATTTTTATTTAAATCTTGTTTTCTTTTTCTTTTGATATTTCTCTACGATGTCACTAAAGCTCCTCAAGTAATATGTGAAGTAATTCGTTGTCGAACATTCGTTCCAATAGCCCACTTAAATAGGAAGTGTAAAAGTGGACGAACAGTTGATCTATTATCTATTGCGACTATTCACACTAAAATTAAGTACTTTTTTTTTAACTTTAGACTATCAAAACAAGACCATGGCTTGAATATTCCTGGTCCATGGGCGGATTCGACGGGGAGCGACTCTGAGTTTGTGTGATAACACAAACACTCTTTGTAATCTTGTTTACTTTATTGACATATTTTTTTTGAGCTCCTTTTTACTTTCTTTAAAGCAAAATGAAAAACAAATAAATAAAAAAAAAAAGCTTATAATGAGCGTAGTTGTATAAATTAGTTTGGATCAGTCATGTCATTAAATTTGTAACAGATCTAGATTCTAGACCATCAATAATAATTATGAGCGATTAGAAATATTTTAACGAATTGTTTTGTTTAGTGCTATTTCAAGCTTTTAGTTTTCTCAATACACTATGATCCTATCACTTATCTGGACCTTTTGGGAAAGAAGGGGCTATCTCTGTTAATGTGACTGTGATCGCTTTAAAAAAAAGTATACGATTTGAATTCGAACTCAGGGCTCAAGCCTCCTTAAGAGGACTAATTCAACTTATTCAGCTTATACCATCAAATCTGTCAAGTAAAATTTATTTCCCTTGTTCGATACCAAAAAAAAAAATAATTACAAAGACTTAACTAATTTTTTATTGACTCGTAATTTTGTTAAATACAAGAAATAATTATTTAAAATTTCAACTTGATCCGAGATTGGGTTTGGGAGAAATAACCCGTACAAACTTTTTACCAGACACCTGACAGACAGACAGAGCCATTTGATATATAAGCTTTTTTTTAAAAAAAGTTAATATACCAATAAGGAAGCGATATAGATTCTAAATAGTTAAAGATTATAATCTAGAACCAAAATAGTTGTGTATAGCATAGAAATTGATGACGTAATAGTTCAGAGAATTAACATTAAACGAATTAAACAGGTTAGAGAGAGAGAGACAGGCAGAATGAGAGAGAGAGAGAGACAGACAGATTTGGCATTAGAAGAAACATTTGTTCTGTTAAGGGTATCATAAAAAGAACTTCTTTGGTATTTGTCTACTTTTCCTAACCAAGTTGCTGAGAGCTCGCAGTGATACCGAACACACAACATTACAACACTAAAGATGAGGCGGTCCCGAGACCTAGCTTCGTTCACAGCACATTCCTAATCAAGAAGACTAGACTGTTAGGCACATCCACATTAATAGTGGATTTAACATTTGGCAACCCATAAACATCTTTCAGTACAACATGATGACAACAATAGATACAAGTTAAGGGTAAAAGCTAATTAGTTTAAAAGTGAAGTAAAGTTTTCCTTTTCAGACTTTGCAATCTATAGGGGACATGATATTAAGGTCATCTGCTTCTGTAGCCGAAGGTTAACGAGCAGGGTGTCATGTGGCCAGATCGACGTCCAACCGCCTTTACTTTCCGGTACTATAGTCAGGTACGCATTAGAGTAGGGACGACTCAGGGACTAAAAAAAAATTCCGAGATTTAAACCCAGGACCTCATGTTCAGAAGCCAAGCGCTTGACCACTAAGCAACAGCAATACGTTACGTGATGCAGAAAAGTCATATCAGACCTTTAAGATTAATTGTTTCGTACGATAGCAGTTAAATAAACCCTAATAACTTGTGTCTATCAATACTCTCAATAACCTATAAGACAAACAAGAAGAGCCACATATAAAGAGAAATAAGAGGAGCCAGATTATAAGAAATTAAGAGGAGCCAGATTATAAGAAATTAAGAGGAGCCAGATTATAAGAAATTAAGAGGAGCCAGATATACAAACAAATTAAAGAAGCAAACAAATAGAAGCCAGATATAAAGACAAAGAAGAGGAGACAGATATAAAGACAAAGAAGAGGAGACAGATATAAAGAGCCGACAAAATCTGGGCTAGATGAAACCCACTGTAATGTTTTCACAGAAAAGACTTCTCTTGAAATTGCCGTTAAGATGGATAAGGTCCACAGTAAACAAAAATAAGTAATATATATATATGTATATATATATAAAGAATACCTAATAGAAAGAACTGCAAACTCACTGCCATATACCATCATGCTGTAGAAACAAGTTTGCTTTTTCTATTTAAAATTTTTTATTAATTACCACTAATGGTTTTGTTGTTTGTTATTGATTTATGTATTGTTCCGACAAGGAATACTTCAGTAAAACTTTAACTTGATCCGAGAAAGGAAAATGAGAGAAAAACAAAAACTTGTACAAAACGTAAGAAGAGGAATAACTCCTCATAAACAGCCACACCTCTAAATAAGTAGTATTTATTTCTGTTTTTCGATACCAAACAAAATAGTTATTTACCAGTATTTCTCTCTCTCTCTCTCTCTCTCTCTCTCTCTTTCTCTCTCTCTCACTCAATCTCTCTCTCTCTCTTTCACCATTTTCCTCTCCTTATACCTCTCTTTCACAAAAAATATTCTCTCCCTCTCTTTCTCTTCTTTCCTTCTTTCCCGACCTAATAAAACTGACTTATCAATGGGGGGGGGCATGGTAGTTGATGTATAAAGTTGAAAGAGAGAGAGAGAGAGAGAGAGGGTCACGTAACATAAAGCAGCTATTGCATTAGGTTTATTTTTAGATTGAATATTTTCTAGGAAAAGGTCATATTTGCTTGTCGTTAACAAGTAATGACTAGTTTATTTAAAATGATGACGTTTTCGGTAAGGTCTAAAAATCGTTTGGACGTTACTAAAAAAGGGATACACGAGATAGTATTTAAAGAATGGAGATTCAGTTTGGAGAGAGAGAGAGCGGAGACTAGAGAAAACAATTTCAATTGTATTGTATTGTACATCTATCTAGTGTGTATAATTAAAGTGATTCCATGTTCCAGAATAAAAGCTATTTAAAAAGTATTTATTTGAAAGAAGATTTCAGTTTTGAGTTTATACTTTGAAGTATCTCCAGCATCACGATATTGTTTGAGATTTCTGAAATTGTCAGATAGAACAATTGAAATTTAGAACACCAGAAGCGCATTGTGTGATCTACACAATCTCATCGTAACCTAGATATCGTGACATCTGGCTCAAACTTATCGTATCAGAGAGAGAAACTGTGTGTGTGTGTTAAGCTAGTCACGAAGCTTTAATAAAACCTGTGCTTGTACTCAAACGAATCACTTTGTATGTACGTCGATATTCCACCATCCTGATTTTAATCCTGTTTCTCTGACCTAAATACATTTCCGTTGTTCAAAGTAGTCTTTAATTATCATAACCCAAATCAATAACTTTCTATAACATTTCCAATTTTAATTTTCACTGAGTATGCTTTAAGCCGTTTTCATTTAGTCGATTTCAGCTGATTCATGTCTCAAATCTCTCTCTCTCTCTCTTTCTCTCTCTCTCTTTCTCTCTCTCTCTCTCTCTCTCTCTCTCTCTCTATATATATATATATATATATATATATATATATATATATATATATATATATAGCTGGGCAACTTACATGCGTCAAGAACACACATTAAATAGCTTCCACCTACGCTGCCTGCGACGACACATAATGTGCATCTCCTGGAGGGATCTTGTCACCAACCAGGAAGTTTTGATACAGGCCAACATGCACAGCATCTATGCTCTCCTTTAACAGAGAAGACTACGCTGGCTCGGTCATGTCACTCGCATGCCCAATGGAAGAATCCCTTAAGACATCCTATACGCTGAGCTTGCAGAAGGAGTCAGACCCAAGGGTCGCCCAAGACTAACCTACAGAGATGTCTGTAAGCGAGGCATGAGAACCACGGGCATTGACCAAAGTATGTGGGAGGAGATAGCCCAAGGCCGGACAGCATGGAAACAGACTGTACGTTCTGGTACAAACTTGGCCGAATGCAAGAGAAACGAAGCAGCGTCACCCAAGAGAAAAAAAAATAAATTCTGCCCTGTCTGCTAGCCCTATTACAGATGAATAAACATGCCGCCCCAGAGTTGGCTTGATCAGTCACTCCAGATTCTGCCCCATCTCAAGACGTAACCAAAGCCAGTGACTCATCTGTGCGCATCCATTGTCTTCCGAGACAGAAGGAGTCATATATAAATATAGTATTTAGACCAGTTGAAATGTGGTCTTCTTTTGTGAATATTGCGTTAGTCAAAGATTAAAAATAGAAAAAACATTTGATTATAGACTCGAAACTGTTGGCTTAATTAGTCTGTACAAAGCTTCCATCAACTCACTCTATCAGTCTGTCTGTCCTTTGTGAGTGCCCTACATTCTCAGTTTTGTTTTATGACAAACTTCTTTAATTGATTTTTTTTTTTACAAAGCTTATATCAACTCATTCCGTCTGTCTGTCTGTCTGTGTGGTAAAAGTTGAAACTTTGCACCATTATTTATTGATCCTATAAATGAGTCGAAGCACTTAAAGAGGGATAATTAATGAATTTTGTTTGATTTCGAAAAAGACTAATAAATCTTACATTATAGAGATGGCGTATATGTGGAGTTCTTCTCACTAGGTAAACCTTTTCAAATATATTTTTTTAAATATTTTGCTTGTTTAATCATAATTTTCAACTTTTTTTTAAATAAAAAAAAAGGAATAAACTAAAACAATTTATATTTTGACTCTTAACGTCTGCTGTAATCTGATAATATATGAACGGCGGCGTTCCAGTACCACCTCATCGTGGTCCCCACGCCTGCCCTGCAGGAAACTATTTCTCTCTCTCAGGTAATATATGAATGACTACTTTCCCATCTTGACTGCTCCACCCTGCAGGAAACTATTTCTCTTTCTCAGGTAATATATGAATGAAGACTTTCCCTTCAAAATTTATTCTATCCTAGAAGTGCTATCACCATGGTTTCGAGTGGGGGTGTGGCTTGGCATTTGTCAGAGGTCACGTAATGGACTATGATGAACAACAGTAGTCCTAAACACGTTTTATTTTTCTTTCTCTAGCACGTCTCAAACAGTTTGTACCACGTGGCCCGTGATAACGTTTATTCATTGGAAGATATGTTTGTGTCTCTTAGAGCACTTTCATCATTGCCAGGTCATCACTTCTCCAGTTTCACGAATCAACTTTGTCCATAATCTCTTTTCACACCAAACAGAAAAGTTGTTTCGTATCAGCACTTTTTTATCAATTTGTACACGTTATTTTCCCCACATACTATCTCAGATTGTTAAAAAAACAAACAATTAGTTAATTAAATATTGGTAATTAATTATTTTGTTTGGTATCTCGAACAAGGGAAAGAAATCGTACTTGACAGATGTGTTGGTATGAGTTGAATTAGTCCCTTAGAGCTCTGAGTGATTTTTGTTTATGCATTTGAAAAAAAAACGACCATTCAGAAAGATCTATCTCTTACTCCCTCCTTCTCTTACAACTGACAAGTAATAGGATCATAGAGCATTGAGAAACTAAAAGCTAAACAAAAACTATTGGCGCGTTGGCTGTTTTCACAAAAATCTGCCAGTGGCAATGTCTGAAGCCTCTGCTCTAAGGACCTCCATGAAAGTGTGGAGCCAAGTTGTACTAGGATGTCAATGCAACTCTTATAATGCGTAATTCGTTTTGTCGGAGAACATGTCGCGCTAACCTCATGCAGCGCTCTGTCACAACCTTATTAAAGGGTCGACCAGTTCGGCATAGGATTTCCTTGATTTAGACCTGATCTTTATAACTGACTCCTAAAATTTGTCTTAGCCATCTTTGTTGAGCCACATTTAGATCTAGTGTTTTTCAATTTTGACAGATTACATTATTAATGTGGAGCCCAGCCACTGGGAGAAATGTGTAACCTCTCTTGAATACGCTCTTGGAATTAGGTGGCTGTAGTTTGCTTTAGATTTTATATCGAAAAGGGAAGTTTTATCGTCAAAATCATCTGTTGGGAGGTTTTAACTTAAAAAATCTCTGGAGTTTTTTTTTTAAATTAAAAACCCCATTTAGCTACTCTCTTCTATTCTTATCTTCTATCTTATATAATACAGACGTTACTTCAAAAAAGAAGATGATTACGTCATACGCGTCATGCATTTAGTCATGCATATTAACCAATGACTTAAATTCTGCCAAGTCGCTGGTTTTCCTGGCTAGCTCAGGCAACCCATTCCATGCTCTAATAGCACTAGGGAAGAAGGAGTATTTGTACACATTTGTCCTAGCATATGGGATGAGGAATGTGCCTTTATCTTTGTGTCTTTCAGAGTATTTTATTAAATTTTGTTTTTGAATTTGAAGATTATGGTTCAGTGTTTTATGTATAATTGCTTTTTTACTTTTAAGTCTTCTATCCTGAAGGCTTTCTAAATTTAGTGTTTTTACTAAAGGTGTTACTCTAGTCAGATGTGAATATTCGTTTGTTATGAATCTCACTGCTCTATTTGGTGTCTATTCCAGTTTCTTAATGTTTTCTTGAGTTGAGGGGTCCCAAACTGAGGATGCATATTCTATTATTGGCCTAACCAAGGTTAAATAACATTTTAGTTTTATGTTCTTATTTGATTAATAGAAATTTCTTTTAATAAATCCTAATGCTTCGTTGGATTTTTTTATAGTTTCATCAATATGTGGATTCCATGACAGTTTTTCATTTATTATAACACCTAGGTATTTTGCGTTTTTAGTCTGTGTTACTGGTTTGCCATGAATAAGATAAGTGGAATTAATTTGTTTTAGTTTTTTTTGTTACTCTTAACAACTGACATTTTTCTAGGTGGAAAGACATGCTCCAATTTGATTCCCATTTCTGTAATTCAGCTAATTCTCTTTGTAAAATATCTGTGTCTTGTGTTGTTTTTATTGTTCTATATATTATGAAATCGTCTGCAAATAATCTGACTTTTGTTCCTGAACTAATGCAATTTGGTAAATTATTTATGTAAATTAAAAATAGTAGTGGACCCAAGACTGTTCCTTGAGGTACACCTGAGTTTACTGTTATCGGTGTTGATTTAGAGCTATTTATTATTACAGTTTGTTCTCTCCCTATCAGAAAATCTTCAATCCACTGATGCAGTGGACCATTAATGCCGAAATATTTTAATTTTTTAAGCAAATTATGGTGGTGAACTTTGTCAAAAGCCTTGGTAAAAATCTAGTAAGATAGCATCTATTCCATTCACTATTATCTAAACCTTTCTAAAAATCATCAATTAGTCCTATTAGTTGTGTTTCACATGCTCTATATTTCCTAAAGCCATGTTGGTATGGGGTGAGGACATTATGTTTGTATAAGTGGTTTATGATGTTCCTACATATTATGTGTTCTAGGATTTTACATGTGATGCTGGTAAGTGATACTGGTCTGTAGTTTCCTGGGTCAGATATTTCTCCTTTTTTAAATAGGGGGGTGACATTAGCTTCTTTCCAGTCCTTTGGTACTCTGCCCTGGTTAAGTGAAGCCTGAAAGAGTATTTTGAACACTGGGGCTAGCTCATTGCTTAGTTCTTCGAGTAATCTAGCTGGAATACCATCAGGTCCAGACGCTTTATTTGGTTTGGTGTTGGCTAATAGTTTTTGAATACCATTTTCTTGTACTAATAAATCTTCTATGTTGTCTACTTGGTTCAAATTAAGTAATATGTCTTTGTCTCCTGGGGCTGAGAATGCTGATGCAAAGTATTTGTTTAGGATGTTTACTTTAGTTTCATTATCATTATGTATTATGTTATGTTCATCTTTTAATGGCGCTATGCCTGTTATTTCCATTTTCTTAGATTTAATGTATGACCATAGGTTTTTGTTGTTATCTTTAGATATTACATTGTTTATGTATTCACTCTGCAGCTGTCTTCTTTTTTTGGGGTTAAATGTTTAATTTTTATATACTTTTTGTAAACTCTTTCTGCCTTAGTTTCTTTAAATTTTCTATATAGGTTTTCCTTCTGTTTACAAAGCTTCTTTAGTCTATTATTAAACCAGCATTTATTTATTTTGTTTAATGTGTATTTAGTTGGTATATGATTTTTATAATGCTTTTTAATGAAATTCCAGAGGTCATCGACTGGTTGGTTAATGTCTTTTTCTAATAAGAATGTTTGTTGAAAGTTTAATGCAGCTTGGTGTAGTTGTGTTAGGTTACATTTATTCCAGAGTAAGATTTTTCTTTTGGGTTTTGTATTGGCTACTGCTTTTATCTGACTGTGTATTTTTATGATCTCATGGTCTGATAGACCAGGGATAATATCATAATCAACTACTAATCCAGGTCCGTTGGTTAAGAAGAGATCTAATTTGTTGTTTAATCTAGTTGGCTTTTTGAAGGGGATTTAAACTCAAAACGCCTCTTTTATATTGAAGATATTTTGGAGGGGTTTTAAAATCAAAATCTTCCTTAGCTGTGCTATTGGAATTCGGGGATTGTCTTTTTTTTTTTTTTTTTTTGTATGTTTGTTTTGTTTTATAGAAGAGGGGTTTTAACTGCAAAACCCCCTGGTAATGGGTTTTAAACTCTTAACCCCCTTGGCTATGCTGGGGCAAGGGATGGTTTAGTATTAAAATCTCACCTAAAGTAAACAAGATCAAAGTAAAAAATCAGTCATTAAATTCCGACCCCCCCCCCCTTGCGGGAAGATTTCATTTCGGGGTGGGGGGTTTGAACCTGAAACCCGCCCTGGCTACGCCCATCATATATATATATATTACCTATTTTCTAAAAATGAGAAAACTGAAGACATACCCTATATATCATCTTTTTAATCGCCTCATTTATAAAAAAAAGAAAGCTTTTGAGACAAACTGCCCAGGGGACACAACCGCCATTTTACGACATTTTGTGTTTACAGACCATTGATGTTATAGGGTTGGATAGCTACCAAACTTTTATGTCTCTGTTCTTTGGATAGTTTTTTTATTTTGTTATGCACATTGGCAGTATTCCAGAGTTGTAACATGTTATTTAACATGTTATGTGTCATATGTTATTGTTATGTATAATGTGCAGTGTTGGTAACTCACATACATATGAACAGGGCTAAGGATACATTTGTGACCTCATTGTGACCTCATTTGTGACCTCATTGTGACCTCATTTGTGACCTCATTGTGACCGCATTTTGCTCGTTTTCTTTCGTTTCATGTATGACTTGAAATGTCCTGACATTTTCACTTGTAACAAGTCGTTTGTTTGTACAAATGTTGGATATGTGTCGGTTGTTCCTTCAAAGTTGAAGATAATTTTTTTCCAAACCTCCCGCAGGACGACAGGGGATGGCAGAGGGCAGGGCATGAACTCTGGACCATCGAAAAGTCCAAACGACAGTCCAGCGTGCATACCGCACGACCAGGCAGCCTTCGTTACAGAATTAAGTGTTTGATCTCTAATATATTTGCTACATAAATTGGAATGTGTGTTTGATACATACAATATTTTTGTGTGGTCAACTGTCTAGTTTCTTATATAGGGAAAAGAAGGGAGGCCACCATCATATTTTTAACCATGGTCCATTGCTATCTTGTTAAACCTCTGAGCACAGAGGTGTTTTCTTTTCTAATTGTTATTAGATAGTTGGAATTCGGTTATTAGTAGAAAATAAACTATAAATGTAAAAAAAAAAATATATATATATATTTTAATCGCTTAACAATTAATCTAAATATTTCGAAAATTAATGAATCTTAATTCTAAAAAATATTTTAGATTTCAATAATCATAAGTGCGTTATACCTAAAAAGTGATGCGGAACAATCTTAAACCATGCTTCTTAAAGACCCCTACCATCCATAGAGTCGTAAGTCATTTATACGCCTTCGAAACCTCCAAAAAATCCGAAATTGTAATATCTTTGTTTTGTTTTCTTCTCAAGACATGTAGATTAACTGCCAGTAACACAGACATTGACGTGAGCCTCACACGCTGTCATGACACTGTCAAGAACTTGCCACCGTTGTGCCCGTCCCCTGATTGGATTCCATTACTCCTGCCTGACACTTATCCTAGCTGTCACTGTCTGGACAGGCGCTGCAGTCAACTGTAAGTAGCAGAGAATAGATTGCGACAGATAGACTGTAGATCTTTTGCTCGTACGCATGCATCACTTCTTTTTTACCTCCCCTTCTTTCTCTTTCCATAACTTCGTAAATTTTGTGTTTGATTTCGTAGCGGGGAACTCCCGGAATCTGTAAGTAAATTTCGGTAAATGTGGATCTTTAGATTACTATACGTAGTACTATCTGGAAATTCGTGGCTAATATATAAGCTCAGCGTCTTGTTAAAGAATCTGAGTATGTTAACACTAAAGCAGTTTCAACGTTCTTTGTTAAAAATCACTTAGTGTACATAAGAGAACAAATAAATCATCAGTAGCATGGTACAGGAGTATAGCTGATTCCAGTACTACTTGAGTATGTTTAGTATTTGTTGTAACCTAATAAAATACTACAGAAAGGCATGTCCTGATTCTAGGCTTTATTGAACAAATGAAAAAACAGTTCACAATAACACATTACACACACACAGAAGCTGACCTGGATACCAAGACATTTTGACACACAAAAGCAGATCAGTTCACAACTCACAAGAAACATATAAACAACAATATTACACAGGAAATTCTAAGTTATTTCGTTACTATTCTTTTTCCGCTACCTCTATTATATTTCTGTTAACTAAGTAGCTACTTTAGTGGCATTGATTTCCAAGACACATTTCAATCTAATCTATCACACCATCTAAAACGACATAAACTGTAACGACACGCAATTTTCACATTTATACATTCACTTTACAATTTTAAATCTCGGTAGAGGTCCTAAGAACGAAATTCACATTGTTGATGCTAATGAACAGCTAGAGACAAAATTAACAATTCAAACACTAGAGAAAAAAAATCAAACAACAACAGCCTCAACGCATCACCTCCAAATAATAGAGAAAAAACACTTTTTAAAAGCGAAACCTAATATTTACTTTATTTTTCAGTTTTAAAAATGTCTATAAATGAAGAAGAAATAAAAACAAAACTTGGCATGACCATCTCATGTTTGGACATTTACCTGGCTACCTTGTACGTAGGATAGTAGTCATAGTAATAAGAATAATTTCATTTATAGAGCGCTGTTAATTAACATAATGTAGGCTCAAGACGCTTTGATAACATAACTAACATACACGCAAGAACTAAAATAACAAACTAATCTAAAAATGTTTAGAACACGCAGGTCTTAATGTTTTGTTTTTGTATGTAGTGAAACATGTTTTCTGTCCCATATCAATGGAGAGTGAGAGCCAAACCTGAAAAAGCCCGCAAACAGTACTATGTCAGAGATTTTCTGGAATATTTTTACTTTTATAATGGCCGCACGGCCAGTGCGTTATGCGCTCCAGACTGTCCCCTCGATGGTCCAGAGTTTGATCCCTACACCATGCCATCCACTGCCGTCCCGCATGAAATTTGGGCGAGGTGGTAAAAATTATCTTCATTTTTTTTTTACAAATCATATAAAAGCCGGCCTTAGGCATAGGAAATCTAGGCAGCCGCCAATGACCTCCAATTGACGGGGCCTTTCACAGGATTCTTAACATTTTTTAGAGAAGAACTATGGAAACTGGAACCGAGTCTTGTAGTTCACTAGGTTTTCAATAAATTGTGTCATTTTTTTTTTTCGCTGTCAAGTTTTATTTTTCTATTTTCTTTGGAGATCACCAAATTCACTGCAATTATCTAAGAGCGGCCCTGGTCATATGTAGCTTTGTATTAATTTATTATTATCAAGAATATGTAAGGGATACACTGACGCATTACATGTTTATTATTTTATCTATGCCATTGTCTGTGTCATAGAAAGTCCGGTGGCGGTCACAGCGATCGCCAGCAAGGTTCACAATGATGACTGGGCTAAAAGGTTGCCATGAATATATAGCTGCAGACGTATGAGATGGCACGAGCCCATTATCTCTGGGCCAGATAATGGAAACATTAGGAATTCTTGTTCAGAAATGACGTTACGTAATATAACATGTTTTATTATTTTAATCGATTTTATAGACAAATGGAAAGACTGGTGAACATATAGATAGATAGATAGATAGATAGATAGATAGATAGATAGATAGATAGATAGATAGATAGATAGATAGATAGATAGATAGATCACACGCAAGTACGGGGAGTCTACATTTTTTCCACTAACTCCAGGAAGATCCTTTCTAGGGTACAATAAACGTCTTCCGAAAGAATGAAGGGTCAGAAGGTAATAAAGATTAATTATGTACACACACACACACATATATATATATATATATATATATTTGGCCTAAAGGGGTAGGAAAAAATCCCCGCCCCCTTCCGAAAAAAAACTTGCCTACGCCTATGGGGCTTTTAATGTTTTCATGTTAAGTCAAGTGTAATAGTGATTTCAGAGAAGACATGGTGACTTTAAATGACTGAGCACTTTTCAGCAGTCATATACTTTAATGACTGAGCAGGCATTCACTTTTTACTGACGGAAACTTAGACAAAGTTTCCTTGTAAAAATTCTGCGATCATTTCACTAAGTTTGAGTAATGTAGAAGTTAAGTCCCCCCTTCAGACCATGCAGGTGATGTCATCGTCGTCTGTCCCTGTGTTCCATGGCCAGCACCACGACCAACTGCCTTAGTTCTGAGTTTGAACATGTCCTACATGCTAGAGGATGAACATAATCTCACTTTCTATAAACTATTTTTAGTTATAGAAACCGTATAACATATTGTAGCAGAAATCCGAGTGGCCAATCGATCGACTTGTTTTTCTGGCATTAGGACTTAAAGGTATTGACCGCTCGACTATATATAGGTTCACTGACCAGCAACCCAGCCTGTCAAACTATTGACGCTCTCCAGTCTATCAAAGTCAAATTACATCTTCGTGGTTTTCTGAATCAAAGCGCTCGCTGTACACTTTTTTTGTTGTCTAATTTTATAATGAAGCATATTTGCATAGAGTTCATTGTAAAGCTTGTATACATAGTAATAAAAATAATAGTAATAAAATTAGAATATGCCTACTTGGGTCGCCATAATCAAGTTGCAAAGCTAATACACCAACACTTGGCTTTAAAACATGATTTGATCGGTAAGGATACTCTTACATATTACAAATACTCGCGACAAAAGGTTCTCGCGTCTGCTGATCACTTAATATACTGAAATAGGCTGACAAAACGGTAGATTTTAATTTTAAAACCGCTACCATTATTGACATCGACATCTCATAATTAAAGAAAAAAACTGAAATAGAAAAACATAGAAAATTTGGGAACCTAGGTTTGGAGATTAAGTTTTTATGGGAGTTATCCAAAATAACAATATACCCCATTGTTTTATCAAAGCCCTTAACATTCCTAAGAAGATGCTCTTTGCCTAATAGAGGGTTGTACTGCTGCAGACCTGCCATATCACCAGAAAATTCCTCAGAGGATACTGATAAAGGGAATACAATGAATTTTGTTTCTTTTTAGCGAGACTCGACCCTGGCAGCGCCAGAGAATGAATACTCGTTTGTTTCTAACATAATAATAAAAATAATATCATCAGAAAATTTCTCAGTTGACACTGTATAGGGGACTACAATGAATTTTATTTCCTTTTAACGAAGCTCAACCCTGGCAGTGCCAGTGATTGAATATTAATTCAAGAGTGTCTTCATTACCTGTCAGAATGCAGTATTGTTGCAGACCAGCCATAGTATCAGGAAATTTATCAGTGGACATTGTTAAGGGGACTACAATACATTTTGTTTCCTTTAAACACTAAGCTGGACCCTGGCAGTGCCCAAAATGAAATTTAATTCATTTCTGCGATGATAATAATAATGATAATAAAGTGTAGTAGATTTATAGATTTGCTTAACCACGATTTTTTCTCCAGGGCGGGGATGAGTAGTGGTAAAGAAGATTTGATCCTGCTTTAAATTTAACATTCATTACTTTTTAAGAGCAAAATAATCTTTCTGTAAGAGGTACAGGAAAGTTATTGTTCTTTTTTAAAAAGTATTTTAATATCTTTCTTTGTTCTAATAGTTTACAATCAAGACAATGTGTCTACGAATATTTCGTAACAAGAACGAAGAAGCGACTATGCTAAATTTGCCTTTCATTTGCCTCCTCTTGTAGTGTCGCACAGTTGGCATGCGTCCCAGCGAGTTGGTATTGTTCAGTACAATGAAAGGTAGATCTAGTAAATGTCAAAGTGTTTTGAAAAAATAATGATAGATACAAGCTCCGATCGATTCGACCAACAAAACTTTAAACTGCATCCCATCAACTCTCACACCGCCCCCACCCCTTGAATGTAAGGTGGTCGAATTTCCGCAGGGCTATTTCCAGGAAGATCACGTGACCATCCCGTGATGTCCAGCTTATGACAAGATGACATATTGACACGACGTTATTCTGCATTCATCACCTCCTCCCCCCGCCCATTTCATTCCTGGTATTGATTGTTATCACGTTCCTAAGCTCAGTCAGTACCAAGGGATCTTAATGAACTCATTAGCACCCATACACCGTACTAGAAATCTTTTTTTTTTCCCTTTGTAATTGTCCTGAGAGCGGAGACTCGTGTAACTCTAGGCCTATGGATGCTTGTCCTAAGAGCTGAGCCTAAGACGCTTGTAACTCTAGGCCTATGGAAGCTTGTCCTATGAGCGGAGCCTAAGACGCTTGTAACTTTAGGCCTATGGAAGCTTGTCCTATGAGCGGAGCCTAAGACGCTTGTAACTCTAGGCCTATGGAAGCTTGCTTCCTTCTTCCTTTTTGGAACTTCTGTCTGAGATAGATGCAAGCAGATGTAAATTATGACATTCCTATTAGAGATGGCGTTCGGATAAGGTGTGGGGCTAAAATCTACGCTTATTCAAGCTATATATTATAGTGTTGTAACTCCGCTCCCGCGCCACACTGATGGTGCGCATCAGAGCATCAGACATCTTTATACTAGGAAGAAGGACTGTTGTAGATCCGGCTGAAGTGATCTGCAAGTTATTTTAGAGACTGAGCTGTCTTGACTCAAGAGAACGTCCTTTGTGCAATCTGTGTTGTGGACCTGGGGCGGCACTGGGAAGTGTGTCGGTGGTCTGTACTGCTATTTAGGTAAAAAAGTACTGGTGTCACTTGAGATAGGACACTCTGAAACTTGATAGCTGAAGTCCACCCCTTTTTTAACTGTAAATAAATACTTTGGCTATTATTACCTCCAGTATAAAACACTGGGGAAACGGGTTTACCCGATTTGTTTAAAAAATTTCTATCTTTAACAGTGATTCAGTTAGGTACTTTTTGTCTATTTCTAGGGCCCTCCGGTTGTGGTAGGAACATTAAACAGAGAGAGAGAGAGAGAGAGAGAGAGAGAGAGATAAACAACCAAAGACACTTTAACAGTTTTTGGATTAAAATACGGATAAATCTAGCCTAGACCCTCTAAATATTTATATTTTATCAGACTTCGTTAAATAAGAATTAGGAAATGGTAGGCTATTACTGAACGGTGACTAATTCTTACTTCCCTTGGCCATATCTTCTTCATCCCTACAAACTCCATTCCACTTTTAATCAAATTTCCAAAAGCTCCAACTCATACAGAAAGGCGACGGCGCAGACGCAATAAACGTGTTGCTTACTCCAATGACCACAGTCGGGAGAGGTCAGAGGTGTGACACATATCCAGACGACTTACTTGAACAGAGGCCAGATGCTGAAGGACCCCCCCCCCCTCTTCTAATTCTTTCCCTGTTATGACAAATCGACCAGGCAGCGGTCAACGGTTGGAATGGGGCTGGAAAGGGGGGGGGGGAGAACCAGCTTGGGGCTAATATGTCACTCCGCGTGGTCAAAAGTCGTGCTAGGGGAGAAATACACGAAGGGCTTGCAAATATCAGGGAACAACATTAATGGAACTGTCTATGAATGGTATTAATACACAAATACAGCACTATATTTAACATGAGGGATTTTCATAAATGGAGTCTACGGTGTATCTGGTGTACAAAATATGGAAGCACATATGAGCTATGTATTTAAAAAACAACATTTAATAGTGTTTGTGTACATTTGATGACTGTACAATCAAATCAAATTGGTGAGCTCCTTCGCGTGTAATACTAAGTACTAAAGTACTAAAAGCGCAAAATACTTAGGTGTAATAATAAATGAAACACTGTCATGGAATCCCCATATTGATGAAACTATTTAAAAAATCAAAGCATTAGGATTTATTAAAAGAAATTTCTATAAATCAAATAAGAACATAAAACCAAAATGTTATTTAACCCTGGTTAGGCCAATAATAGAATATACTTCCTCTGTTTGGGACCCCTCAACTCAAGAAAACATTAAGAAACAGGAACAAACACAATTAGAGCAGTGAGGTTCATAACAAACGAATATTCACATTAGACTAGAGTAACATCTTTAGTAAAAATCACTAAATTTAGAAAGCCTTCAGGAGAGAAGACTCAAAAGTAAAGTAACAATTATACATAAAACACTTAACCATAATCTTGAAATACAAGAGAATGACACAAAGATAAAGGCACGTTCCTCGTTCCATATGCTAGGAATGAATTTGTATAAATTCTTGCGTCAGCCAGGAAACTTATTTGAAGTAACGTCTATATTATATTAGATATGTAAGTGCTATCATCTACTAGGCAGTAGCGATATTACAGTATGGCGTCCTTGACATTGTTTTATTTTGTCTATTTTTTTTTCAAATTCTCTCCCAATCTTTGTGTTCTCTTTCAATTTATTTACGTTGTTTTCCTCTCGGTTTCCTTCTATCGCCCATACATGTTGTTTTTTTCCTTTTCTCTCTCAATGTGTTTGTTATTGGTGAACTTTGTACACCAAATCTTTAATATTAAAACGAAGAACAGATTACTGTAATTAACTTTAGTATGAAAATTCCCCATAGACGAAAAAAAATATCTTGATTACATAACTGTTAATCATATCATTAATTGCACATTAACTCTAATTGGAAATCAGGCAAGGTATCAACACTAATAATTGGGCAACTAGCGGAAATATCAATCGATAGAATCAATACGGCCACAGTCATGAAACAGTGGGGATACGTTTAAATTATGGAAATAATTGGATCTTTACCGGACAACACTAAACGCTTTTTTTTCTGACTTCAATACACACACACACACGCATACGCACAGAGACACACATATAAAAAAAGACAAATCTGCCGACACATCATTTTTGTTTGTTATGGGTGGTTAACATTAAAGGAATTCGTAAAAAAAATTGAAGGGTATTATTGCACCTAAGCCAATGAAAATTTCAACCTTTTTTACAAAGCTTATAGCAAATTACTCTGTCAGTTTATCTGTCTGTCTGGTAAAAATTTTGTACACGTTATTTTTCCCACACTCGTTCTCGGATGGCGTTGAAATTGTATATAATTATTCATTGGCATAGACAAGACATGAATCAATAAATCAAAACAATTAGTCAATAGATTACTGGCATAGACAAGACATGAATCAATAAATCAAACAATTAGTCAATAGATTACTGGCATAGACAAGACATGAATCAATAAATCAAAACAATTAGTCAATAGATTACTGGCATAGACAAGACATGAATCAATAAATCAAAACAATTAGTCAATAGATTACTGGCATAGACAAGACATGAATCAATAAATCAAAACAATTAGTTAATAGATTACTGGCATAGACAAGACATGAATCAATAAATCAAAACAATTAGTCAATAGATTACTGGCATAGACAAGACATGAATCAATAAATCAAACAATTAGTCAATAGATTACTGGCATAGACAAGACATGAATCAATAAATCAAAACAATTAGTCAATAGATTACTGGCATAGACAAGACATGAATCAATAAATCAAACAATTAGTCAATAGATTACTGGCATAGACAAGACATGAATCAATAAATCAAACAATTAGTCAATAGATTACTGGCATAGACAAGACATGAATCAATAAATCAAAACAATTAGTCAATAGATTACTGGCATAGACAAGACATGAATCAATAAATCAAAACAATTAGTCAATAGATTACTGGCATAGACAAGACATGAATCAATAAATCAAAACAATTAGTTAATAGATTACTGGCATAGACGACATGAATCAATAAATCAAACAATTAGTCAATAGATTACTGGCATAGACAAGACATGAATCAATAAATCAAACAATTAGTCAATAGATTACTGGCATAGACACGACATGAATCAATATTAAAATCAAACAATTAGTCAATAGATTACTGGTAATTTATGATTTCGATCCCAACAAGGACAATTTATTTTTCAGTATTCACATACACGGCTAAATATGTAGGGTTTCTTCCCCTCAGATAAATGAACATGTTATTTCTCCCACACCCTTTGTCGGATAAAGTTGAAATTTTTTCAAAAAATATTTATAGTACCTAGCAAGACACGAATCAATTAAAATTTAACGAATTAGTAAATTAATTATTGTTGCATAAATTATTTTGTCTTTTATCGAATAAGGAAAACAACTTCTACATTGTTAAGAGATATAGTTGTTAGTGTGGAGTTCTTTCTATATCTATCTGTATTTTGCATATTTTTTCATTTTTGTGTCACAAAGATACTTTTGTTGGTTTAGCTTTGGGGAAGCAGCTCGGGCATATTTCGGATATTTTGGACCTTCAAGGGTTTCGATTACATATTTCGATTACTTATTTGGGTTAGTTTGATTTGATTTGTTTGATTTTACTTACTTTAACATTGGTAATTCTTCCTGATTGTTAAGATGACATTTTTATTGGTGATTTGTTTGATTTACGGTTTTTAATATTTCCAGAATTTCGTTTGAAAAGTAAGACATAATAATATGTTGGTTTTTTTTTGTAAAGAAAATTAATGTCAGTCATAAAGACAGTTTCATGTTGTTCTGTTGTTTTTTTAAATAGATCTTTAAAAAATCTAACATTTGCAACTAATTTTTTTTAATAGTCGTAAAGCGATCGGCGGCCGAACCGAGGGTTCCGGGTTCGAATCCTGATGGAGACTGGGATTTTGATTTTCGGAATTTCAGGAAGCCACTGAGTCCACCCAGCTCTAATGAGTAGCTGATATTAGTTTTGGAAAAGTAAAGATGGTTGGTCGTTGTGCTGTCCACTTGAAACCCTCGTTAACCGTGGGCCACAGAAACGGATAACCTTTACATCATCAGCCCCATGGATAGCAAGGTCTTAAAGGGGTACTTTACTTTACTAAGACGCCCAACAGTATCTGTGTTGGCCACACGACGTTCTCATTGACACATGACGACAGCTCGGACAGAAATAGGTACACCTTTACCCGGCTTTTTTAGTGGACCTCAAAGCATCAAACATTGTGCTTTAAAAAAGGGCTATTACTCCTTCATACATCTTACAGAGTGATTTGTTCGCTCTTAAAAGCTAATCAATGTTACAATTAGGAAAAAGGAACATTTTTTTTTTTACCTCGCCCCATTTCCTCCTTTCTCGAGAGAAAAATCGCTGGTCAAACGAATGTATAAATCTACCAGACTTGAACATTAATTTATTCAACTCTTTAATGAATAGGGCCTACATGCGGAAATTCCCGAAGACGCAGTCAGTACACGATATGATTTTTCTAGTCCTCATGCCAAATTTGAATACTTTTTTATACTTTGAAAGATTATAAAGGTCAGACTAGAATTTTCCCAGTACGACCAACGAGCTAATAATTCTTTTCCCAGCGATATTCATCAACTATCATAGTGCTTGAGTAATCGTTAGAGCTCTTTTAGAGAACCTGTGTTTAAAGTTTTGCCGATGAATGTGCGATCTGAATAGAGGAATTACTAAGATGTTTGTTTTTAAGGTTAACTTTGATCAATACTTTCAAATCGATACTTAACTTATTTACATTTCTTTATAAATGAATTGAGGTCCGACCACCAAGGCGTCTTTAGGTCTGTAGCAACGTGGCAACGAGCTATTGGTCTAAACTGCCTACAGGTTGTGACGATACAGGTCTATGTTGAGGCCTTCTATAATGAATGGTCTTGTTTGAACCCGGGACAATCGAGTCCTGAGTGCATTTTAGGATTGTTTTTTTGTTGCTTTAGATTTTAGATCCATAAGTAGTCCATAATTTTAAAGTCTGTTGACCATATAAACAATAATAAATTAAATCATGTACACAAGTGACAATCTTGCTAACAAACTCATAGGTAAATACATTTAAAAGTCACCTAAACGCTAATGAGAACTGACCACTGAAGCTGGATATCTGTTAACAACAGGAATGCCTCGAGGCGATAGAATGGCTGGCCACTCGTCTGCGCAATAGCACACGTCACGTGACCTTACATACCAGCAGGCACGAAAATATTTGTTCTTATGTTTGATGTTTTGAGAGCCTAAAGGGCTGGAATAAAATTAACGAAATTTCATTATTTAAAAAAAGAAGGCGGGGGGGGGGGGGGGGAATCGATTACTCTAGACCAGGGGTTCTCAACCTGTGGGTCGCGACCCCCTTGGGGTCGATTGAAGATTTGGCAGGGTGTCGCCTAAGAAAATATGGATTGTTTTTGTCTACTCTTCTATTGCTGTATGTGTATGTGGGGGGGGGGAGGGTCGCGGCAGAGTGGGGGTTTGTAAATAGGGGTCGCCATGCATAAAAGGTTGAGAACCGCTGCTCTAGACAATCTGAAATGTTTTTATGATGTTATATTCTCCCTTTGTTAGCCCACTGAATCACAGCAAAATTATTTTAGCTCACTTATTTTCTTATTTTAAAGTTTAAAATCATAACTTGATATCCTCTTTAATTTTCAAAAATTCAAGTTTCTAATGTACTGTTAGGAATAGTTTAATGTTTAAAACATTTACTACACAACATTAAAACAAAGAAAAAATGGATTAATGTCTGTTTTTAATTGTTTGTTGTTGTTGGTGGTGGTGTGTGTGTAGTTGGGGGGTTTGAGATAGGTGCTAAATATGATGTCTATTTAGTCAATAAATCATGTGTACTTTTACAAAACTAATAAAAAAATCACTCTGTCCGTCTGTCTGTTCGTCTGTCTGGGTGGATTCTTTTACACGTTTTTTTCTCCCACTTCTCGTTCTCAGATCAAGTTGAACAATTATTTCTTGTCGAAGACGACACACGAATCAATAACAAATAAGACAAATTATTAAACAATTAGTCGTGTTTTATTATTGATGTATAGAAAAAAAGGGAAATGGACTCAACAATTATAAGAGATATTACAGAAATAGGACTGCCTTATCTCATTACTCATTATAAGCGTTTTCTTTTTTAAAAAGTATTTTAACATTATTTCAATTCTAAAAAAAAAAGACAATTGGTTTAGACGAAACAATTAATTACATTTCTATCTAAAAGTTCTCGTGACTTTAACGTCTCTTCTGTTAATGTTCTGAGCTCGTTGTTTTTATTTGGTGAACGAGACAATAAAGAGAGGTGTGAAGGTGAAAAGCCAAAAGTTCAAGGAAAACAAAAGAATACTTTATGTTGCAGTTCACATGGGTCAATGTGCATGTGGTCGATGCAACTTTTATTGTGCCGCATTCCAAAAGTTTGTTGTCAAAACTTATTTCATTTTGTTTTAATTAAAACATAAACAAGAAAAAACATTTGAAACTACATTTAAAAAAAAAACAATTATTATTTAACTTAAAATATAATACAATAATTAAAAAACAACACCAAAATAATATTATCTTCCAACCGGGTATAGAACCCGTGACAGTCAACTGCCTCTAACGTACTATGGCTCTGTTTCGGCCAGCGAGCAATGCATACTTGTGCCATTATTTATTGGTATTTTCATCATATGGACATTTAGATCTGACACTAGACCTAGTCCTAGACTTCTGATTTAGAATTCTCAAGATCTAGCCTAGATAAGTTTTGTTTTTCGAAAGGATTTTTAGCAATTTGCTTGTTCTACAATTGAAATAAAACTGAAACCAAGACTGACTCGTGGGTCTGCTTATCTGGGACCACATTTTTATTTCTATTTTAATTAGCTTTCCGTCAAAAAAAATGTCCAAAAGGTTATTAAATGTATCGTGCAAAGCATCAATATATTTACACCGAGTTATTTCTTTCGTTTAAAGTTATCATAAAATATATTTATCTTAATTCAATGTTTGCAATAGTTAGCAGTTCTTGTTGCGTCAAAATTTAAGCTCTTGTAATACCCTAATCATCAGGCACTGTTGGACTGTTCTTGGTCAATTAATAATCATCTAGGGGTGTTCGATTCAGTGTTAGGTCATTTAATAAAAATAAAATGTTACTGATGTGCTTAGTGGAAAAAAAATCCACTTGGAATGAGCGCCTCTGGAGACGAGGTTTTCTCATTTCATGGTCTGTCAAGGGCTCAAGCGGGGGAAACTCCAAGAGATATCTAAGTAGAAATAAGGAGTGATTTCCCCTAGCTAACTCTGTACATTCACTGTGAAGTACATCTCAATTCTATATTATTTTTTTTTTTTTTTACCGAATTAAAGACAATGGTGAATCAAACATGATTGAAATAAAGTCTCTTTTTTTTTTAACAAAGTTTTTATCAACTCACTCTGTCTCGTCTGTCCGTCTGTCTGTATGGTAAAAAGTCTGTACACGTTATTTCTCCCACACCCAAACTCGGATTAAGCAGAAATTTTGCACAAATATTTCTTTTACATGACAAAAAGAAAAATCAATTTAAAAAAATACAATAAAAAAAACAAACAAAAAAAAAACAAACAAATTACTTGACAGATGTGGTGGTATTTATTGCATTAGTCGGAAATGAGCCCCCTTAAGGACTCCTTGAGATTTTTATTGTTTCGTAAAAAGTTGAAAAAAAAAGGATTTAAATAGGTCCAATTTTTTTAATTATCCATTTGTCTTTAACAAAAGTGTTTAGAAATCTTTATGAACCAGCCAAAACAAACGCATTAATTCTCTACAGGTAGAAAGTCAAACTTTTTTTGTTTGTAACTATGTTTAGTAGGCCTACTGTCTGTGTAACTATGTTTAGTAGGCCTACTGTCTGTGTAACTATGTTTAGTAGGCCTACTGTCTGTGTAACTATGTTTAGTAGGCCTACTATCTGTGTAGACATGATTAGTAAGCCTACTATCTGTGTAACCATGTTTAGTAAGCCTACTGTCTGTGTAACCATGATTAGTAAGCCTACTGTCTGTGTAACTATGTATAGTAGGCCTACTGTCTGTGTAACTATGTTTAGTAGGCCTACTGTCTGTGTAACTATGTTTAGTAGGCATACTGTCTGTGTAACTATGTTTAGTAGGCATACTGTCTGTGTAACTATGTTTAGTAGGCCTACTGTCTGTGTAACTATGTTTAGTAGGCATACTGTCTGTGTAACTATGTTTAGTAGGCCTACTGTCTGTGTAACTATGTTTAGTAGGCCTACTGTCTGTGTAACTATGTTTAGTAGGCATACTGTCTGTGTAACTATGTTTAGTAAGCCTACTGTCTGTGTAACCATGTTTAGTAAGCCTACTGTCTGTGTAGACATGTTTAGTAAGCCTACTGTCTGTGTAACTATGTTTAGTAAGTCTACTGTCTGTGTAGACATGTTTAGTAAGCCTAATGTCTGTGTAACCATGTTTAGTAAGCCTACTGTCTGTGTAACCATGTTTAGTAAGCCTACTGTCTGTGTAGACATGTTTAGTAAGCCTACTATCTGTGTAACCATGTTTAGTAAGCCTACTGTCTGTGTAACCATGTTTAGTAAGCCTACTGTCTGTGTAGACATGTTTAGTAAGCCTACTGTCTGTGTAACCATGTTTAGTAAGCCTACTGTCTGTGTAACCATGTTTTGTATGCCTACTGTCTGTGTAACTATGTATAGTAGGCCTACTGTCTGTGTAACTATGTTTAGTAGGCCTACTGTCTGTGTAACTATGTTTAGTAGGCATACTGTCTGTGTAACTATGTTTAGTAGGCCTACTGTCTGTGTAACTATGTTTAGTAGGCCTACTGTCTGTGTAACTATGTATAGTAGGCCTACTGTCTGTGTAACTATGTTTAGTAGGCATACTGTCTGTGTAACTATGTTTAGTAGGCCTACTGTCTGTGTAACTATGTTTAGTAGGCCTACTGTCTGTGTAACTATGTATAGTAGGCCTACTGTCTGTGTAACTATGTTTAGTAGGCCTACTGTCTGTGTAACTATGTATAGTAGGCCTACTGTCTGTGTAACTATGTATAGTAGGCCTACTGTCTGTGTAACTATGTTTAGTAGGCATACTGTCTGTGTAACTATGTTTAGTAGGCCTACTGTCTGTGTAACTATGTTTAGTAAGCCTACTGTCTGTGTAACTATGTATAGTAGGCCTACTGTCTGTGTAACTATGTTTAGTAGGCCTACTGTCTGTGTAACTATGTATAGTAGGCCTACTGTCTGTGTAACTATGTTTAGTAGGCATACTGTCTGTGTAACTATGTTTAGTAGGCCTACTGTCTGTGTAACTATGTATAGTAGGCCTACTGTCTGTGTAACTATGTTTAGTAGGCATACTGTCTGTGTAACTATGTTTAGTAGGCCTACTGTCTGTGTAACTATGTATAGTAGGCCTACTGTCTGTGTAACTATGTATAGTAGGCCTACTGTCTGTGTAACTATGTTTAGTAGGCATACTGTCTGTGTAACTATGTTTAGTAGGCCTACTGTCTGTGTAACTATGTTTAGTAGGCCTACTGTCTGTGTAACTATGTATAGTAGGCCTACTGTCTGTGTAACTATGTTTAGTAGGCATACTGTCTGTGTAACTATGTTTAGTAGGCCTACTGTCTGTGTAACTATGTTTAGTAGGCCTACTGTCTGTGTAACTATGTATAGTAGGCCTACTGTCTGTGTAACTATGTTTAGTAGGCCTACTGTCTGTGTAACTATGTTTAGTAGGCCTACTGTCTGTGTAACTATGTTTAGTAGGCCTACTGTCTGTGTAACTATGTTTAGTAGGCATACTGTCTGTGTAACTATGTTTAGTAGGCCTACTGTCTGTGTAACTATGTATAGTAGGCCTACTGTCTGTGTAACTATGTTTAGTAGGCCTACTGTCTGTGTAACTATGTTTAGTAGGCTTACTGTCTGTGTAACCATGTTTAGTAAGCCTACTGTCTGTGTAACTATGTTTTGTATGCATACTGTCTGTGTAACTATGTTTTGTATGCCTACTGTCTGTGTAACTATGTTTTGTATGCCTACTGTCTGTGTAACTATGTTTAGTAGGCATACCTTCTGTGTAACTATGTTTAGTAGGCCTACTGTCTGTGTAACCATGTTTTGTATGCCTACTGTCTGTGTAACTATGTTTAGTAGGCCTACTGTCTGTGTAACCATGTTTAGTAAGCCTACTGTCTGTGTAACTATGTTTTGTATGCCTACTGTCTGTGTAACTATGTTTAGTAGGCATACCTTCTGTGTAACTATGTTTAGTAGGCCTACTGTCTGTGTAACCATGTTTTGTATGCCTACTGTCTGTGTAACTATGTTTAGTAGGCCTACTGTCTGTGTAACCATGTTTAGTAAGCCTACTGTCTGTGTAACCATGTTTTGTATGCCTACTGTCTGTGTAACTATGTATAGTAGGCCTACTGTCTGTGTAACCATGTTTTGTATGCCTACTGTCTGTGTAACTATGTTTAGTAGGCCTACTGTCTGTGTAACCATGTTTAGTAAGCCTACTGTCTGTGTAACCATGTTTTGTATGCCTACTGTCTGTGTAACTATGTTTAGTAGGCCTACTGTCTGTGTAACTATGTTTAGTAGGCATACTGTCTGTGTAACTATGTTTAGTAGGCATACTGTCTGTGTAACTATGTTTAGTAGGCCTACTGTCTGTGTAACTATGTTTAGTAGGCATACTGTCTGTGTAACTATGTTTAGTAGGCCTACTGTCTGTGTAACTATGTTTAGTAGGCCTACTGTCTGTGTAACTATGTTTAGTAGGCATACTGTCTGTGTAACTATGTTTAGTAAGCCTACTGTCTGTGTAACCATGTTTAGTAAGCCTACTGTCTGTGTAGACATGTTTAGTAAGCCTACTGTCTGTGTAACTATGTTTAGTAAGCCTACTGTCTGTGTAGACATGTTTAGTAAGCCTACTGTCTGTGTAACCATGTTTAGTAAGCCTACTGTCTGTGTAACCATGTTTAGTAAGCCTACTGTCTGTGTAGACATGTTTAGTAAGCCTACTATCTGTGTAACCATGTTTAGTAAGCCTACTGTCTGTGTAACCATGTTTAGTAGGCCTACTGTCTGTGTAACCATGTTTAGTAAGCCTACTGTCTGTGTAGACATGTTTAGTAAGCCTACTGTCTGTGTAACCATGTTTAGTAAGCCTACTGTCTGTGTAACCATGTTTTGTATGCCTACTGTCTGTGTAACTATGTATAGTAGGCCTACTGTCTGTGTAACTATGTTTAGTAGGCCTACTGTCTGTGTAACTATGTTTAGTAGGCATACTGTCTGTGTAACTATGTTTAGTAGGCATACTGTCTGTGTAACTATGTTTAGTAGGCCTACTGTCTGTGTAACTATGTATAGTAGGCCTACTGTCTGTGTAACTATGTTTAGTAGGCCTACTGTCTGTGTAACTATGTTTAGTAGGCTTACTGTCTGTGTAACCATGTTTAGTAAGCCTACTGTCTGTGTAACTATGTTTTGTATGCCTACTGTCTGTGTAACTATGTTTTGTATGCCTACTGTCTGTGTAACTATGTTTTGTATGCCTACTGTCTGTGTAACTATGTTTAGTAGGCATACCTTCTGTGTAACTATGTTTAGTAGGCCTACTGTCTGTGTAACCATGTTTTGTATGCCTACTGTCTGTGTAACTATGTTTAGTAGGCCTACTGTCTGTGTAACCATGTTTAGTAAGCCTACTGTCTGTGTAACTATGTTTTGTATGCCTACTGTCTGTGTAACTATGTTTAGTAGGCATACCTTCTGTGTAACTATGTTTAGTAGGCCTACTGTCTGTGTAACCATGTTTTGTATGCCTACTGTCTGTGTAACTATGTTTAGTAGGCCTACTGTCTGTGTAACCATGTTTAGTAAGCCTACTGTCTGTGTAACCATGTTTTGTATGCCTACTGTCTGTGTAACTATGTATAGTAGGCCTACTGTCTGTGTAACTATGTTTTGTATGCCTACTGTCTGTGTAACTATGTTTTGTATGCCTACTGTCTGTGTAACTATGTTTTGTATGCCTACTGTCTGTGTAACTATGTATAGTAGGCCTACTGTCTGTGTAACTATGTTTTGTATGCCTACTGTCTGTGTAACTATGTTTTGTATGCCTACTGTCTATGTAACTATGTTTTGTATGCCTACTGTCTGTGTAACTATGTTTAGTAGGCCTACTGTCTGTGTAACCATGTTTAGTAAGCCTACTGTCTGTGTAACTATGTTTTGTATGCCTACTGTCTGTGTAACTATGAATAGTAGGCCTACTGTCTGTTTAACTATGTTTAGTAAGCCTACTGTCTGTGTAACTATGTTTAGTAAGCCTACTGTCTTTTGTAACTATGTTTAGTAGGCCTACTGTCTGTTGAACCATGTTTAGTAGGCCTATTGTCTGTGTAACTATGTTTAGTAGGCCTATTGTCTGTTTAACTATGTTTAGTAGGCATACTGTCTGTGTAACTATGTTTAGTAAGCCTACTGTCTGTGTAACTATGTTTAGTAAGCCTACTGTCTGTGTAACTATGTTTAGTAGGCCTATTGTCTGTTTAACTATGTTTAGTAGGCATACTGTCTGTGTAACTATGTTTAGTAGGCCTACTGTCTGATCAATGCTATGTCAATAAATATATAAATATTTCTTTGGCATTGCTACCAGAACGTGCACTGCACATAGAGACTAGCAAGTGATTTTACGCTGTGTCCACTCTTATGCTTAAGTGCGCCTGCACCAGTGCTTCCCTCGGCCTGGGAACAAAAATGTTTAGAACTTCTAAGAGCTCCAAAGATGTATCTTGTTGTCAAAGTCCGAAAATGTATTTTCGTTCCGTTTAACAAATCTCAATCTAAAAAAAAAAAATTCGTTTTCAATAATCTCTCTCAATGTTACGTGTACACCATACAGTTATGAAACCTTATTTTTTCAGTGGTATATTGACGCTGAAAGGGGAACTTTTAGTATTTTATATGGACTGTTGGATTCTGTAGACAAAGTGTAGATTAATGCAAAAGATATAACAATAACACTACCCCAAGGCCTGATGTAACGTTGACAAGAATTAACATCTTAACAAAGATTGAGTTGGAGAAAGAGAGAGAGAGAGAAAGGGATAGTGAAAGAGAAAACAGAGAGGCGGGTATGATGTAGGCAGAGATATTCATGGTAAAAGAATGGAGAGAGTTATTTGTCTTTATTTGCATATCTCTGCTGCTACAACCTTTATATGAGATCCTAAAATGTATCATTTTTACAATCAAAAGAGTATTGGATAACATTGTAAATACGTGGCATGTGCATTATATAAATATTGGCTCATCAATTACACTAGAATGTACATATCTGTTTTCATAACTAAGTCCAGCACTGTCCACACTGTCAAACAATGTTATCTTGCTATTAACCCTTAAACACCACCTTCTGAATATCTTGAAACTCGAGGCTGAGAAAAGCAGTGATAAATGAGTAATGAGAAAGTAATAAAAAAATGTAGAGTCGGAGAGTGATTGTCAAAGAGAGAGAGAGAGAGAGAGATGCAAAAAGAATGAAGTAGGAGTGAGATAGAGTGAGAGAAAAAAGAGAAAGAGAAATGTAGAGACACTATGATAGAGTAGACACAGTAGACACAAATGTAGAGACACTATGATAGAGTAGACACAAATGTAGAGACACTATGATAGAGTAGACACAGTAGACACAAATGTAGAGACACTATGATAGAGTAGGCACAGTAGACACAAATGTAGAGACACTATGATAGAGTAGACACAGTAGACACAAATGTAGAGACACTGATAGAGTAGACACAAATGTAGAGACACTATGATAGAGTAGACACGAATGTAGAGACACCATGATAGAGTAGACACAGTAGACGCAAATGTAGAAACACTATGATAGAGTAGACACAGTAGACACAAATGTAGAGACACTATGATAGAGTAGACACAAATGTAGAGACACTATGATAGAGTAGACACAGTAGACACAAATGTAGAGGCACTATGATAGAGTAGACACAGTAGACACAAATGTAGAGACACTATGATAGAGTAAACACAGTAGACACAGATATAGAGACACTATGATAGAGTAGACACAGTAGACGCAAATGTAGAGACACTATGATAGAGTAGACACAGTAGACGCAAATGTAGAGACACTATGATAGCGTAGAGTAGACGATGACAGCGAAAAAATGAGAAGAAAAAAGAAAAAAACGGAGAGAGAAAAATGAAACAAGACATGGAGAAAATGCTGAGAGAAAAGACGGGAAGACAAGACAGGAAGACAAGACAGGAAAACAATACAGGAAGAAAAGACAGGAAGAAAAGACAGGAAGAAAAGACGTGAAGTCAAGACAGGAAGACAAGACAGGAAAACAATACAGGAAGAAAAGACAGGAAGAAAAGACATGAAGTCAAGACAGGAAGACAAGACAGGAAAACAATACAGGAAAACAATACAGGAAGAAAAGATGGGAAGAAAAGACGGGAAGAAAAGACGGAAGCAAAGACAGGAAGAAAAGACAGGAAGAAAAAAAGGAAAAAAAGACAAGAAGACAAGAAAATAAAAACAACAATAATCTTACTACGCGTCTTTGAAATGATTAGAGTTCTTCAATTTGAAATGATCCTGGCACAAAAGTGTGTTTTCTTTCATTCTACAATGAACCTGACAGAGAAACAAAGAAACAAGCCAAAAGGTTGAGAAACATTTCAATGTTGGGTTTTAAGGGTAGATAACTATTGTCATTGAATGTGTCTCAAACGGATACCAACCGTCAGAATCAAGTCTAAGAGTTTTACTGACTTGATCATCTCAACCAAAAACCAATGCGAAGGCACAAATTATCACACGCTGTGAGAGTTGACCAAAGAGATGTCCTTGACCTACTATACTGTCGTATTGTAATAAAATTGAAGTCGACTCTACGTTTCTGCTTAGTGAAAGTTATTGTGGTGTCTAAAGTTATTTTTAGCTCCCTTGGGTATTTTTATTTATGAGACTTTTTTTCAGCTCTATCACAAGATTTTTTTTTTGATGTTTCGAGAACAACGTTCTGTCACATGACAGCTGCGTCAAAAACTAAAACTGGTCTGTTGTACTTGTCTGGCCTCATTGTGACCACTTCTGTACCTCCAGGATTAGTTTAGTAAGCCTCTTAAGATCTTGTTTGTTGGTGGAGTACATTTACCACTGTGTAAAAGTGCAACTGCTGTATTAGTACAGAAAATCTTTAGAACTAATTGAAAGTTGAATCTCTGGAGGAATGACCTGTGGTCAGCAAGGACGAGATTTAATGAGGTTGGAATCATTTCGTCGTGTACTGACCTCAGCGTCACTTGTGGAGCTGTCTTTTACTTGATTCATTATTTAAATATGTCCTTTAGATGTTACAAATATTTGTTTCCCTTGACCTGTAGGGTTTGGCTTGACATAACATTTAGTGCAATCATTGATCGAACACTGAAAATTTGTAAGACTAGACTCTAGAACAAAATTTTTAAATTAATGTTCCTTTTTTATATATATTCTTGATTAAAGTTGAATATTCTGACCAGTACATTTGTCTTTCATTTTTCTCTCATTCTGTCTTTCTCTCTCTCTAATTCTTTGTCTCTATCTATTTTATTCTCTCTCTATTTCTGTCTTTCTTTTTGTTCTCTCTCTCTTTCTTTCTTTCTCTCTCATTCTTTCTTTCTCTCTTTCTCTCTTTTTCTCTGTCTCATTCAATTTTTTTTCTCCGTTTTTTTATTCTCTCTCTTTTTCTCTCTTTCTCTCTAATTCTTTCTTTCTCTCTCTCTTTCTTTATCTCCATTCCTTTCTTTCTTTCTTTCTTTCTCTCTCTCTTTCTTTATCTCCATTCCTTTCTTTCTTTCTTTCTCTCTCTCTTTCTTTATCTCCATTCCTTTCTTTCTTTCTTTCTCTCTGCCTCCACATCTCTTTCTCTCACTCTCTCTCTTTTTCTTTCTCTCGCTCTTTATTTCTATCAATTTTCTTTCTCTTTCTCTTTCTTTCCCTCTCTCTCCTTCTTGCAAACATTCACAGACTCTTTAGAATACCATTAACTTTCAATAATATTGTTACGTATTTCTGAATCTTCTGGCTAGATGTACTAGTAGGCACACAAATAAAAACACTGCAAAGAACTTGACGACTAAACTTTCAGTTTCATATAACTTTAATGACTATTAACTCTAACAATTCGTTACTGTAACATGTAGCGTAGAAGACTGTACAATATCTGTCAGTTTACAGTTAGCTATACTTCGTTGCAATTCATCTCTTCACTTCGTTGCAATTCATCTCTTCTCAACTTTCCCGCGAGCCGTATTCCACAGAACAGACCAACGACACACTTCCCAGTGTCGCTCCAGGTCTCCTAAAGCTGAACCAAGTCGTACTCAAGTCTACCGAATCAGAGCCGCACACGTCTTACATCGACTGTATCGTCTGTAACGGCTCAAGTCCACTGTAGTTCGCTGTATAGACTTTAACGACAGTAGTCCACTCCAGTTAACTCTACCCTAGTTAACTTGCATCGAGTCGTACACATTTCTCTTCCACAGAGCCGCACACGTCTTACATAGTCTGTATCGACTGTAACGGCTCACTCACGACTCCATACGACTGACTTTCACATGAACTCTCTGGCTTATATAGAGTCCCTAATCGCTTGTCCAAAGTTGCACAAACACGGCTAGTATTCTCTGGAATAACAAGTGAGGAAACGTCACATCCTGTCTTTGTTTATACATGTAGATTCCAGAAAACATCGGCTGCAGTGTCATCCAGCCAGGGTCACAAGTTGTGACCTCTATCTGTCACTGGACATTTTTAGTACCTTCTGGAATAACACGTAAGGACACGTCACATCCTGTCTCTGTTTATACATGTACATTCCAGGGAACACCCGCTGATGTGTTATCTCGTCGGGGTCACACGTTAACCTCTTCCTGTCACTGGTCATTTGTAACACTGCCCCCTTCTTAGATCTGTTCGTCCCGAACAGATTCCATTTCACCACGATACTGAAGAAACCGATCGATGATCAAGAAGGAAGCTTTGGTGGTTGCCCCCTTCTCAGAGATGTTCTTTCAATCTGGCCGTTGTCCATCTTCTTTCCATAGAAGAATGGGAGCCAAATCCTCATTTTTCAGCAGGTCCTCACAAATGTTTTCATCAATCTTGGTATGGAAACATCGATCTTCAGATGACGACATTGGGCACTCTTGTCGAGAAAATTCATCAGCATTCTAACGAGTTCGTGCTTCACTGGCTGAGTTTTACATTCTCCAGCATCTTTTTACAGAGCTTCTTCAGAGATACACAGGTTCATCACAGTACAGCAATATTCACATGTTCTTCTTACAACAGCAACTGACTTTGGGTTTGTACGATGTCTGTTGGGTTGATCTTCTTGTACAGTTCTGTCACAGATGGTTACTCACTACAGTTCTGACATCTTTAAACTACTTCTTTTCTGTCCTTCTTGCTTCTGACTTAATTAGCGTTCTTCTAAAACCTTTGTTATACTTCATCAAGCTATTTTCATGAGGAATGTTCTTAGATTATTCATTAGCGGCTTCACACTTTCAACTGATAGTAAGGCTTTCTTCTTTGGTCTGATGGTTCCGGACAGAATCTTTCTAAAAACATGGGCTGTGGAGTTTCATCAGTGCAGGTGGGGGTCTATCAGTGGGAGAAGTGGTGGGCTTGTTTTCTAACAACATGGGCTAAGGAGTTTCATAAATGCAGGTGGGGGTCTATCAGTGGGAGAAGGGGTGGGTTTGTATCTTGATCTTGTTGGAGCCATCCACGTTGCACTCTGCATATGTCGCTTTCTCCGCCTCCTCAATTTGATATTTCTTTGGTTGCGTTGATGTCGTTGTCGTTGTCCTGCTTTCCTGTCGATCAATACTGATGGCAGCCACTTAGCACATAGGAAGGCATTGTATTTCATAGCTGTAGTCATCAAGACTGTTGATCTAACAAGTTGCTTCAGCATTATTCTTCGATGGGTGCTTTGCGAATGAGCTGCAAGTCCACTTGAAGGCAAGTTGTCAAACACGTCATCACCTTCATCCGAGTCTAGAGGACTCGGCTGTGGGGCAGGTTGATAACATTCAACGTGCAAAGGTCCATCAACTTCAGCATCAGATTCTATTGTGTTTCCTTGACTTTCACCAGGGCTTCTCGCGCTGATCTTGACAGCTGGACATGCTTCTGTTAAGTCCAGACCTTCCTGGTGTATTTCTTGGCATTCACAGTCTTCTTGTAAAGCTACGTACGTACAGTTCTTGTCAAACACGTGGGTGCAATAATCAAGCTTCGAGTTCCTCTCGTAGACACTGGCAGATAGAAGACAGAAGTCTTTAAGGCCCACAGCAACAAGCTTGGACTCAGACCCAACGTTGTCTTGATCTGTCTGGCTGGTTGAGGTACTCATATCAGGTATATCTGTAGCAAAAGCTTCGGTCAAACTATAGGTCTCTTCTCTTGTTTCTTCAACTGTCTCATTCAGCTTCTCGTTGAAATAGTAACAGCTATCGTCTCTTTTCATTTCTTGTGGGCCACATTCATTTGGTTTGCTATCACAGTCAAAGACAGCACAACCATCACCAGCATGCCTATCGTAATTATCTGTATCGCCACATCCTTGGTTGGAATATTGTTCGCTGTTCATCAATGGTGTAGCTCTTTCATCAGTCGACTCAATCTGATACTGCTGAGTGTTCAGCAGCTCATTAATCATGATTCTCGTTTGATCTTTTATTTGTTCTTCTGTCTTGTTTGGCGTGGTAGCTATTCGTTCATTTTCATTCATGGCTTTGATCAACTGGTTAAATGAAGAAAATCTGGTGTTGATTTCTGATTCTATCTCCTTAATGCTCTCGTTCACCGAGTTCATTTTGTATTGCAAAGTTCTCAGGAGCTCCATCGTATTAGGTTTGATTTCAAATTGGCAAGTGTCTGGATTCTCATCTTCCTCCAACAGGGCTTGTCTGAGACGTGCTGTTAGCGTTTCCTTATTTCCGTTAAGCTGTAGACCTCTTTCTCGAAGCTCTTGTCTAAGTTCTTTCATGTCAAGTTCATTAAGAAGTTTGGTGGAATACATTCTAGCCAGAAAGATCCCACTTCTGACACCAGTTGTTACGTATTTCTGAATTTTCTGGCTAGATGTATTAGTTGGCACACAAATAAAAACACTGCAAAGAACTTGACGACTAAACTTTCAGTTTCATATAACTTTAATGACTATTAACTCTAACAATTCGTTACTGTAACATGTAGCGTAGAAGACTGTACAATATCTGTCAGTTTACAGTTAGCTATACTTCGTTGCAATTCATCTCTTCACTTCGTTGCAATTCATCTCTTCTCAACTTTCCCGCGAGCCGTATTCCACAGAACAGACCAACGACACACTTCCCAGTGTCGCTCCATGTCTCCTAAAGCTGAACCAAGTCGTACTCAAGTCTACCGAATCAGAGCCGCACACGTCTTACATCGACTGTATCGACTGTAACGGCTCAAGTCCACTGTAGTTCGCTGTATAGACTTTAACGACAGTAGTCCACTCCAGTTAACTCTACCCTAGTTAACTTGCATCGAGTCGTACACATTTCTCTTCCACAGAGCCGCACACGTCTTACATAGTCTGTATCGACTGTAACGGCTCACTCACGACTCCATACGACTGACTTTCACATGAACTCTCTGGCTTATATAGAGTCCCTAATCGCTTGTCCAAAGTTGCACAAACACGGCTAGTATTCTCTGGAATAACAAGTGAGGAAACGTCACATCCCTACCCTAGTTAACTTGCATCGAGTCGTACACATTTCTCTTCCACAGAGCCGCACACGTCTTACATAGTCTGTATCGACTGTAACGGCTCACTCACGACTCCATACGACTGACTTTCACATGAACTCTCTGGCTTATATAGAGTCCCTAATCGCTTGTCCAAAGTTGCACAAACACGGCTAGTATTCTCTGGAATAACAAGTGAGGAAACGTCACATCCTGTCTTTGTTTATACATGTAGATTCCAGAAAACATCGGCTGCAGTGTCATCCAGCCAGGGTCACAAGTTGTGACCTCTATCTGTCACTGGACATTTTTAGTACCTTCTGGAATAACACGTAAGGACACGTCACATCCTGTCTCTGTTTATACATGTACATTCCAGGGAACACCCGCTGATGTGTTATCTCGTCGGGGTCACACGTTAACCTCTTCCTGTCACTGGTCATTTGTAACAATATTAACCTAACTAAGACTCGAGATATCATTTCCCCACATGAAGCCAGTCACCTTCGGCTAAGGCGTTACGGCTTTTTCTATACGTTTCACGTCTGCCGAAAGTCAGTATCTGGCCACCCTAGTCTCTGTACAGACAAAAACATAAGACAAAAGTAATACTCAGCCGGCAACACAAAAGTCTCCTAAGACACAAGAAGCTTGACAATGTTGAAACACCAATAAATCAATAAGACCATGGCCATGAGTGACGTAGCCATGACATCACTCGTAGTAATGAGTCATACGTCGTCATAACACACCTCGTAAAGTACATTCATCCGTTCGATTGGTTTTAATGTACGCAGTGCCTCTTTCCATTGAATCAGAGGCGACTATTGCATTACACGTGGAGCTGGGATATCATCTAGATCTATTTCTCTTGTTCTCTTTGGCTCTAGGTTACACAAATGTGGAGGGGCTCTAAGCCTCTAGCCACTTGTTGAAGGGAAGTGCGCCATCAGACATCTATTGGAAATTTTGATGGAATTCTACTTTCTTTGAATTTAATAATATACGAAATAGTTTTCAATGATTGAAATTACGCTATATCTCTCGAGAAAGTATAGTATATATGTTAAAGCCAGATCGCGAATGGGCCGGCCAAATCGTAAATTAGCCTATTTCGGGCTTTGGACGTAACATAAATACAATGGACTTATAAACATTGCTTCAATCCAGAAAATTATATGGCTTAACATCAAGGAATATGCCTTTGCCCCAACCTATACCAAATAAAATTAACATAATAAATAATAATACAGTAGAAATCTGTGTTTTTCTGATGTTTAACATGTTTCGGATGTTTCTTCAGAATGAAAATTGAAGATTATTTCATACTAGCCTAAACGACGGGGGGTGGCGAGGTGCGAGGTTCACATCCTGGCCCATCGAGTAGACAGTCAAAAGCACATAGCATACAACCACGTAGCTGTCGACATATCATACAATCAAACATAATAATAAGGCTTGTCTTGGAGTCCAAAGAATAGTGAGGCATGCAGTATTTCCCTTGGCTACGTATGTAACAAGTCAAATAAAAAATACTTTTAAAAAAACGCAAAGCTTACAGAAGGGAAAGAGCTTCTCAAACACGGTCATATCTCTTAATTTGCAATTAGTATTTCCATTTGTTCTAAATAAAACAAAATTAATTAATTACTTCTAATGAACTCATTAATTTGTTAATTTATTTTTATTGATTCGTGTGTTTTCATCGACAATGAATTACTGTGCATATTTTCAGCTTTATCAAAAAATGGGAAATGGGATGAAAAAACGTGTTAAAGAATCCTCCCAGACAGACAAAACAGACAGATATAGTATGTTAATATATAAGCATTGTAAAAAAAAAACAATACTATAAAATGGTATCTCGTGCGAATTTTTTTTCTTGGGTCTGGAAGCTATATTTAATTGTATTTTTACCAAATGTCATTTACTACTTTTTTTAAAAAGTTGATCTGACATATTTAGAGTTTGTCTAGTCTACAACAATCTTATTCAACTTAGAGAAACATTCCATTTATTCCAAACTGAAAGCACTATGAGAACAATGCAGGCTATTCTTGATGCAACTTCTCATGTTCCCCATTGAAGAATGAAATGTATAAATAATTTGTAGGCAGACAGATGGGGGGGGGGCGTGATTTCTGAGACATTTTCAGACTTTCTAATAGTCAGTACCATCACGTTTCCGTGACTATTATTTGTGTCTTTGCCATTCTCTCTGTCAGGGACTCTCAAACTTGAGAAGACTTGTGAAGAACTGTAGTTACTTTGATTCAATCATTTCAAAACTGTAGTGTGGTGTTTAGTTTAGAGTGTGACCTGTTTAGTAATATTATTGAAGCAGGTTTCAAATCCACTTAACCCATGTGGATAGAAGCGATATCTAGGGAGTATCTATTTCATGTATTCACATCTTCCATTCAAATCTTCCATTCAAATCTTCCATTCAAATCTTCCATTCACATCTTCCATTCACATCTTCCATCCAAATCTTTCATTCAAATCTTCCATTCAAATCTTCCATTCAAATCTTCCATTTTGTTCATTGTATTGTGGAGAGAGTAAATATTTTAAAAAAAAGTGTTTTTTCTAGAGAATCACGTAAAAAGCAGATATTGACACTTAAACACTAAATGGCTTTGTTTCGGAGGCCAGATTCTCGTCTATTTGAAGAACGCCTGTTTTATTCATGAATTATGGTGGTGATTCTAAAAGTTTTGGATACTGTAAGGTCATGATAAAAGTGTTGGTTACCTTAAAGTCGAAATGAAGGAGGGAGATAATGAACACCTTAGCAATATTTTTTATATAATCAGTGATTGCCCTTCGAAAAATTTTTTTCTAATACCGTTTAGCACAGTATGACCAGATACTGGACACTGTTAATCTATTCACTCCAACATTTATGTGTCTGTTTGTCTGTCGGGCAGTGGGAACTATTCACATTCATTGCAGTTGCTACCGCTGTTGAAATATCAACCATCCTGACACTTGTTCATTTTTTATGGTGCTTCTAAATCTTTAAATTTCATAGTCTTTTTAAATCAATTTTATGCTGTTTCTGTACGCTGTAGGAAGGTTTTTACCAAATTTCAACGTTCATGTGACACGATCATAAATTAAATTACCATCTTAACAAAATAAATTCCACACCATTTCCACTTTGTAGACACTGCGCACACCTTATGAAACCGTAAACCATATCCTCTTTGAATACCCCTTCCTAATTCACCTTAGGCAGATTCTACTACCACTACAGCCCAACATAATCAACACTCTGTACGGCAGTGCTGAAGAACTGAAGAGAACATCACACTTTTTTTTCCTTGGCACAGTCTGCTAAAGACCTGTCAGCAGCAAAAAGCTGGCTAGAAGAAGAAGAAGAAGTACCCTGTAGGAAGGTTTTTACCAAATTTCGACCTTAATAATAATTTTATTTATAAAGCGCTATTAACAAACAAAATGTGACACGATCATATCATCTGAGTTTACAAGTTTTTTTTTTTCTCTTTATTAATTCACAGAATTCCGTTGTTAGTGCTTTGTACAACGATATGAGACCCACTGCACTATGTTACCCTTTTATACTGTACCGAGAACCAAATCCGTCGGCTGTCATCACTGACTAAACTGCCCCCTAATGACCTTTCTCGGCTTGGCCATTCATTCCTCTTTGACCCGGTTCTGTCACAAGGGAAGATTATTATTGGTTCTGTGATGCTTTTCAAGAGGTTTGACCGGAATCTTCACTTCCAGACATTAGCATCGGAGACGTGGCTCCATTTGATTCACAGCTGTAACTGCGTTTACTGTGTCCTTCTAGCGACCAGTAAAAATCTCTCTTCAAAACATGATAACAATTACAAGGGGAGTTTAGGTTTTTATGGCCTCCAGATAGATTCTACAATAAAATACGCTAGCCAGTCATTGCATGTGATCCGAACGGACAACCAAGTGGACATAGATAGGTATCAGACGTCTTATGTTTGGCTTTTAGGAAGAGCGTAGTGAAAAAGAACCTGATCATGATTTCAAATGAAGAATAAACAGTATAACAAAGAGAGTTTGTTTTTCAAATGAAGTCAGAGGTGGCCCCGTAGGGTCCTTCCATTAAAAATCTGTTTTTGTAAGTATAAAGGTAAAAAGTCAGGTTTCAATATTTCTAGTACGAATTTCAGAAGTTGGATCATAAACATAAACAATCACAATCACGTATCACTTTAAACAATATATAACAAAATAGAACAAAGTAGAACAAAGTAGAACAAAGTAGAACAAAATAGAACCAAGTAGATGTGTGCGGGGCAGATTGATGCCCACGTTATTCTAGTGTTCGGCCTTCTGACGGCATAATAACGCAAGGTTTGGATATATGATAATGCTACACCTTGCACAAATATATATATGTATATATATCATCTCATCTCTGCCAATGGTCCCGTATGGGGTATAGTCCACATACCAGCTAATTACACTACAGGTGTCTCGGTTCTAGGCGAGTCTCTCCAACTGTCCCCACGTCCAAATTACGGCTTTATGTATTTCTGGGCCGTCCCCTCTTCCAATTTCCTTGGGGGTTCCAGGTGAGGTCTTGTCTTGTTATGTTGGATGCAAACTTGTGAAGGGTGTGACCTTTCCATCTTCAGCGTCTCTGAAGGATACCTAATTCAATGGGCTGCTGCTTTGTTCTTTGCCACAGTTCCTAGAGATCTTGTCTGGCCAGCGGATCATAAGAATCATCCTCAGGCAGATATTGATGAATACCTGGATTTTATTCATGGTAGTGATGGTGGTTCTCCAGATCTCTGCTCCGTAAAGTAGCATTGTACAAACATACAGTATAAGTCTTGTAATTATTTTTTGTAAAAAGATATATTAGTGTAAACAAACAAACAAACAAAAAAGTACATATTTCATTTTAAGAACAAAAGGGTTCGCTTTCAGAAGTTGTTGTCGCACCACTCTTCAAAAGTAATGTGAAATCAGATTTTGAATAGCGATTCCGTTTTAGACTTCTAAACGTGACAGACGGACAGACTTCAAATAACTTACAACAGCTTCTAACGTTTGGACAGCTGTTAAAAATTACTTTTCTTTTCCAAATTTTTCCTGAAATTTTTATCTTCTCTGAGATCCTTATTTTAATCATAGGATGCACGTATTTGCATCGAGAGAGCAAAATTGAAGGACCCCCACGTGACAGTGCTAGCACATGTCGTCTGCTCTTCCTAAGAAAAGAAAATTAAAAGCGCAAATTGAAGAGGTGGAAGAAAATCTTAGAAGCAAAGACCTAAAAAAAAATTACAAAAAAAAAAAAATGAAAACATTTCAATTTACGCGATTGAATTTAACCAGATTGTTTTTTCCTTTCTCTTATTTTTTTTCCTTCTCTTATTTCCAATTAAGCTGAAACAGAATAGACCTTGAATTCTGACGAAGATAAAGATACCACAAAGTCTTAGAGACAGTGTGGATATCGAGAGACAACTGGCTGCAGTTGAGTACTCAGCACGAGAGAAATAACTCACCAGGCTCTGCCCAGGTCCGAGTGTTTGCTCTGATGTTCATGCGAAGAACTTATTTCACTCGAGTGCCCACCAACCACAGGAGCTGGAGATAGCTGTCATTACTGGGAGGTGGGGGGGGGGGGGAGACAGACGTGTACTCGTGAGGGCGAACTGACCTTATTAACTGGAGTGGCCAGGGTTAGGCTCTGGAATGAATAATTCGTACGCTTTTAGCTATGTCAACCTTGGATCAGGCTTTAATAAGATAAAGTTTAATTAGGGTAATACATTCAGTTTGAACTCCAGGCCTGTTAAAATAATAGTATTCTTTCTAGCATTAAAATTAAATCGAATAGATTTTCTTTGGAACAATGTAAAGATATTCTCAGGATTTTTTAAGCGATAAAATAGTATGTAATGTATAGATGGCATACCAGATTTGGAAGCATAGAAATCATTAAATGACATGTAAATACATGTAAGCTGCACTGGCTTTATAAACAAAAAACTAGCCATATATTACCCGAGGCCAGCGGGTCTTAATTTGCATATAACTGAAATAGTTACTGATATAGTGCATTAGAAACAATTAAAGAAAATAATAATGTTATAAGTAAAGCGAATACATGAATAATGAATTCATGAATAAAAAAATATTATGAATGGAGCTAAAAATAGCTATTTGACCTGAATCCAATTTATTTTATGAAAGAATTGGCTTGTGTATAGATCTACATTTAGAAGCACGCGATATCAAGAATAAAGTTGCATTAATGGCGAACGAATGTATGTAAAAATGCTTTAGAAAAAAAATTGAATGTTAATTTGATTAAAATATGAAATGAATGGACTATAATTAGTATGTTCATGTGTTTAAGTATAAAATTATCTTTGCGAAGAGAAGCTCTATCATCTTAGAGTTCAATTAGACCTAGGAAAAGAGAGATGTGTAACATTTCGGTCTTGTCTAAAGTCTAATGAAAGAATGTACGTCAGGAATTCTAAATTCGCAGATATAAGGAAAAATTTATTTATTTTCGAGATAGCAAAAAAAAAAAAAGTAATTGCCACTAGTTAATTGGCTAAATGATTAATTTTAAAATATATATACATCTGACTTGTCAGGTAAAAGAAATATTTGTACAAAATTTCAGCTTGATCCGAGATTGGGTGTTGGACAAATAACGTATACAAACTTTTTACCAGACAGACAGACAGAGGGAGTTGATATAAGCTTTGTAAAAATAAGAAATATGAAAAGAAGTTATGTGAAGTAAGAAATTCTATTAATGTAGATGTTGTGGATGTTTTGATACGTAGCTCTTGACAGGTAATCAAACCTTCCATGTAAACATTTATTGACCCTCCACACACACACACATTCTTTATAAAGTTGGACATGTTGTTAAATAAATAAAAAAAAAACACTTACTTCTTATTGCAAATATCTCCAGGCTTTAAAAAAAAATTCACATGATGTTAAAACATTTTCAGTGTATCTACTTCAATCTAATTGTTCTTGCATTTCAATACTCACACGAGCATCTTTCCCTGGTCTCTTTTATACCAGACTCATGCAATAGATTCGTAGTCCAAGTATATGTATTACATTAGTCAATATGGCAATGGTTCTGTAGTAAAACGCTTGTCTTCTAAACCGGATGGTCCCGGGTTCGAATCCTGGTGAAGTCTGTGATTTTTAATTTCGGGATATTTAGGGCGCCTCTGAGTCTACTCAGTTCTAATGGGTACCTAAAATTAGTTGGGGAAAAGTAAAGGCGTTTGGTCATCAGAACAGACGACCTTTACATCATCTGCCCTATATACCGCATGGTCTGAAAGGGGAATTATTACAATATATCAATATATATACACACACATATACACTTCATTCAAAAGTATATATTAAAATATTTGCGTCTATATAAAGTTTGCCTATATAAAGTCAACCCATTTCTTCTAGTCAGACGATTCTAATTAAATGTTCTTTATAAATTAACGGACCCGAGGATGTTTAGTCACGAGGAAGCTCTGCTCTGGTGAGTGCTACATTTTTTTTTAAATTAAAGGGTAACTCCGATGGTTTTGACAATTTTTGATATAATATGTGTTTTGATTTATAGATAATGAATATATTATTCTTTTTTTTTTATTTGCAAGAATAACTTAGTAATTGATGTTTTTGTGACATAATTTTTCTGCGCATCCAAAACAGTCAGATTTTCACTGAATTTCTGTGTGACGTCACGACGGTGCACTCAAATCCTATTGATACTCATTGATAGGGAGGCGAAAAAGAAATTATCTTTGATAAAAAAAAATTTTTCGTTATTACATCATTAAAATACTTTAAAAGAAATTTCTAATGGTGTATAAATTATGACTGTATGTTTGACCGTAAGAAAATTATGATTTTTTTGTGCTGTTTCGACCTAACATTGGTTGACATGGAAAAAGTGATGAGAGAGCTTGACGCTGGCTCAGCCGGCGAGACACACCCCCAATGTCAAAAGTTAAAAAGTTGGAATTGAGTTTCGTAGACGATAGATCTACTTATTAAATAAGAAATTTAATAGTAGATCTAGTATTCGTAGTAAATTTCTAGCTCACAAATCTGATTTCATTTATATTTATGAACTTCAGTTGTTTAAAATGTCTCAGTAGTATCATTAATTGAATTCTTTGGCCTGGAAATCCAATGTATTGTTGGTACTGCACCTGGTATTAAATTCAATTTTATTTTTAAATCCCATTTCCACAGCAGTGAAGTTGCTGAAACAGCTTCTCTCAAAATGGTTTGAGCATAAACAGGAATTAGCTAATGCCTTTGTAAAATATTTGCTCTTCAGGCGAATAAATTTTCCCCATTTTCCCTTTAAAACTTCATCTCTTGGAAACAAATGAAAATTGAAAAGAGACACTAATTTCTGTATCAGCATACTTGCTGATTTTATCTTTGTGATTGGAACTACTGCAACAAGCTGAAGAACAATATTTAATTTTCTTCAAGTAGAAATAGAGGTTTATATACAATGACCGATTATAAATCAACGTGGAGACTAGATCTAGTTGTGAAGCGTAACAATAAATGCGATCCGATAGGTCTAGATCTAGACTAGAGAGTTTATCTGTTATATAGGTTTAGATCTATATTTAGCCAGCACCTTCGTGACGTCACGTTTTTAAAAACTAAAAACATCTCGCAGAACCCCGTTTTTTGGGGGGCGTGGAGAATTTTCTGTCTAATTTATTAAATATAAAATTTTCCGAGCATTTAAATAAAAAATGATATAATGTTTACTATTACAACTTTTTACGCAGAATTTAAATATGTCAATAACTAAAATTTGAAAAACTATCGGAGTTTCCCTTTAATTAGACACTATTGATTTCTTTAGTCAAATTTCGTTCAACTTGAAAATCAGATTTCTGTCTTTATTAAAAAGAGTTCCTCCCGCTGTCCTTTCATATACCAAGCATATAATAGTTCAAATAATATAAAAACAAGAATTAAGGAAATCGGACTTTAGAGTATTTTTAAAAGCATGTAGTAAAATAAAGTTTCTTTTGGACATTGAATATCGGCTTAGAAAACGGACATTTTGAGTCCTAACCCTCCTATCGGATGACTTTTCCTTTACAGTTTCCTCTTCTTCTTTCCTTGTTGTTATTTTCAAATTTAATGAGCACTGAGTCTGTGGGCTTAAAGTTCAGCGGTGCGTGTGTGTGTGTTTGGAAGGGAGGAATATTGAGCCCTGAGACAGAGCCTGGAGAGAGGAGGTTTGGATGAGGGAGAGGCTGGAGAGAGGAGGTTTGGATGAGGGAGAGGCTGGAGTTTGTGATCACGTCTGACTGGAGTGATGGGACCCAAGAGTTTTAAAAAAAATCTGGAAAAATTAATGAGGACTAAGCCGGTTGTCTCTCTTGGACTGTTTAAATATAAGCGTGGTTTGAGGGGGTCAGAGGGGAAGTTATTTTGTAGACATTCGCGACTTCATTAAAGGGTTTGGAGTTTAATTACATATTTGTGTTTATGTTTTGTTTAGATTTTGTCGGATTTATTTTGAGCCCTTATGGCTTAAAGTAAGCAGTGATTTAGAAATACATTAGTAGGCTACATTCTAGTTGTAAGAACCATTCAGTAGTCATTATCGATTGCAAAAGAAAAAAAAATTGTTAATATTTTGTTGCTGGGATTTTTGTTTTTACGCATCACACTGATAAGAGTTTCTAGTTTGAACAGTAATATCATATAGCGCTTTGTTTTTACGCATCTCACTAATAAGAGTTTCTAGTTTGAACAGTAATATCATATAGCTCTTTGCTTTGTTTTTACTCATCACACTGATAAGAGTTTCTAGTTTGAACTGTAATATCATATAGATCTTTGTTTTTACGCATCACACTGAAAAGAGTTTTTAGTTTGAACAGTAATATCATATAGTTCTTTGTTTTTACGCATCACACTGATAAGAGTTTCTAGTTTGAACAGTAATATCATATAGCTCTTTGCTTTGTTTTTACGCATCACACTGATAAGAGTTTCTAGTTTGAACTGTAATATCATATAGATCTTTGTTTTTACGCATCACACTGATAAGAGTTTCTAGTTTGAACTGTAATATCATATAGCTCTTTGCTTTGTTTTTACGCATCACACTGATAAGAGTTTCTAGTTTGAACAGTAATATCATATAGCTCTTTGTTTTTACGCATCACACTGATAAGAGTTTCTAGTTTGAACAGTAATATCATATAGCTCTTTGTTTTTAAATATCATTTTTGTTTTCATTCTCAATGTTGAATACATTTGTTTCTTAGTTTCTTAACGACCAATATTTTGTTTTATTTTTATTTTATTATTTTGTAAACATACAAATAAACTAACTGAAAAGCTTACACTTTTTGCTGCTGTGGTAATGTGGTAACTCTCCTGTAGTTCATGGCTTTTGTGGTCACATAGCTTCTGTGCTTCACGATTTTTTTTTGGTTATACTGCTTCTGAAGCCAATTAACTTAATAAGTAACTTTCACCTTTCAGACCCAGTGATTTATGGGGCAGAGGACGTAAATTTTATGTTTCTATGGCCCACGGTTAACGAGGGTGTCATCTGGCCAGCACAACGACCAACCTTTCTCCAATTAATGTCATGTACCCATTAAAGCTGGTGGACTCAGAGGCGCCATGAATATCCCGAAAGTAAAAATCCCAGTCTTCACCAGGATTCGAACCCGGGACCCCTGGTTCTGAAGCCAAGCGCTTTAACACTCAGGTACCACGCCTTCCAATTTTGCTACTGTAGTCTAAAATTTCACAAGCCATACAGCGTCTGTGATCTACAACATTTGTGGCCGTACAGCTTCTGTGATCTACAAGTGTGTTCGGTCCTACAGTTCCAGTGGTCTTTCATCTTATGAGGTCTACAAGTGTGTTCGGTCCTACAGTTCCAGTGGTCTTTCATCTTATGAGGTCTACAAGTGTGTTCGGTCCTACAGTTCCAGTGGTCTTTCATCGTATGAGGTCTACAAGTGTGTTCGGTCCTACAGTTCCAGTGGTCTTTCATCTTATGAGGTCTACAAGTGTGTTCGGTCCTACAGTTCCAGTGGTCTTTCATCGTATGAGGTCTACAAGTGTGTTCGGTCCTACAGTTCCAGTGGTCTTTCATCTTATGAGGTCTACAAGTGTGTTCGGTCCTACAGTTCCAGTGGTCTTTCATCTTATGAGGTCTACAAGTGTGTTCGGTCCTACAGTTCCAGTGGTCTTTCATCGTATGAGGTCTACAAGTGTGTTCGGTCCTACAGTTCCAGTGGTCTTTCATCTTATGAGGTCTACAAGTGTGTTCGGTCCTACAGTTCCAGTGGTCTTTCATCTTATGAGGTCTACAAGTGTGTTCGGTCCTACAGTTCCAGTGGTCTTTCATCGTATGAGGTCTACAAGTGTGTTCGGTCCTACAGTTCCAGTGGTCTTTCATCGTATGAGGTCTACAAGTGTGTTCGGTCCTACAGTTCCAGTGGTCTTTCATCGTATGAGGTCTACAAGTGTGTTCGGTCCTACAGTTCCAGTGGTCTTTCATCGTATGAGGTCTACAAGTGTGTTCGGTCCTACAGTTCCAGTGGTCTTTCATCGTATGAGGTCTACAAGTGTGTTCGGTCCTACAGTTCCAGTGGTCTTTCATCGTATGAGGTCTACAAGTGTGTTCGGTCCTACAGTTCCAGTGGTCTTTCATCGTATGAGGTCTACAAGTGTGTTCGGTCCTACAGTTCCAGTGGTCTTTCATCGTATGAGGTCTACAAGTGTGTTCGGTCCTACAGTTCCAGTGGTCTTTCATCGTATGAGGTCTACAAGTGTGTTCGGTCCTACAGTTCCAGTGGTCTTTCATCGTATGAGGTCTACAAGTGTGTTCGGTCCTACAGTTCCAGTGGTCTTTCATCGTATGAGGTCTACAAGTGTGTTCGGTCCTACAGTTCCAGTGGTCTTTCATCGTATGAGGTCTACAAGTGTGTTCGGTCCTACAGTTCCAGTGGTCTTTCATCTTATGAGGTCTACAAGTGTGTTCGGTCCTACAGTTCCAGTGGTCTTTCATCGTATGAGGTCTACAAGTGTGTTCGGTCCTACAGTTCCAGTGGTCTTTCATCTTATGAGGTCTACAAGTGTGTTCGGTCCTACAGTTCCAGTGGTCTTTCATCTTATGAGGTCTACAAGTGTGTTCGGTCCTACAGTTCCAGTGGTCTTTCATCTTATGAGGTCTACAAGTGTGTTCGGTCCTACAGTTCCAGTGGTCTTTCATCGTATGAGGTCTACAAGTGTGTTCGGTCCTACAGTTCCAGTGGTCTTTCATCTTATGAGGTCTACAAGTGTGTTCGGTCCTACAGTTCCAGTGGTCTTTCATCTTATGAGGTCTACAAGTGTGTTCGGTCCTACAGTTCCAGTGGTCTTTCATCTTATGAGGTCTACAAGTGTGTTCGGTCCTACAGTTCCAGTGGTCTTTCATCGTATGAGGTCTACAAGTGTGTTCGGTCCTACAGTTCCAGTGGTCTTTCATCTTATGAGGTCTACAAGTGTGTTCGGTCCTACAGTTCCAGTGGTCTTTCATCGTATGAGGTCTACAAGTGTGTTCGGTCCTACAGTTCCAGTGGTCTTTCATCGTATGAGGTCTACAAGTGTGTTCGGTCCTACAGTTCCAGTGGTCTTTCATCGTATGAGGTCTACAAGTGTGTTCGGTCCTACAGTTCCAGTGGTCTTTCATCGTATGAGGTCTACAGCTCATTATGTCTAGGTTCTCACTTGCACATCCCCTTGCTTCCCAAAGAATTTATTAGGTGTACGCAATGTTAATTGGATCGAGACCAGTCGTCTTAGAAGGCCTGAACACTGACCTGCAACGTCGCAACATGTGGGCAGTTTAGACCAATAGCTCGTTGCAACGTCACAGGTCTGTAAGACTTGGCAACGAGCAATTAGTCTCCACTGCCCACAAGTTTCGACGTCGCAGGTCAGTATTGAGGCCTGCTATTACGAATGTCTCGATTGGATCATGCCTGAGATTCTATTGTTCTTCATCACAACCTAACCTTTTGCGACCAATCGAATCGCCTGTCTAGTCCACGAGACAATTTGAAATGTGACCCCGGTAGATCTAATCATTACACCGGTTAAAAAAAACAACACACAACTAAATTGATTTACGTTGGTGAAGTTTTTTTTTTCCTTTGGTTTAGAAGGAACCATTGCCGGATGTGGCCCATGGATAACCTTGTGTCTGGGGCTTGAGGGAAGCTAGCGAGTTCTCTCCACTTTATTCAGGCATAAAACTGATTTTTTTTTTAAAAACGTTTCTTGGTTCATGAAGCACGCTAGGATAAAACCCAGAACCCGGAAAAAATAAAGTACAATTTGATGTTCCAGGAAAGTTCAGATAAGAAAACATTCAAATTAATGTCAATGAAAAACCCAGAAAATAAAATGTACGCTAGCATGTTCTAAGATAACCCAGGCCACGTAGATTTACGAAAATAGTTTATCGCTATAGAACTTTAACTTTCAACTTGTCTTTTTTTTAATACAAGAACAGTGGCGTAGCTAGAAATTTGCCATCATTTGGGGGCCCGGGGGAGGGCTTGACCTCTTTGGGGGCCGCTGCATTTTGCGTAATATTTATTATTTAATGTAAAAACAATTTTTGGGGGCTCCCCTCAAGTGGTGGCCCGGGGAGGATTTTCAAATTCTCCCCACCCTAGCTACGCCTCTGCACAAGAACAAAACGGTAACAGCCGAACACAAACAATACACAATGTTTCATCTTCTATGTTCTAATTGCAATTTACTTTAGGTTTCTCACAGTAAAATACCCATTTCAGATCTCGCGGCAGATGATGTTAAGGTAATTTTTTTCTGTGGCTGACGGTTAACAGGGGGTGTCACAATGACCCGCCTTTACTTTTCCCCAGCTAATGTCAGGTACCCATTAGAGTTGGGAGGGGACGTGCAGAAAAAAAACCTAACTCCAAAAACCCAGTTTTCACCCAGACTCGGTTCGGGAGTCAAGCACTTTTAACACTCGGCCAGCACGCCCTACATCAAGTTTATTACGCAATAGATAATTATACGACATTTCGAAATAAAGCATCTTTCTATCAAGTAAGAAGATACGCTGTTTAAAAACAAACAACATGTGACATTTTAAAAATTTTATAAGGAGAAGTAACTATATATAGAAATGAATGGAAACCAAACTACGACTCAGGTCCAAACTCTGCACAATTATTTATGGTCGAAGACTTCAAGTGAATCTATGTGTAAAATAATCAATTAGGGAATCAATTAATTTTGTTCTATAAAGAGATAGTAGGGGCCTACTAAGTTAAGGGGAGATAAGCCTGGTGTAGAGAATGAGGTCGTTCGCTAAAATTTGTTAAAACTAACTATAGACTATAAAAGCTTCTACTTTTATAAGTACTTGGATAGTAAAGTTTCCTCTGTAAGGCCTTGCGACCTATAGGGCAGATGATATTAATGTCATCTCTTTCATTGGCCAACGGTTAACGAGCAGGGTGTCATGTGGCCAACACAACGACCAACAGCATTTACTTTCTTTAACTAACGTCAGGTACCCATTAGAGTTGAGTGTACTCAGGGGCGCCCTAAAAATGCCGAAATTCAAAATCCCAGCCTTCGCCGAGAAAAGTAACTTGTTAGAGTTTAGGTCATTGGTTAATATGCATGACTAAATGCATGACGCGTAGGATGTAATCATCTTTTTTTTAAAGTAACGTCTGTATTATATAAGATAAGATACATTACGGCTGACTAAGCCATGTGTTGTTGTTTTTTAAGCCAAATTTAAATTTCTTTTATTGAACTTAGAAAAATTATAAAGATCAAACTAGAGTTTATTTCGTGTGGTCAAACTAGAGTTTATTTCGTGTGGTCAAACTAGAGTTTATTTTCTGTGGTCAATCTAGAGTTTATTTCGTGTGGTCAAACTAGAGTTTATTTCGTATGGTCAAACTAGAGTTTATTTCGTGTGGTCAACGAGCTAGTAATTCTTTTGTCAACGATATACATTACATTTCTAGGAAAATCGTTAGAGCCGTTTTTGAGATTCGTCTCCAGTATTCATGAAGTTCTGACTTGAATAGAGGTATTGTAATATGGGACTTCAAAAGCTAACAAATTATGGAGATGTTTTGTATTTATTGATATGTTGGGAATATTCGAAACTTAGAGTAATGAAAGCTCTAGACAGTATTTGTAATTAACGTGAATGTCGTGGGTTCGATCCCCCAGAGTGTCTAATTTTGTTTCTCTTCCAAGGACAAATAAAATATGAATGTGTAGTTGACTCTAGTGTTTGACTTCACATCAAGTAGGAATCATTTTTTTAAAATAATATTATGCCTATCGTTCTTATGTAATCGAAAACTTCTAGAATATATATAGATATTACATCAAAATAACAGCAAATTTTTAAAAAATGCTTTATGACCATATATAGGTAACATGAAAAAAATATTTGATAAAACAATAGTTAACAAACGGTACACGTTCCACTCATTGGCACATTTTATACCTCTACCCGATTTCCCCTCCCCCTTATTTCCGAAAAAAAAAAATGCTGGTTATGCGCATGTCTAAAATAAAATGTTAATTATAGGCTTTTAGATCCAGACTTAGAAGACGGTGTGAGAATGTATTTACTTTTTTTAACTCCTAAATGAATACATGCGGGAATAACCACTGACGTATGTGTCTTCAAGATATAGATTGTCAGATTGTCTAATCCTACGGACCAAATTTAAATTAATTTTTTTGTTTTTTATACTTTAAAAAATTATAAAGGTCGAACTGTGTTTGCCTTACATGGCAAATTAGCTTGTGTCTTTTTTTTGTGAAGAAAATTGTTAGAGCCGCTTTCGAGATAAATGTCTATCTAGGTTGTTGTTTTTTTTTTTGACCCGATGAAGAATTTGCAAGCTGAATAGAGGGATTGTAAAAGTTACTGCTGTAAGATTTTGATATCAAAATGCAGAACGATAAAGTTAACAACCACAACTTGATTACAAAAACATTACAAAAACATTACAAAAAGACTTGAAAAAGAAAATGTTTACAATAGGGCCAGAAGATAATAACCCGTCCCCAGGACACCCCTCTCTCCCCTTCCCCAAAACTACCCTTTGATGGAAGAAGAAAACAATAAAGATAACAGATTCCTCAAATCAACCCCACGCAGACAACCGATGCCGAATCCAATTGTGTATCGGAGTTATAAATTATTTCAACTGCTGAGTACACTCTGGAAAAGGGGGGGGGGGTGCGAGGGGGACAAAAATGGCGGCTCTGCTGCTCGGAAAGAGAGAACGCTAGGAGAAAGGAAGCGTCTTTACCGCCTGGGCGACACTCTCTGGTCTGTCAAGACACGCGTGCGGCTAAAGGATTGAACAGTAAGATGACATTGAATATTGATTTTTTCACATGTTGAGAATCGATATGAGCCCTAGTATCGAATTTTTGTTTTCTTCGAGGTGTCTTCGGCAGCCAGCCATTCGTTAAGTCATTGTTTCAGGTTATTGTTTCCTGTTATAGTTTTCTATTGTTTTTTACATAACATAAAAATATTATTAGATTGTATTTTGTCTAAACGGCTCTAGACTACAAAATAGATCGACTGAATGGAGAAAGAAAAAGTTTTTTTTGAGGGTTGATTTTGGATTTTTGAGTGTTTTGACAACTAGATACATATGAGTTGTACTCGACTAATGATTGTATTATGTCATTGAATGGATTTAGGAATACACATATATATGTACGTTTGGTCTTGTGGTTTGTACTCCGAACTGTCGTCCCGATAGTCCCTGGGTCAAAGCCTGCTCGCTGCCACCCTCCTCGTCCTACGAGAGGTTTGGGCTACGATGTAATAATCTTAAAATCTAAATCATATAAAACAACTATAAGAGAAGATTTAAAAATACTTTAAAAAAAAAGCATTGTATTAAATTTTAACGTAATCACACTATAAAAGCTTTGATTTAAAAAAAGGGGGGGAATAACCTGAATTTGAACTCACGGCTCTCGCCTTCTAAAGCCGACATTCTCATCACTCTGCTAGTGAGGTGCATATGAAAATAGAAGATTGTATAGTTATCTAGTGTTTATTTCAAACTAACTTTAAATCGGCGACCTATAAAGGGGACTAACCCTAACCCAAACACTTCAGTCGAAATACGGACAGATTGAGTTGATATCAACTTTGTAAAAATAAAAATTAACTTGATATACTGTCCTAAACTGAATAACTGGATAACTAAGTACAATATAAATAAAACATAATTAAAGTTATCCAGAACCTCTACAAGGATACCACCAGTGCGGTGTGCTTCAACAATAATATTGAAGACTGGTTAAAAACCACAATTGGAATAAGACAAGGCTGCCTACTTTCACCAACACTTTTCAATGTCTTCCTTGTAAGGATAATGGAAGATGCTCTCGAAGGCTATGAAGTTACTGTAAGCATTGGAGGAAGAAAAATTACTAACTTGCGCTACGCAGATGACATTGATGGTCTAGCAAGGACAGAAGAACTAGCTGACTTAGTGATGCGCATTGACAAGACTTCCACAGCATATGGCATGCAAATAAATGCCAAAAAAAAAAAAAATATGACCAAATAGGGCTTTAAAAGGGGCATCAGTATTGGAGGTGAAAAGCTGACTAGTGTTAGCAGCTTCAAATACCTCGCAGCTATTGTCTCAGATGAGGGAACAAAACCTGAACTATTGGCCCGAATAACACAGTCCACAGCAGCTCTTTCAAAACTTAAAATAATACGGAAAAACAAAGGCTTAGCCCTTGGCACCAAAACCTGACTGATGCGCTCCCTGGTCATGGCCACATTTTTGTATATGCTTGTCAGTCTTGGACGCTGACTGCAGAGCTAGAGAGGAGGATCCTAGCAATGGAACTGAGATGCTACAGAAGGATCCTAGGTATCGCATTCAAAGATTAGAGATATGTTTACTACAGCGATTGGACCCCATGATGACCTGCTAACTATCGTAAAAAAACGCAAGCTTAAAATCTATGGCCTTATTACAAGATCTTCGGGGCTCGCAAAGACCTTCCTGCAGGGAACAGTACCAGAAAAAAGAAGAAGAAGAAGCAGACAGAGAAAGTGATGGGAAGACAACATAAAAGAATGGACAGGCCTGCCGTTGAAAGAGGTTCTAACTAAGGCAAAAGACATAGAGGAATGGAGAAAGACGGTTGACGAGTCTTGCTTGGTGCCCAAACGGTCCAATAGACTAAGGGATAGGTAAATGTAAAACTATCCTAAATACTGCTATCACACACTCAACATACAGAATAAAGATCTGCTTATTCTCATGGTAAAACTTAATCACACACACACACACACTCATTCTTCATTAAAATCTATCACATACACAAAATGCTTACTCATGCTCTCGCTCAACCTATACAACACACACACACATGCTAGTTCAAATCCAATTTATTTCCTTTCCTTCTGACGTCGTCCTTAAGGTACTCAACTAACTTGTCTCCACTCCTTTTTGATAGCTTCAACCTCTTCAGATAATTTTTTTTTCTCATACTCAGCAAACCCCTCCCCACCGGCCATCAGCATTCCCCTTTATTATTTAGTCTGACCAACGGTCAGCTAAAACGCCAGTCGAGTGTCGAGTGGAATTGGATGTTCTTCTTACAGACACTGAACTAATTAGACACACTGGACTTAAAACAATGAAGTCGCGGCAAGGTTACAGCGAGCTAATGACTTGGTCAGAATTATTCCTGACAGTAACGACAGTAGTTCTGCAACCATCCCTCCACACAGCTGATCTATCCTAATGAACGTCAGGTAGTGATACAGTTTGGGATGAGCTGAGTGGAGGTTCTGCAAGGGTGTAGCACTGTGTGCTGCAAGCTGCCTAATGATATCAGGTCAGCGCTCTTGAGTTTTACTTTACGCAACTTATTGAGCGATTGTTTTTCTCTTGATAACTGATAAACGTCATATTAAAAATAGTGGAACATTTTCAGCACTCCCCTCCCCCCCCCCCCTTTCCTCGAGAAAGAATCCTGGTGAAGAGAATGTATAGATCTACTGACTTTATAAAATTCCAAAATCCAAAGATAGACTATTAGATCTAGACTTAGAAGACAATGAGCAAAAATGGCATAAACAATAATTGATTAAACTCTTGAATTAATAACACCTTACATTCGGATTCGGATATTCCCGAACGCGATAGTCCTTTCAAAACCGATACTGGATCTAGATCTAGAACTATTTCTCTAGCCAAATTTAAATTTTCTTTTGTTTTTTTTTTTACTTTGAAAATTATAACGGTCTAACTAGAGTTTTCCAGTGTGGCCAACTATCAATTCTTTTCTCAGCGATAGACATCAATAGTTAAATTTCTCATAAAATGATATCCACGTTCCTGCACCCTACAAGAAGTTGCGACTTGAATAGAGGTATTTTAAAAATGCATGAGTGTTAATTTGCTGCTCTGATCCTATATATAAAAAAACTAATCTCTGAACCCACCTATTGTGATCATTTATATAAAAAGGCTTTTATAGGACTTCTCTAGTGTGGCTCTTTATTTTAAAAAAGGGTTGTCTGATTACTGTGATTCCTGTATCTGAATGCTGTCGTCTGATACTTCTAAGATAGACCGGAAGTGTGAGAAAAGAGGGGTCAAGGTTTTCAAACGAATTCTCTGAGAAATTGATTGACGATAGAGACAACGTCGTGACGCACGTCTAGGGCGCCAGGCTTAGAATCTATTCACCCCATTGGCGCCCTGCTTACAATAATAGATCCTGGTCTTCTCGACCTTGACTTAGGACAATTTTCTTTTTTTTTCGACCGCCCCACCCCATTTTTGTCTCTTCTGTCTTTACAGAAGAGACATTTTGTGTCTAGCTACAACTCTTCTTCTTCTTCTTCGTTCTCGATGTTATGTTGGAAAGTTCAGATGACTAGACCAATATATGAGATGAACTGCGCAGTGGTTTCCAAATCAGGGAGCTCTCCATATAGTTTTCTTAGTTCCCCTTGTGGTCTATAGGGCAGATGATGTAAGGGTCATCTGTTTCTGTGGATTACGGTTAAGGAGGTGCCATGTGGCCAGCACAACGACCAACCGCCTTTACTTTTCCCAAATTAATGTCAGCTGGGTGGATTCAGAGGCGCCCGAAGGTCTCGAAATTAAAACTCCCAGTCTTCACCAGGATTCGAACCCCGGACTCGGGGCCGCTCAGCCACCACGCCTCGAAAACCCCTTTAACTCATTCCGTACACTCGTTCTCATTCCCCTCGGGTGTCTATATGGGACGCTGCTCGTGAAAACACAGTCTTGTGATAGACGAGAAGGTTTGGTCTCTAGAATCTTATAGAAGGAACCTTAATTGATACAGTGCTTTGCGAATGTGGTCAGCGACAGTAACTTTATTGATACAGTGCTTTGCGAATGTGGTCAGCGACAGTAACTTATTTGATACAGTGCTTTGCGAATGTTGTCAGCGACAGTAACTTATTTGATACAGTGCTTTGCGAATGTTGTCAGCGACAGTAACTTATTTGATACACAGTGCTTTGCGAATGTGGTCAGTGACAGTAACTTATTTGATACAGTGCTTTGCGAGTGTGGTCAGCGACAGTAACTTATTGATACAGTGCTTTGCGAATGTGGTCAGCGACAGTAACTTATTTGATACAGTGCTTTGCGAATGTGGTCAGCGACAGTAACTTATTTGATACAGTGCTTTGCGAATGTGGTCAGCGACAGTAACTTATTTGATACAGTGCTTTGCGAATGTGGTCAGCGACAGTAACTTATTTGATACAGTGCTTTGCGAATGTGGTCAGCGACAGTAACTTATTTGATACAGTGCTTTGCGAATGTGGTCTGCGACAGTAACTTATTTGATACAGTGCTTTGCGAATGTGGTCAGCGACAGCACCTTGAGTACAGCAAGGAAATCGTAGCATTATGGAAGCTGCAGGTGCGTGTTTACATAGGCTAATAAAGTCCGATATCTCTTTGAGTTAAGATACAGATGATGGGATGACAAGGGAGGGGAGTGAAAGAAGAGATGAGAGACAGAAGGACAAATATTGATTTTAGATTTTGAAGTGAATTGAAATATTTGTGCAAATCTTATAGCAACTCACTCTTTCTGGTGTTGGAAAGTTCAGATGACTAGACCAATATATGAGATGAACTGCGCAGTGGTTTCCAAATCAGGGAGCTCTCCATATAGTTTTCTTAGTTCCCCTTGTGGTCTATAGGGCAGATGATGTAAGGGTCATCTGTTTTTGTGGATTACGGTTAAGGAGGTGCCATGTGGCCAGCACAACGACCAACCGCCTTTACTTTTCCCAAATTAATGTCAGCTGGGTGGATTCAGAGGCGCCCGAAGGTCTCGAAATTAAAACTCCCAGTCTTCACCAGGATTCGAACCCCGGACTCGGGGCCGCTCAGCCACCACGCCTCGAAAACCCCTTTAACTCATTCCGTACACTCGTTCTCATTCCCCTCGGGTGTCTATATGGGACGCTGCTCGTGAAAACACAGTCTTGTGATAGACGAGAAGGTTTGGTCTCTAGAATCTTATAGAAGGAACCTTAATTGATACAGTGCTTTGCGAATGTGGTCAGCGACAGTAACTTTATTGATACAGTGCTTTGCGAATGTGGTCAGCGACAGTAACTTATTTGATACAGTGCTTTGCGAATGTTGTCAGCGACAGTAACTTATTTGATACACAGTGCTTTGCGAATGTGGTCAGTGACAGTAACTTATTTGATACAGTGCTTTGCGAGTGTGGTCAGCGACAGTAACTTATTGATACAGTGCTTTGCGAATGTGGTCAGCGACAGTAACTTATTTGATACAGTGCTTTGCGAATGTGGTCAGCGACAGTAACTTATTTGATACAGTGCTTTGCGAATGTGGTCAGCGACAGTAACTTATTTGATACAGTGCTTTGCGAATGTGGTCAGCGACAGTAACTTATTTGATACAGTGCTTTGCGAATGTAGTCAGCGACAGTAACTTATTTGATACACAGTGCTTTGCGAATGTGGTAAGCGACAGTAACTTATTTGATACACAGTGCTTTGCGAATGTGGTCAGTGACAGTAACTTATTTGATACAGTGCTTTGCGAGTGTGGTCAGCGACAGTAACTTATTTGATACAGTGCTTTGCGAATGTGGTCAGCGACAGTAACTTATTTGATACAGTGCTTTGCGAGTGTGGTCAGCGACAGTAACTTATTTGATACAGTGCTTTGCGAATGTGGTCAGCGACAGTAACTTATTTGATACAGTGCTTTGCGAATGTGGTCAGCGACAGTAACTTATTTGATACAGTGCTTTGCGAATGTGGTCTGCGACAGTAACTTATTTGATACAGTGCTTTGCGAATGTGGTCAGCGACAGCACCTTGAGTACAGCAAGGAAATCGTAGCATTATGGAAGCTGCAGGTGCGTGTTTACATAGGCTAATAAAGTCCGATATCTCTTTGAGTTAAGATACAGATGATGGGATGACAAGGGAGGGGAGTGAAAGAAGAGATGAGAGACAGAAGGACAAATATTGATTTTAGATTTTGAAGTGAATTGAAATATTTGTGCAAATCTTATAGCAACTCACTCTTTCTGGTGTAAAAGTTTGTATGCGTTCTCTCTCCCACACCCATTCTCGGATCAACCTGAAACTTTGCACAGTTTTTCATTGGCATAGACAAGACATGAATCCATTTTTACAAAATTAACTAATTAGTCAAATAATTATTGATAATTAAATATTGGTAATTAATTATTTTGTTTCATATCGAATAAGATAAATAACTTCTACATTATTGATGGATATAGTTGTAAGTGTAATGTTCTTTCCTTTAGATAAGCTTTGTGTTTTGTTTTTATATTTTGATTATTAAGACTGTATACAGCTGATAGTTTTCAATAAAAGTTGTTGTTGTAGCTGTTGTTGTTTTTTTGGTTTATTTTTTTTAGTCAATCTAATGTAGACAGTTTTGTCGATTGTCAAATGATTGTTGTAAGAAACTATGTGTATATATGTGTTTCTTCATGTGTATCAGCCACTAACAATGATCAGAAAATGTTTATCATTATTTAAATAATAACTATTAAGGCAGATTCTATGCACAAAGCTTTACCCATTTTTTAGGACACGATTTAAAGCTACGTATAAACGCCCATTTATAAATATTATTGTTGTTACATTTAGACCATCACAGTTAATAGTGGACCTGGTCCCCTATTTGAATATCATCAATTATTCTGACAGCATTAATGAACTATTATAAATTCGTCTGTTTTTATTTTGTTTATAAATGATTTCAAGATAATAGCTTGATCATTCCTAATAATTTATATCTATGTATAACCTTCTAGATTTAGACCAACCTTTTAATGTTCCCATTAGGTACGTTTTGCAAAACACCGCTTCGGCGATAGACTGTCGATGTTTTAGAAAACACTCAACATTTTGTAATAAACATATTTTCTATACGAAAAAAATAAATACTTAAACATTTAAAAAAGACTTAAATCACTTTATTTTTTTAAAAAAAAGATAAGACAAAGTTTTAAATATTTAACAAATTAATAAAGTATAACAAGTATAACAAGTCAAAATGCGTCGAATGGATAACGAATGAAGCTACTGGACATTCTCATTTATTTCCTGTCATGTGGGCATTTTCAGGTATATAACATCAGAACTCCCATCCTGCACTTTCAAGCAAACATGATGTATCACATGACAGCTTAGTTCAGGTCCTAACCTCACCTGAACCACACACCTCCCCGTCCTTCATACAGCTTAGAATGGAATACTAACCGCTTTCAAAAAGGAAAAAAAAACTAATTAAATTTATGTTATTTAAAGTAACTGTGAATACATCCCTCATCTCTATGATCAGCGCAAAATATCATTTCACTTACTGACTGACGGATTTATGTATCAAGAGATTTCATTAACTGCCGTTCGGATTCGCATGAAATTTCGTACATCCGTACACAGTTTCCTTCAGTATTCACAGATACGGCTAAATATGTTGGGTTTCGTCTCCTTAGATAATGGAACACGTTCTTTCTCTCATACACTGTTCTCGGATCAAGTTGAAACTTTTAACAATTACTTATTGTACCTAACAAAACATAAATCAATTACTTATTGTAACTAACAAAACATAAATCAATTACTTATTGTAACTAACAAAACATAAATCAATTACTTATTGTAACTAACAAAACATAAATCAATTACTTATTGTAACTAACAAAACATAAATCAATTACTTATTGTAACTAACAAAACATAAATCAATTACTTATTGTAACTAACAAAACATAAATCAATTACTTATTGTAACTAACAAAACATAAATCAATTACTTATTGTAACTAACAAAATATAAATCAATTACTTATTGTAACTAACAAAACATAAATCAATTACTTATTGTACCTAACTTAACATAAATCAATTTTAAAAATTAACCAAGTAGTCAATTTATTTTGGGTAATTAATTATTGCGTTTGCGGTGGAATAAGAGAAAAACTTCTACGTTATTGATGGATATAGTTGTAAGCGATTTCATGTTGTGCCTTTAGCTGCAGCAAGTCGTAGATTATTGGAATAAAAAAAAAAACAAGGGAGGAGCGAAATGAAAGAATGAATGGACCGAGTGAAGAGGACTTCAGACTAAAACCTTTTACTTTCAGACACGAATAAAGAAACCTTGGAATATGTCTATTAATACAACGTCATTTCCCATTCTTTAAACAAAGTATCTTAAGCAGCAGTAGTTGTGGTTAGGGTCATCCTTGAAGTAGCAGTAGTTGTGGTTAGGATCATCCCTAGTACTTTCTCTTCAGTCAAGCAAACACTTGAATGTCTCTAGCGCTACTATTTCTAGTGTCTCACTTCAGTCAAGCAAACACTTGAATGTCTCTAGCGCTACTATTTCTAGTGTCTTACTTCAGTCAATCAAACACTTGAATGTCTCTAGCGCTACTATTTCTAGTGTCTCACTTCAGTCAAGCAAACACTTGAATGTCTCTAGCGCTACTATTTCTAGTGTCTCACTTCAGTCAAGCAAACACTTGAATGTCTCTAGCGCTACTATTTCTAGTGTCTCACTTCAGTCAAGCAAACACTTGAATGTCTCTAGCGCTACTATTTCTAGTGTCTCACTTCAGTCAAGCAAACACTTGAATGTCTCTAGCGCTACTATTTCTAGTGTCTCACTTCAGTCAAGCAAACACTTGAATGTCTCTAGCGCTACTATTTCTAGTGTCTCACTTCAGTCAAGCAAACACTTGAATGTCTCTAGCGCTACTATTTCTAGTGTCTCACTTCAGTCAAGCAAACACTTGAATGTCTCTAGCGCTACTATTTCTAGTGTCTCACTTCAGTCAAGCAAACACTTGAATGTCTCTAGCGCTACTATTTCTAGTGTCTCACTTCAGTCAAGCAAACACTTGAATGTCTCTAGCGCTACTATTTCTAGTGTCTCACTTCAGTCAAGCAAACACTTGAATGTCTCTAGCGCTACTATTTCTAGTGTCTCACTTCAGTCAAGCAAACACTTGAATGTCTCTAGCGCTACTATTTCTAGTGTCTCACTTCAGTCAAGCAAACACTTGAATGTCTCTAGCGCTACTATTTCTAGTGTCTCACTTCAGTCAAGCAAACACTTGGATGTCTCTAGCGCTACTATTTCTAGTGTCTCACTTCAGTCAAGCAAACACTTGAATGTCTCTAGCGCTACTATTTCTAGTGTCTCACTTCAGTCAAGCAAACACTTGAATGTCTCTAGCGCTACTATTTCTAGTGTCTCACTTCAGTCAAGCAAACACTTGAATGTCTCTAGCGCTACTATTTCTAGTGTCTCACTTCAGTCAAGCAAACACTTGAATGTCTCTAGCGCTACTATTTCTAGTGTCTCACTTCAGTCAAGCAAACACTTGAATGTCTCTAGCGCTACTATTTCTAGTGTCTCACTTCAGTCAAGCAAACACTTGAATGTCTCTAGCGCTACTATTTCTAGTGTCTCACTTCAGTCAAGCAAACACTTGAATGTCTCTAGCGCTACTATTTCTAGTGTCTCACTTCAGTCAAGCAAACACTTGAATGTCTCTAGCGCTACTATTTCTAGTGTCTCACTTCAGTCAAGCAAACACTTGAATGTCTCTAGCGCTACTATTTCTAGTGTCTCACTTCAGTCAAGCAAACACTTGGATGTCTCTAGCGCTACTATTTCTAGTGTCTCACTTCAGTCAAGCAAACACTTGAATGTCTCTAGCGCTACTATTTCTAGTGTCTCACTTCAGTCAAGCAAACACTTGAATGTCTCTAGCGCTACTATTTCTAGTGTCTCACTTCAGTCAAGCAAACACTTGAATGTCTCTAGCGCTACTATTTCTAGTGTCTCACTTCAGTCAAGCAAACACTTGAATGTCTCTAGCGCTACTATTTCTAGTGTCTCACTTCAGTCAAGCAAACACTTGAATGTCTCTAGCGCTACTATTTCTAGTGTCTCACTTCAGAACATTTCCAGCTTCTACGTTTTAACTTTAAAAAGAAATCAATTGTCTGCCCTTGGATTAAGCAGAAGAAAAGATGTGTGCACATCCATCTCTGTCTGGTATGTAACCTCATTGGACGTCCACTTCGTGTAATACAGTTTGCTTTAAGGTACTCCACAATTCGTTTTCAGAGACTGCAATTATGTTCTACCTCTTCCACAAGCTTCAAGGGTCAAAACTTTGATTTATCTATATAGCCTTGAAAGAGGGAATAAAAGGGAGCTAATGAACTAGCATCACAACATCTTCATGCTGTTTTCAATCATTCTTCTTGTTATGCTCGACTCTTAATGGCTTCGGTGAGGATAACTTCCGGTTTGTTATAACTCAGTCAGTCATGTGACCAGGGTTTCGATTTCTATTTTTTTAATTGAAGTAGCCTGTATGTTTGAATGAGTCAAGCTGTTCCTAATGTTAGAACACTTTCAGTTTTGTGGATATGTTGAGTCCTCTCCGATGCCACACTTGTTCTCAAAGTCTTGAATATTTTCTCCCTTCATTTTCCTAATTAGAGCTGCTAGCTTTGCCTTATTGAATATTTATTGTGTCACCCTTAGCAAGGCCAATATCGTTGAGCGTGCACATATTACAGATGAGAAAACATCTAGGTCAACTGGTCAATTATGAATCGATTTATTATGTATTATTTGAGATAACGGATCCAATCCATTGTGGGGCAGAATCAAAGCGTGGTGAACCAGAAATATACTTGTTCTTATGTGACCTGACACCCAAAGGATCAGCGTTTACTTGCAGTTTGTTCAACCACAAATACCAAAATATAACACTGTTGTATTCTAGTTCTTTTTTTTTTGTTCTATATTTCTATTAATTTTTATTAGCCAGTCAGGTGAATTTGAGCCCAATGCGTATACATGGGCGTATCCGGGGAGGGGGGTGTTCAAAGTTCACAGCGCTCCCCCAGACCTTTAACTGGCAAGGGCGAGATGTCTTCTGTCTTTCCACTAACTAAACGAAGAGTCTATTCTTGGGTACAAAAAAACGTCCGAAAGAATAAAAGCTCATAATATAATGAACATTAATTACGTACACTCACACATGCACAACCCCCTTCCCCCAAATATATATATATATTATGTCAAACCTGTGTGGTTTTTAGCGGCATTTGAAATGTGAAATGCCGCTTAAAGTGTGTGTGTGTGTGGTCCGTCTGTCCGTGCGTCAAGTGGCGATCTCATAAAAGAGCTATGGAAAATCTAATTTAAGCATATTTTCTATATTTTGTAGTTTGCTAGATTCAACGGCTAATTTCTGACAGCAAACTGTTGTTTTATTTTTATTATGCAAGATTTAAAAAAAAAAAAGAATGAACCATTTTAAAACATAACAACTAAAGATAATTGTCCACTTTTTAGTAAAAGGTATGTTTTGTCGATTGTCAAATGTTATAAGAAAATATATGTAGGTGTGTTTCTTCTTATGTATCAGCCACTAACAAATGATCAGAAAAAGTTTCTCAGTATTAAAAAAAAACTATTTAGGTAGATTCTATGCACAAAGTTTTACCTATTTGTAAAAGCGAGATTTAAAGCTACGTATAAACGCTCATTTAAAATTTTGTAAATAAGGATGTCACTTTCAGAAGTTAATAGTGGACCTGGTCCCCTATTTGAATATTATCATTTCTCCTGATAGCAAATAATGTAGGGTTTGATCAATGAATACAAGGTATTGGCTTGATCTTTTCTAGCATTGTGTATCTATAACCAGTGCTTTTTATGTGACGGTACGCACCGGTACGGTGTACCGGCACCTTTTTAAATATGGGGAAAAATTATTACTTTTCTTGTATTTTAACGTTTATTATTAATCTATTAGTAGTTAAATGTTAGGCAATCCATCACTGATAGCCGGCACCTATTCCTTTACAAAAAAAAAAAGCGCTGTCTATAACAAACAATTTAGATCATCCTATTAATAGGCCATTAGGTAAGTGACGTTTTGCAAAAGACTGCTTCGGCGATGCGCAGTCGATGAGATAATGGATCCATTGCGGGGCAGAACCAAAGCGCTGTGAACGAGGACTATACACACAAAACATTTTGTAATAAATATAGTGTCTATATACAAAAAAAGACATGAATATTTAAAAGAAACAAATCACTTTATTAAAAACAGATCAGACAAAGTTGTAAATATATTAGGAATAAATAAAGTGAAGTTGAACAAGTCGGATTCGTTGCAGGGAACACGTATACGTGGAGAACGGATGAAGCTACTGCACATTTACATACATTTCCGGTCACGTGGGTTTTTTTTCAGATAGAAAGTATTAGTACACCCACCCTGCACTTTCAAGCAAGCATGATGGTATCACATTACAGCTTAATTCAAGTCCTAATCTGGCCTAACCTACACCTCCCCATCCTTTCTATGTACACGTTTGAATGGGATACAAGCCGTTTTCAAAAAGGAAAAAAAAGTAATTTAACTAATGGCAGTAACTATGAAAACATGCCTCTTTCTATCTTATACGCCATAATACCGTTCATTTTACTGACTGACTGGCGTATTTATGTATCAAGAGATCTCATTAACTGCCGTATGGATTCGCGTGGAATTTCGTCCATTTTTCTTTTCCTTTTAGATGCTTTCTAAGACGCCGTTTCGAAAGATTCATTGCCTTAATGACGCAGTGTTTTGCGCATATATTATATATCATGAAAATCTAAAAGAAAATTGACCTATGGTTATAAAACTTTATATTTTGTCAAAATAAAGTTATATTATATTATATTATATTATATCACACTGTTATTTTCTGTAATAACATATCTGTATTAATTTCTTGTGCATGACGAAAAAAAACACAATATTCATGTCCTATCATACCGTTTTTACTACATTCTTTCTAATTCCTTCATATATCTGAAATCAATTAACCACACTGATAATAGTACACACTGGTGATGTTCATAAATGGTAGATAACAGTAAATAGCTTTTTTGTTGTATTTGGTGTACAGGAAATTTGAAGTTTTAATTAGCTATGTAATTAAGAAGGTATGCGATAAATTATGGACACACTTTAAAATCCTATTTCTAAACTCTTTCGCTGGAAGCAGAAACTAATTTTCACAACGCGTAAGAAAAGACTCGAATTATTGAATAGAGAATTTCATTTTATCACTGGTCTATTTCATTTCCACATGGCATAGCTTTAGGGGCATTTCTTTTATTGTGGCAATAAAGCTCCATTTTGAGAAAGCATTCTTGCCCGCATGGGAGGTGCGGTACAGCTTTCGAACTTAAGTTCCTGGGTTCGAATTCTGGTAAAGGCTGTAATTTTTAATGTCGGGATCTTTGGGTGCTTCTTAGCCCACCCAGCCCTAATGGCTTCCTGGGATTAGTTGGTGAAAAGTAAAGGTGGTTGGTCGTTGTTACGTATTGAACTTGCTAAACAAAAGGGGTGGGGTACGTGCGCATCGTAAATGTGGAATGGTGCGAATGCGCGTGGAAAGAGGGGAAGAACCAAAATGTAGGAATAGAAACAGAATAGTACTTACAGTGTTAAGATTAAATTATGTATAAACTATGATTCTGTCGTTCTGGTGTTGGTGTATCGCTGAAACGTCTCATCACTTAATAAGACGTAACAGTCCTTGTGCTGGCCACATGACACCTCTGTTAACCGTCAGCCATAGAAGCAGATGACCCTAAAGATCTCTAGGTCTGAAAGGGAAACAACTCTTCTTGCCCTCATAACTTACAGGTGAAAGTAAACCCTGACTGACTGTTGCAAGAATCAATTTTTTTTTCTTTGTCTACTAAGACCAATGCTTCTTCCACATGTCGATTTCTTGTCTAGATAGCCACTTCCCTACACAATGTGCGGTCTAAATGCTATTACATCTGTGTCCATGGCTTTAATATCCCTTTTTATAAGCTTTGATTTGAATTCCCCATAAACATCGATGTTCCAAAAGTTATATTTTTTCGTTTGGCTTCTTTCTATTTGTAGTACAAGAGGCCAACAAATCTCCTATTGTGTTCATTGATCTAGACGAGGGCGCCTCACAGTTCCGCCCTGGCCTGAACACTCTGAAGAATGAGGTGAAGAACACCCTGAGCAAAGGCAAAGGTTACATCAAGGCGTCGCCAGCCGCGGCCCCCAGCAGCACCACCAGCACCACTGCCAAGACCACTGACGTCACCTTCGATGACGACGACCTCTTCGCCTCGGGCTCCGGCTCCGGCTCTGGTGACGACGGAGGTAATGCCAGCGAGGCCAACGGCAGATTGACGCCCACGGAGTCGACTGCTTACTTTCAGGTCAACTCGACCTCCGCGACAACGGAAGCAAGTATTGACCTGTTCAGTATAGAAGGTATGTTTTAGCATTTAGCACATTGTTATTTTACATTCCTGTTAAAATCTCATGTCTTGTGTATGTGAACGTGTGTTACAGTCATCTAGAAAACTAGACCAATACCGTGTACATCAACGAAATGAAAGTTCTACGCATTATCATTAACTACAGTCCTTACCATTTCAAACTGTAGTCATTTTGTCACGTACACACACACACACATATACTATTTCATACATACCTGTTTCTAGTCATTGTAAAAATACATTTGATTATCACACAGAAACATTTACTCGTAAAAGTATCTAGATCAAGACGATACTGGACCTCATTCACCAATCGTAAACAAACATTTAGCCACTTGATTCTATATATCTTCTATACATAATATGTAATCCATAGTGTCTGTCACGTGATACGTATTTTTCATTGTTTTATCTATATTATGACGTGGCTAAATGTGTTTATTTACGATTGGTGAATGATGTCCAATTAGATTTAAAATCTAGATCTAGATCTGTGTAGGAACAAAAGAAAATTTAAAAAAAAATGAATCGAAAGAAAGTTACGCACATAGACATAAGTAAATATAGACTGGCCGATTTAAAGAGTTTTATGAAACGAAAATTTGTGACTTGCAATTTTGTGTACTTTATTATACAGCATTTATGAGCAGTATAAAAGTATTCATATCTATTTCAGCCACACACCTATTTATATTGTAAATAAGAAGCAGTGTAGTTTTGTTTAATCTCTAAGAATGAAGATCATGTAATTTTTCATAATTCGGAAATCCGAATACAATAGATATACATGTTTTCATGTTACATGAAGTTACTTCCTACGGCCAGTCTATATTTATTTATGTCTATGGTTACGCACCAAAATGGTGTTAATAAAAAGTGCTTGAAGCGGAAGAAAATTGTACTTGAGACATCTAAAAGTCTGCTTTAAAAAAACATACTGGGTCGAAATTTCGAACAAAAAATCGTTTATGGTAAATTTAACTGCTGTGGTTTCGATTGTGAAAATGGCTTACATGTTCTATGGACCCGGAAAGTAATAACAGGCTAATTTTTCGTATTTTATCGTCCATGACAAGTGTGAGAAAAAGTGATTATCAGTGTGTGAGTCATCAAGGCCAAGAATTCTATATTGTAGATGAAGTTCACTGTTTCTTTTTTTTTTATACTCAGAAAGACACAAAGATAAAGACACATTCCTCGTTCCATATGCTAGGACAAATTTGTACAAATGCTTTTCTTCCCTAAAGCTATTAGAGCATGGAACGGGTTGCCTGAGCTAGCCAGGAAAACCAGTGACTTGGCAGAATTTAAGCCATTGGTTTAAACATGCATGACTAGATGCATGACGCGTAGGACGTAATCATCTTCTTTTTTTTGAAGTAACGTCTGTATTATATAAGATATAAGATATGTACAGGGCTGTTATATTTGTATGAGCTGAGTTTGTTCTCTATACTGGATGTAAAAATGTTAAAGTCGGCGTAATGTGTTATAAATGAACTCTTGTCACGAAAGCACCTTCAAGAGAATGATGCAGAAATAGCATTAGACACCTTTACGTGCAATTGAGGAAGTACATTCACTGCCACTGTCAACCTTAATTAACTTTCTCGTATAAGTTGAATGTCAAAACATCTCTAAGTTTCTACCTCTCTGTTTCTACCTCTCTTTCTACCTCTCTTATTCTTTCTCTTTTCTTCTCCCAGTTTCTACATCTCTCGTTTTTCTTTCTTTCATTCTCCCAATCTCCTTCTCCTTTTCTCCTTCTCCTCCACTATTTCTCCCTCTCTCCCTCTTTTGATCTCCTTTTTCTTCCTGCCTCTCTCTCTCCTTGCCAATGGTCTTTCTCTTTTTTCTTCCTTCTATTGTTTGATTTTTTCTCTCTCTTTTTCTCTTTTTTTCTCCATTGCCTTTTAATCTTTTATTTCTCCCCACCCCTGTCTCTCTCTCTATCTCTCTTTCTCTTAATGTCTTTTCACATCTTTCTTTTTATGTATTCGTCTCTCACCCCTAACAACTCGAGTCCCACTCTGTCTCAAGAAAATTGTCTCCCTCAGATTGTGGGATCATTGAAAGCTAATCAATCACAGCAAATGCGTCCGCTGAGTTCTCTGGCATGTTGTCCACATTGAACTCTGCGCATAAAAGTTGATCAAATAAGGTTCCAATTTCCACAGCTTGACACATGCCTGTAATGTCCACAGCTTGACACATGCCTGCAATGTCCACAGCTTGACACATGCCTGCAATGTCCACAGCTTGACACATGCCTGTAATGTCCACAGCTTGACACATGCCTGCAATGTCCACAGCTTGACACATGCCTGTAATGTCAACAGCTTGACACATGTCTGCAATGTCCACAGCTTGACACATGCCTGCAATGTCCACAGCTTGACACATGCCTGCAATGTCCACAGCTTGACACATGCCTGCAATGTCCACAGCTTGACACATGCCTGCAATGTCCACAGCTTGACACATGTCTGCAATGTCCACAGCTTGACACATGCCTGCAATGTCCACAGCTTGACACATGCCTGCAATGTCCACAGCTTGACACATGCCTGCAATGTCCACAGCTTGACACATGCCTGCAATGTCCACAGCTTGACACATGCCTGCAATGTCCACAGCTTGACACATGCCTGTAATGTCCACAGCTTGACACATGCCTGCAATGTCCACAGCTTGACACATGCCTGCAATGTCCACAGCTTGACACATGCCTGCAATGTCCACAGCTTGACACATGCCTGCAATGTCCACAGCTTGACACATGCCTGCAATGTCCACAGCTTGACACATGCCTGTAATGTCCACAGCTTGACACATGCCTGCAATGTCCACAGCTTGACACATGCCTGTAATGTCCACAGCTTGACACATGTCTGCAATGTCCACAGCTTGACACATGCCTTCAATGTCCACAGCTTGACACATGCCTGCAATGTCCACAGCTTGACACATGCCTGCAATGTCCACAGCTTGACACATGCCTGCAATGTCCACAGCTTGACACATGCCTGTAATGTCCACAGCTTGACACATGCCTGCAATGTCCACAGCTTGACACATGCCTGTAATGTCCACAGCTTGACACATGTCTGCAATGTCCACAGCTTGACACATGCCTGCAATGTCCACAGCTTGACACATGCCTGCAATGTCCACAGCTTGACACATGCCTGCAATGTCCACAGCTTGACACATGCCTGCAATGTCCACAGCTTGACACATGCCTGCAATGTCCACGCATCCAAAACAATATGTTGATATATTTTAGTATAAATATTTGGAGCTTACTTACAAATGTTAGTGTATTTAGCTTGAAGTGCAATCAAAATGAGTTCCTAAAAGTGGCTTCGTCTTTTGTGTGTGTGTTCTTTACATAATATGGCAAAAAAAAAATCATACATCCTTATATTTCTGTTGCATGTCCCAAGTCTAATTTATATTTAATGATTAAGAGTAGTATAAAATTTAGACTAGCTTTCCTTTTCGTAAGAGCTCTCTGTCTATTTCTTTGTTGATTTTTTATAACGCTTTGCAGCGCACTTCTGTTATGCTGTAGGACAATGGGTTCGTCTGCATATGAGGTAGAAGAATTTGCTTGTCGCAACTGGGTGTTCGTAGCAATGTAAAACACTCATCCTTCATCTTCATAATTGAAGGCAATGCCATTAAGTAAAAAAAAAGCAAAGTTCCGCTTTCAGACCCTGCAATCTATAGAGCAGACGATGTAAAGGTCATTTGTTTCTGTGGCCAACGGTTAACGACGGTGTCATGTGGCCAAGCACAACGACCAACCGCCTTTACTCCCAACTAATGTCAGGTGAGAGGTGCCTAAAGACCTCGAAATTAAAAATCCCAGTCTTCACAAGGATTCGAACCCGGGAGCCCATGCTGAAGTTACCGCGAGTCCTGTAAAATGAACAACTTTGGGATACTATTTTTATTTTAAAAAGTTGTTTCTTCTTTCCTCACAGAAGGTGGCACCGAACATGCCATCAACATCACAGGGGACGAGAAGAATGTGGTGATAGACAAACGTGACAACAACATCAACACCAACAACGTGGTGGTGGACCACACCTTCATCGACAGCGACATCAGCGACGACGTGAATGGCGTGGACGAGGTGGACGAGGATGCGATCTACGACCTACCGCCTGCCACACCCGTCACGTCCAACCAAATCCTTAGTAAGTGATTCTCTGTACAAGATGAAGCTAAATGCCTAACGATGAACTATAATCATTTTTTATGCATCATGTTTTGACCTTTTTTAAAACTTATTTCATAACTATTTTTTTACTTGCCTTTGATATGTACACATGGCACAGACACCACATGGAGCTCGTAATACCCATCAATTAAGAGCACTTAAATCGGTTGTGACAAAAAATGAAGATCACCGCTATGCTTTCATGGTCACGTGATATATTGCTCAGGAGACGGAATCGAGTTTGGGGATCAGACTGATTTATATAAGAAATATGTTTATCAATTAATCAAATTAATGTAATAAATGCAATACATAATACTTCTCTAAAATCTTTCCTTACAAATTTATGATATATTAATTTGAAACGGGGCCGAAGTCAATCTTAATCCGGGACTGCAAACGGCCTCTAAAATGTGTAAATATATGACAAGGCTTTTTAAAAACATATGTCCAAAGTCAAAGAGTTATTTTAATAAAACACCCATTTATTTTTACGAATCAAAAAGCTTTGGCGAGACGGGTCTCACTTAACCACTAACAGTTCTTTGATCAATATTTGATGGGAAAGCCATTTTATATTCTCTTAAAAGAGTCTACTTTGTAATATCCAATCTATAAGCAGCAGCTTTAAGACTTTCATTTGATCATGAATAATATAGAGACACAATACGGCAGAGAGATCAAACGATGTTGTTGTTTTTATCTTTGGAATGCTTCCAAAAACTACCATCTCTTTCTAAAACATTTAAGTCGTGTTGTATAGAATATTCAAACTCGTATGTGGACCCAGCTGGTGAGTTATACGCACGCATTACGCTGCATACGCTCTCACACCTTAATTGCATTTGAAATTGAGGATAATCAATCGTTCGCCCCCCCCCAACCCTTAATATACATGCCCCATCCAAATTGTATAACGCACTAAAATTACCTTTTCAATCTAGTCGTTAAATGGGATTGTGCGTAAGCGTTATCGGAAGACCATAAGAAGTGTTAGCATCTAGGTACACATTAAAACACATTTTAAACACACAATGAAGACAACAGGGATACCCCATTGGTTAACGAGATTAGACATTGCTTTGCTTTCTTACTTTATGTACTTTAAAAAAAAAAGCCTAAATAATCATATTTAATGCACTTAGAGGTAAATTATAAAAATTGAAAATAGTTTAAGCAAGATGGAGATGATGATAAAATTGTATTTTGACTTTTGTACCTTGGACTTTGGTTAGTCACTGATGTTCCGCTTCTCTCAAGCTTGTAAAGAGTATGGCCTAATCATTAGCACAAAGAAAACTAATGCTATGGGACCAACTGCTACAGCACCACCACCCCCAGTCGTCATTGACGATAACAAGCTAGATTCCGTAAATGAATTCTGCTATTTCGGATCTACAATTCAAGATGACCTGTCTCTAGAAGAGGAGATACAAAAACGCATAGGGTAGGCCGCATCGACCTTCGCTAGACTCCAACCAACAGTTTGGTAAAAACCAAAAGCTCACTACAGCGACCAAAGTGGAGGTCTACAAGGCAAGCGTTCTTAGTACGCTACTGTACGGCAGTGTGTCGCGGACCACCTACGCAAAGTAAGGGAGAAAAGTAAATTCATTTCACTTGCGCTGCCTTTGAAGGATCTTGAAAATCATATAGCAAGAGAGAGTGTGTATACTGAGAACCTTTTAGCCGAATCCCGAATAACTAATGCGTGTGGATTTATTATTCTTTTTCAACTTCTAATGATCAGAAATCGCAACATATTTAGCTACGATCAGTTTATTTCGCTGTAGTTTTTGCCAATCAAATGACTTTTAATGCTAAAGTTGAAATATTTTAAAATTAGTCTATGTTTTTGTTTTAGAAAAATAATTTCAATAATTTTGTTCATTATTAACATAAAGCATAAATAGAACAACAAGTCACGATCTCAGACATGACTTGGATGATCTTTATCTCAACATATCTCAGTACCATCAACCTTAATTAGTGGTAAAAGGTTAGTTCTATGACTGTAGTCTACCGCTCGAAACATTGCACGATTCATGAACATAATTAAGAATCGCGTGTCCCTATTGTCTAATATAGCAGTTCTCAAAACAAGGCAAAAAAAAAGTAAAGTCCCCTTTCTACACCTGCGTTCTATCGAGCAGACGATGTTAAGGTCATCTGTTAATTTGGCCCAAACCTGCTACTAGAAGTCAAACATTGGTAGCCATCCATGACGAAGAACAATATTTTAAAGTCATTCTCTAATATGAAAATATTAAACCTCACAAGCTCCACGTAACCAAGGTAGCAAGTTACTTATGAACACATTTGTTTGTCTTAGTTTTTTAAGAAAATGCTAGAGACAGTAGAACTCGCGTACGAAAGCTTAGGGGTCATGTACTCACCCAGAGTTGACAGTGGCTCGTTTTTTTTTCTAATGATACTAACTTTCACAGCTTGGGGGTCAAGTACTCACCCAGAGTTGACAGTGGATCTTATTTTTATCTAACGATACCAACTTTTCTCCATTTTCAGATTTTGCTTCCTGGGGCCAGTGGTCCGACTGGTTCATCATCGGGGCCACGTCCAAGATAAGGATACGCTCCTGCCTGGTGGATGGTGGCCGTGAGACTAGTGAGGTGGCCTGCGACGGTGTTAGGGTGCAGCTTAAATCCTGTGAGAGCGGACACGGTGACCGTTGTGGAAAGGTCCAAAACATCAGCACAAACTCGGACGGAAACTGTGTGCAGACATCCAGGCCGAAGACAAGGGAAGGCGTCGTTAAACGTAAGTTGATTGGTGTGTCATCAGATTTAAGAGGTCATCTAAGGCTCGGGTCCTGCTAGAAACACCCGGATTTAAAATTCGAGAAATGACGACTGGACAAAAATGTCTCAGCTCTTCTGGCCATAAGTTTAAGAGCTAAATGGTCTTATATCTGAGACAGACAAGAAGGCCAGGAGTTGGACCGGTTTTCAGGGGCTATTGGAGACACATTTCACTAGGAAGCATTTTATAGGTAGCGTAGTGCTTATATTCATGACCACTTCCATCAATGACTACATCGCGGAACCTACATAATACTAATATAATTATATCATTAGCAAAGTCACTTGTATCTTGAAATCTAAACTATATTTTAATCTTCACGTAGAGTTTGGAAATTAAAAAGTAATCAAACCTAGAAGCTTACAACACAAGCAAATCAACATTTTATGACGGAAGTCTCGGACACTAGATTCCAATTTGTATACTCAGGCAAATTAAACACTTAGAAAACTAAAACCAAAATTTTCCCTACCAGATAAAAAGGTTATTTAATATACTTTAACCCAATCGACTCTAAAAGTCTCTAGAGGAGCCGCCTCAGGACTTTGCCCTGCCTGGAAACAAGGCTCTATATCTAACATAATAATTATTTGCATTAGTCTTGTCCATTCATATTCATTATCATGTGGTATAAATTATTGTTAAAAAAAAGACAAACTTTTCTCAATTTTGAACTTAAAACTTCAATTTAAATCAACTCTCAAATCTCAGTAAAATGTTTAAAATCTGCTAAAAAAAATTTTTTTCAGCGCCACCTCCACAGCCTCCCCCAGCGCCCCAGACTCCGCCCACGGAGAAGCCGGATCCAGGCGTGTGCCACTACTCCCTGTTCGACAACTACCGCCAGAAGTACGTCATCAGCCGCTGGAACCTGACGGAGCTGATGATGAAGAGCAAAGTGAAGAGATGGTGTGACCGAAAGACTGGACAGTACACGGTCATGACGTCACCGGAAGACCACTGTAGGCGTTATTACAAAGATCTGTGTAAGGTGAGATCATAATGTAAACATTGCGGTATTGAATGACTCAATAGTAAATCTATAGACTTAATTTCGCTATGTTTTTTTTTGGTAGTTATTGATTTGTTTATTTGCACTTGGTGGCTGAGTGGTAAAGCTCTCGGCTTACGAACTAAAGGGTCCCGCACTAAAATCTCGGTAAAGACTGGGATTTTTAATTTCACGACTTTTAGGGCGCCCTTGAGTCCACCCTACTCTAATGGATACCAGACATTAGTTGGGAAAAGTAAAGCGGTTGGTCGCTGTGCTGGCTACATGCCATTCTAGTTAACCGTAAAAACAGATGGGCTTACAGATCGCTAGGCCTGGAAGAAATACTACTTTTTAGGAGCCCCCGAAAGGGGAAAAGACGCTATTAGTTTTGGGTGGTCTGTCCGTCCGTCCGTCCGTCCGGTTTCGATCTTGTAAACTGGCAAAGATATTGAAAATCCGACATCACAGTATTTTGGTCCATTCAAAGTTTTGATGCAACGGCTACTTTTTTTTATCTTCTGAAAGTGAAAAATCTAATTTTTAAAATCAATTATGCAAGCAGTTTTTTCATAAAAATACACCATTTTTCAACTATTCATTATTAATAGTTACAAACACAGGAGGCTATTTAGTAAGCGAGATGACTATTTACCATATAATGTAGCACATTTATGCAAACGGTTTTAGATTTTTTGTCAAAAATATTTTTTTTACAATTGTATTGCTAAGTTTAATAAGTTCTGTCGTACTAGCTATTACATTTACAAAAAAAAAAAATGCAAACTTTTTTTTTAAGAGAAAAAAATCTATTTAGTATGCATATAAGTGGAACATAATTTAAAACAACAATTAATAATTTCATATTATTTGGTGAACGAAAGTAGCAGATGCTGCAAACTAAACAAATAAGTAAAGGTTGGGTTTTTATTATTTTTTTTACGAAAATGTTTGTTTTTTTCTTGAGGCTTTGAATAAGAGATTAACCCTTTACAAAACAATTAGATAATCATTATAAGACATCAGTTAGGCCATGTTCATATCTAGCCTTACATTCACTTCACCTATCCCTTGGTCTGCTGAACCGTTGGGGCACCACACAAGATCTGTCAACCTTCTTTCTCCATTCTCCTCTATCATTTGCCTTTGATAGAATTTCATTGTGATGTTCTTTCTGAAAATATTGAAACCTGCCTTTTTACCTGCCTGGGTGGACCACTTCGGGGGCCGATTATGAGTTTGTGTTTCCACACAAACTGTCTTTGTAACCTTGTTTTATTTGCGCTTGATAAAGTGTTGACGTAGTCTTTTAGCATTTCCAGTCCCTGCTTATCGTGAAAGTAATTAAAGAAATATATATTTACCAACTAAAGCGTCATGGTAGACTTAGCATCTATCAAGCGTAGTGGGTTTTTTTTCATCCTCAACAATAAATGGCCCAATGACCTAAATAAAGGAATCTGCGATAAAAAGTAAATATCACTTATTCATAAATCATACACTATAGTAAATATCAATTAGTATATGTTTATGGCCACCTTCAGTCGCGAAGCCACTATGGATTATCTCATGGAAATGCGAGCGTTAGTTGTGGTCGGAAGGATATCGTCCTCACATCAGTTTCCCCCTCGCCACGCAGCTGATGTATCCAAAGGAACGGCAATTGCTGATACAGTTTGGAGTCAGATGTGTAGCAGGTTTTGCTAGAGTGTAGAATTGGGTACTGCAAACTGGTTTAGGGTCGCCACCTCCTGATTTTTTCTCATGGTTGACTCCCGAAGCCTTTCCCATAATTGGGTGTAGCTGCAAGTCAGCAGAGGTTTGAATTCAGCGTTTTCCTTCTCATAGGAGGTTATCCAGCCATGGCTAACGAGCCCCTCCTACCCGAAGCTTACTGGTTTAGACACCAGTTACTCGCCTTTGCCCCTTCTCGTGTTAGTGAGAACAGTTCCGAAGGACTCAATATCTGATCCGCAAGGTTTTAATGGAAATGGATGTACACACTCCACTGCCTATAAAATGCTTCCTAATGGCATGCGTCTCAAATAACCTCTTACAACCAGTCAAGTCCAACTCTATGAGTATCTAACACTTTTGTAAAGCTTATACCCATAGGTATTAAAAACTGTGGTCCCAAACTACCAAGGACAAAGACTGAGCTGTGGAGAATACCCAGTTTGTCACGTAGTTCATATTCAGATGAATATTCACCCACGGTTTCATGCAGTCATTATCTAGCATCATTTATAGCACATAAAAAATGATGGGATGGAAGATCGATAAGGTCATTAAAATTCCGTCCTTGAGATTTATGCCTTGCAGTATCAACAAATGTCCATAAACATTCAAACATTTTTGTGGCTGTCACAGTTTCTATTGTTTACGTTGTTTGCGCAGGTCATGGAAACAAGATTCAAAATAAGGTTTCAGAGCGAGAGTGTGTTAGATGCAGAGCCTAACTCTAGCCCTAAATATCATGATAAAAGCCTTTGCGGTCTTTGGTATAGATACGGTGTTATGGGGTGTCTGTGCTTGAGTGTTTCTATGGTGACGGTGGGAAAAGGTTAGCGATTGGTTCTGAATGATACAAGATCAGTAACATTTTCGTCAGAGGTCTTTGTGAGGACAGACGACTCCAGAACGTGAGACTGAAAAGAAGTGTCATTGTAGTGAGTTAGATTTTGTTTAAAATACCATTTCCTATTATTACTAAAGTCTGCTACATTTATTGCATTTTGTCACAAGTTGAATTTGTCTATATTCTAATAACAGTTCTATTTAGTTCTGTTCATTAAAGAAGTAGTCAAGCTCTTTCAGGCTGTATTAGTTACGATATATTACACCTACAGCGGTTTAGTTGTCTGTCTACACGCAGTTTGGTGCTACAAGTCAACGACTGTCCACGGAAAGTCTTCAACAAAATTGAGAACTGCATACGAATTAATCCACCCCACAGTATTTCTAATAACTGGTACTTCGTAGCTTTACTAATTGGTACGGGACAACATAGCTAAGGTCCCACATACTTGTGTGATGCACTGATCGTGACAGAGAATTTCCATATCGCCAGACAACTTCAGCTGCGGGGCTTTGGGCGGTCGCCCCTGTTTGTCAATTCCAAGGGCCGCCTCTGAAGCATTGTACTCGTTCTACATTTGTGGTTTATTTCAAGGACATGTGGTTGACATGCTGAATTTGTGTCTGTTGAATTATTATTAGATCATAATAGTTACATGTGTAAATATTTAACTTAGGTTTTAAAACCAAGATCCATTAAGGAACCTTACCAGATCACCAAAGGGGGGTAAACAAGATGTCTGCGCACGAGACGGTCAAATCAGTTAAAATGGAGTGGAGGGAGCGAGACAGGAAAATGGTCTCAACACGGAAGCCAGCAATAACAAAGGGCAGTAATTCCAGATAATCATGTCTAAGGGGAAGACAAACTATCCAGTTGGTATGGATCCAAAAACTATAGCATCATTTCCGTGACTTGGCCTTTCAGATCCACACATCTACATGTACACACACACGTGATGACATACACACAAACCCTTTTTTGTGTGTGTGTGTGGTTTGTGTGATAGATGATTCCTTCCAAACGTACGTGATTCTGCACTGAACTATACAATAATAATGGAAGCCACTTGATGGATTGCTCTTGGAGAACCCGCGAACTTGTTGATGGCTTCACAAAACATCGAATAATAAAATAGCACTACACTAAAAAAAACAACAAAAAAACACACCCACAAAATTCATTCTTGTAGGCAACACGCAAACATCAATTTTTAACCTGAAGAAATATTTTTTGCTTTTAGAATATCAATAAATAAACGATAAAAGAAAGCTTTGTGCATTAAATGTTTTATGATTGTTTCTCTTCTTTTCTCAAGACTTTTTTTTTTAACTATAAAGAAAATACAGGAAATTGAAAGATATTCGTGTTGTATGTATCTTCAGTACACCCTGAGGAATCACAATTAGACATTCTAATTAGATATGTGACTGGGGAACAAATTATTATTGCGATTTAGTCTGTCCCCATGTTAATCTAGTTGTCGATGCTAGTGAGTTAAACTTCTGTACTTACTCTTGCCTTGATTCAGGAAACCTACGCCTTGCTCGAATGTCTCTTGAGATGAGTCCTTGGATTTTTTTTTTACAAAAGTACTGGTTGATATATTAGCTTCAAAAAATTGTATAAATCTATTACCTGGTAGAGATTCAATTCGCACATAAACGAAAGATTTGGTGACACTAATGATTCATTGACCTCCAATGGCGCATCTAAAAGACGGAACAATAGACAAGGAATTGTCGGGACGTTGTCTTCCACGCAGCTGTTTCCCCCCTCTCCACGCAGCTGTTTCCCTCCTCTCCACGCAGCTGTTTCCCCCCTCTCCACGCAGCTGTTTCCCCCCTCTCCACGCAGCTGTTTCCCCCTTTCCACGCAGCTGTTTCCCCCTTTCCACGCAGCTGTTTCCCCCTTTCCACGCAGCTGTTTCCCCCTTTCCACGCAGCTGTTTCCCCCTTTCCACGCAGCTGTTTCCCCCTCTCCACGCAGCTGTTTCCCCCTTTCCACGCAGCTGTTTCCCCCTTTCCACGCAGCTGTTTCCCCCTTTCCACGCAGCTGTTTCCCCCTTTCCACGCAGCTGTTTCCCTCCTCTCCACGCAGCTGTTTCCCCCTTTCCACGCAGCTGTTTCCCCCTTTCCACGCAGCTGTTTCCCCCTTTCCACGCAGCTGTTTCCCCCTTTCCACGCAGCTGTTTCCCCCTTTCCACGCAGCTGTTTCCCCTGCTTTTGGGTCCAAAGGAATGGCAATATTCAATACGGTGTGGGTTCACCAGCGTCGCAGGGTCTGTCAGACTGTAGCAAAGTGACATGATGGTCAACGGCTCTTGATTTATCTTCATGACTACTATACTTTCAATGGTATAGCCGCCAAACAGCAGAGGTTGGGATTCAGAATCGTCCTTCTCTAAACAACTCCAGGCCTTCACTTGTGGCCCTGATCTTGGGTCTTTCAGACTTGCAGAAGTGTTAACACTGAAAGGAGAAGGGTCAAATCGAGCATCTGGCTCCTAAAACAGAAAGCACCGGGCAGAAAGGGCATCAACAAATTAATTGTATGCATTCTGTGTAGTTCTTGTTTCCAATCATTCCTTTTACGTTTTGGTAAGAAACGTTAAGATGCTGAACACTATACAGCGGACTATTTGCACTATAGAGCGGACTATTTCTACGAAGGTTTTTTTTTTAACGTTTCATTCTAAATTATATCTGAAATATTTTATTGATATTTTAAAAGTATATTTTTTATTTGTAATGTTTTCAGAAAAGTGCCGGATCAAAGTAGTTATTGTATTTTTTTTTTGTTCTCAGGGACTTCTTTGTTATAGAAAAATGTTACAACCGTGCACCAATGTTGTTATTTTTAATGTGGTGAAAATTATTTTCACTTCTTTCTTAATAATGTTGTTCTCCAATGTGGACCGAGTCATAGCTTGAAGTAAACCTGTCCTACATATTCCAGGTTTCTGACAGATGTCATGCCAACAAACCAACTAAAGAGAGAGGAGATTTCGCTGAAGGGTGTTGGAGAAACATGGTTTACAGTGAAATGCTCCCAGTTGGCTTATCCGGCAAACAAAGCGCTATTTACCTCATATGCCAGGTAACTTTGAAATGTCAAATGAATCGCTTTAGACTATTACTTATATAGGTTGAACCACGTTATCTATTCTAAGGATAGAATAAGTTAATTGTCTTCCAGAGAAAGTAGATTTATAGTCCATCCTTTTGAAAGACCAAAACTTTGGCGGTTGAATTTGAATTGTATTCGAATCACCTTTTCATTGTATGTTTATCAGGCAGTGCCCGGAGATCTGTTCAGTTATCAGTAGTAGACGCGTTAGCCATGCCTTAGCTGGCTTGGAGAATAGACATGTTCATTGAATGCCACAAGGTCGATTCCCACACGATATTTGTACGGTGATCTAATAAAAGGCAGGAGAACTGCAGTCATTCTGATATACGCCACTTGAATCTCATCCTGACACCAACAGTTGGAAGAAACAAGCACTGCCGTAGATCCACATGGGAGGGGCCTTGATTGCGGATTTTGCAGACACCAGAATTAGAAAGAGTTAAAATGCTGTAGCTACTGTTGATTACCGATGCCCATCCCGTGACCGCAGTTTTGTATTAAGGATTGGCCTCTTTGGTCACACGAGTTGTAACTTGAAGTGACAAATAATATATTTTATTTGTTGTGAAATTAGATCTAGTATTAATTTGAATCGATTCACTATTGAGCGTTGAATCGATTCACTATTTAGCGTTGAAAGAAGATATTCATCTGATACAGTTTTATTTCTGTATATTCTGTACATTATTGTGATTCCTAGTTTTTGAATTAAAGTTCTGTATTTGAATTGAAAGGATCTTCGTTATTTGAATCTCTAAGACATATTTAAATCTAGAGATATATCTATAGAATCCCCGGCATCACAGTTACAACATATTAGCACCTTCGACGAATGAGCATTTTCGACGAACAAGAGAAACTTAACTGTGATAATAACAAAGCTTACAGATAATAGCTTGACATATTGATTTACATTGAATGTTTTTCTGATACTTTGTAATCTTCCAACAGAGATTTGCGGCCCAGAGCAGGATGGGTAAATTATTTGGTTATAAGGAAACCCAATTCGGCACACTGTTTGATACAAACTTGCGATCGCCGCTTGTTGCCATAAATAAAATCACCAGACTTGGGGACGAAACCTGGCCCATGACTGACTACTTCATAGAACATGGTAAGTCTGTACTGGCCATTTTAAACGTTTTAAAGTAAGAGGCTAATAGTGTAGATAACAAAGGAAAGGATGTAGACAGTTTTAGTAGACACCAAACTTTTAGCATGATTTGTGAGATTTGTGGAAAAAATGCGTCCAATTTTTTCGCCTCACACTTTCTTGGTCTTATATTGTTCATGATGGATATATATAACTAGTCGGATATTACCCGCGGGCTGTGGGCCTTTAGTTTGGGTATTACTGATCTAGTCGATTGGATATAAGTCAAACATGGCGATTGTTTTTTATATTTTGCCACGAAAATGGAAGTAGAGTGTGAAAATGGGTTTACCCCTTCAGCCGATCAATCCACGTCTAATATAAAAATACTCTGAAAACGGATTTACCCGATTAGTTTTAAAAAGTTTCTTCCTTTACTAGAGATATATTTAGGTATTTCTATTAATCTTTTTGGCCTTCTGGTTATGGGTGGGGCATTAAACATAAACTACAGTCTCCGCCATGATCTCAGGAACATTTATGCCAAGTTTTATAAAGATTGATCAAACGGTTTTGATTTCTATTCGGGGCATACATACATACATACGCCTTACTTGCTGCTCTATATATTAGATTATTATTATTATATTTTGGCTAATTCTTCGTCCTTCGAGATCTTTCTCAACCACAACACACTCAGTATTGAAAAAAAGCACAAAAATGATAAATATTTACAATACAAATGTGCGCTATGGTTCAATCCCTTTTATGGACCAGTTGTGGGAAAAGGGAAGGGGGGGGGGGGGAGAAGAGTTCCTTGCTGCCTTTATTCGCTCAACAAACACAGCTCAGCTCAAGTCGGGTTTCGAACCCGAGCTCTCCTTTATAAGTAGACAAGCTGTTATCGCATCTTAGCCACACATCCCATATTTTGAAAAATAAATAATTAAAGTTCCCATTTTTGTTTTAATTTTATAAATGTATCTGCTTTTAATGCGAGCCAAGGTCCGACACTGCGTTTACTCATTTCTATACAAGTCAAAGTAGCTAGAAAAATCTTTAATGATTTTCCCATTGCAGAGATAGAATATAGAAAATAAAAATATGGAGTCCCCATGTTATGCCCTTGAGGCAAGCAATCACCAATTGCACTGCTTAACGTTCACATGTCCAATCACAGGCAATGCTAAGTCTAATAGAGTTGGTTTTAGTAGTTCAATACCTCTCTTTTCTCGTTGTGGTCGAATAAGATTTCTATTTTTTTTTGTGTGTAAATACTTTATATGCACTCAAAGAAACAAAATAATTTTTTCATGATGTCAATATGTCGCTTTTAAGTTTGCGTTACTGCAAATGTCTGGGTTTTCTAGACTATTGAAGAAATCTAATGTTTTCATTGAAATACTGTGTTTTTTAATTATACTAGTGTCCTGTAGTTTATGTCCCTTGTATTTCACGACTTCACTTTGAATTGCTTCTAGGTCTGGTGGAGAACGAGTCGAATATGCTGTGGCTCTTTAAGAAGCCAAGGAAGGGCATGTTGACACTGCTCGACCTTGACCGTTGCCAGGACGACCAGAGTTGTGACGTGGGCTTGAGGCAGACTTTGCCTCATGATTACGTGTGAGTACAGCCTAGTAAATGAGTGCAGCACTCACATCCGCACAAATATATATTTTTTTACACACGCTGACTTTTATTATAAAACTAGGTGCATGAAATATTTTAGAAAGAAATAAAATTGTGTGTTCTTTTCATGAGGAAATCTCTAAACGTGTTATGTAGATTGCACACAAAACATGTAATAGACATTCTTCTTCAACAATGGTGTCAAGTTTGTGTTAAGGCGTGTTATTGTCTTTGTTTTATAAATTGATCCGATTTGTTCTGAAAAAAGCATACATTAATGTAGTGTAAACATAAGCAAAATTTAAACAATCCTTTAAAAAAAACCAGCTTATCCTAGGAGAAGAACTCCGCCCGATATAAACTCTATCTCTTAATTATGTTGAAGTTATTTCCCTTATTCGATATTCAACAAAATATTTCATTACCAATAATGGACTAATTGGTTAGGCTTTTGTAATGGATTCATGTTTTGTTAGGTAATATAAATATTTTTTTTTATTTCAACTTGATCCGAGAATGGATGCCAGGTCGTGCTTGGACTTGTAGATGATCCCGGGTTCAAACCTAGCCTGCTCCCATCCCCTGTCGTCTTGCAGGAGGTTTGGACTAGGAAGTAAATTATCTTCAACTCTGAAAGAACATCTGTGTCACGTACACTATGACCATATATGGTAACAGTTTCGGGTTGTTTGCCGACATAGCTTGACATAGCTGGGAAAAAAAAACCAAGCATGTAATTAAATGAACTCCATTGGTTCCGAAAGTTAATTGTTGTACATTAGACTGCAATGATTGGTTGGTCTGGGAGGGGTAAGTTGTTGATCACGTGATTACGAGCTGAAGCCCGGATGAAGCGTGTAGCTCCCGGCCAGTCTTGTCTCGGAAGTTGTAGCGATAACATCTAACTTGTACGTAACGTGAAATTGAGAATATATTTTATTTGTATCAGACTCAGATATACTATTGTGTAGATTCAATTCAAGTACATTTTAACCATTGTAACTATTTGTGAATAGTGTTTTCAAGTTATTAATTAAAGTAATTGTTTTTGGACGAAGAGAAGTTTCTTCATTGAATTTAGAGCCTACTTAGATCATATCTGTCAAGTAGTAACTCCTAGACCTAGATGATCCTCTTATCAATTGGCAACATTCTGTATGATCGTATTTTCAACATAGATCTGTCTACTTCTATACGATCATCTTATCGAAAGATCATTTCAACATCCTCGGCAATCACGATCATTGATGGTACAATATAGTTCAAGTCTGATCGTGACAGTAGCACCATCTTAGAGTGTGACATCAACACCATTGATGATCGTGACAGTAGCACTATCTTAGAGTGTGACATCAACACCATTGATGATCGTGACAGTAGCACCATCTTAGAGTGTGACATCAACACCATTGATGATCGTGACAATCTGTAACATGTCAAACATTTGACAAACAAACAAGGGTTAAGACAGTGATGGGCTAACTTTTTGAGGAGCAGGCCAAATATTAAATTAACAATTTCGGCGGGCCATATTTATTTTATTGGGGTGAGGTGGCTGAGCGGTAAAGCGCTTGGCTTCCGAAACGGGTCCATGGTTCGAATCCTGGGATATTTAATTTCGGGATCTTCGGGCGCTCCTGAGTCCACCCAGCTCTAATGGGTACCTGACATTAGTTAAGGAAAAGTAAAGGCGGTTGGTCATTGTGCTGGCCACATGACACCTTCGTTAACTGTAGGCCACAGAAACAGATGACCTTTACATCACTTTACTTTTTTTTTTTTTATTAGGTAAATACAGAAATTATTATAAGAGTTTATGATATCATTATTTAAATTTAACATGTTTCCAGTGATATATTCATTCGTATTGAAGAAAAAGCAAAGAAAAAATTGTTAATTACAAGGGGCCCCATAACTGAAAAATTTTAGGGCCTTATCAAGTCTAATACGGTCCTTGTATCTAGGAAGGTAGGATATTGCTTGTTGGCAGGTTTTATTTCATGGCTTTTGATATTCATGCTATGAACGATAAAGCTGCCTGCATGGCTTACCAAACGGATGACCCATGGGGGCCAGCTCTGAGTTTGTGTACTTTCTTTGATCTCCTGTTTATTGTTAGCTTATAAAAGTTAATCTTATATATTTTAGCTAATGATATTAATTTAAATTGATATTTACTAATTATTTCTTAATAATGAATTTGAGCAAAACTGATCCTTGTACCACACGTGACCTACTGACGTAATGAGCACGTGACAGAGGTACGTTTAAGTCAATGAGCTCCCCTGCAGCTCTTGAAACGTAATCGGCTAAAGCTGGTTACTTCCCCTTGCGCTGGCTTCGCGACATCCTGGCCATTACCTTGGTTGGCCCTAGGGCGCCTGGCTTGAATCTTCCTGAGAGAGAGAGAGCAGGAGAGAAAGAGACATAGAGAAGAAAAAGAATCATACAGCAAAAAAAAAAAAAAAGGTGGAATAAGAAAGAGACTTGTGCTGTAATTGATCAGGCAGAACAAAATTCAAAATGAAACATTTATTGTATAGCTACGGTTAAGCCCACTGTTGCTATATTTTATAACCAGTTTCACAAAGTCAAGACTTAGCTTTCATCGTATTGGAGACGATTTTTAAAACATACGTTAAGTGGTGCACGGTGGCTGAGTGGTTACGAGCTTGGCTTCCAAACCTGGGGTTCTGGGTTCGAATCTCGATGAAGACTGGGATTTGGAAATCCGAGATTTTTAATGCGCCCCTGAGTCCACCCAGCCCTAATGGGTACCTGACTTAAATTGGGAAAGTAAAGGCGGTTGGTCGTTGTGCTGGCCACATGCTGGCTCGTTAACTGTTGGCCAAAAAAACAGATGACCTTAACATCATGTGCCCTATAGATCGCAAGGTCTGAAAGGGGAGCTTTTACTTTACTTTACACTGTTAAGTTACCTTGCTTATGTATGTTTCCAGTTGTCCTTGCACGAACACAACACATTGAACATATAATAATAAATATAACACTGAGGGGACAAAATGAGCAACAATCCTTGAATTGAACTGACAAACAATGTCATAAAATAAATCCAACAAGAATGTTTGGATCACAAATTTGAATACACATGAAATAGATTTTTAGGTTTATGTAATCTAACAGAAGGCATGAGAGCCGCTGGTCGTCCACTTCTAAGGTATACTGATGTAGCAAACTCGACATGATGCTCTTCTAAATTGACACTAGCAGTTGGGAAAAAGTGGCTCTGGATAGATCCACATGGAGAGCGAGCATAAAAAAGGGTCCCGGATTGCAGATGGCGTACACAATAGTAGTATAAAGAAGGGTCTAAATCAGTGGTTCCCAAACTTTTTTGTCTCGTAGACCCCTTGCCATGTTTTCTGGTTTTCGGTAGACCCCCTGCTTAACTTGTTTTGCAATTTTTGCAGATTCATAAACTCATTTTTAAAACTAATTTATAACTGTATTGAGTCGAAGAGTGAAAAAGTAATTTAAAGCTACATCAAAAGATCTATCTTTTTTGACTGATAAAATTTAAACCAAAAAAAAAATGTATTGCTGGAATCACCAAACACACTAGAAATGTTTTTTTTTTTTTTTGCATGTTCATCATTTGTTATTACGGTTATTATGTTTCATATATAAATTTTTTGTTCTATGAAGTAGTCCTTCAAACATTAAATATTAATTAATTAATCAATTTAATCATAAAAAGGCGCTGAGACATCCGCTTATTTAACCAAGGAAATAAATAATCTATAATGTAAAATCTAGATTTCTTTTTGTTAAACATTAGTTACATGTAGACAAAAGTAACTATTTAGATAAGTATTGAAATTAAATACAACAATTTTACATTTCAATAACAGGACAAATATTTATAACTAAATTACACATATTTATACGTGCTTGAAATAGTTACATTAACGGAGTGTGAAAATTATAACTTTCTTTAATTGAAATCCACCACCGTAGACCCCCATGGACATCTCATAGACCCCCAATTTACTTTTTCACTTTCATGGACCCCCTGGAGGTCTTCGTAGACCCCTGGGGGTCTCTATAGACCACTTTGGGAATCACTGGTCTAAATAGTTTGGCATATTTTAACTTGTTAGGCAAGACACAGTCTAAATAGTTTGGCATATTTTAACTTGTTAGGCAAGACACAGTCTAAATAGTTTGGCATAGTTTAACTTGTTAGGCAAGACACAGTCTAAATAGTTTGGCATAGTTTAACTTGTTAGGCAAGACACAGTCTAAATAGTTTGGCATATTTTAACTTGTTAGGCAAGACACAGTCTAAATAGTTTGGCATATTTTAACTTGTTAGACAAGACACAGTCTAAATAGTTTGGCATAGTTTAACTTGTTAGACAAGACACAGTCTAAATAGTTTGGCATATTTTAACTTGTTAGGCAAGACACAGTCTAAATAGTTTGGCATATTTTAACTTGTTAGGCAAGACACAGTCTAAATAGTTTGGCATATTTTAACTTGTTAGACAAGACACAGTCTAAATAGTTTGGCATATTTTAACTTGTTAGACAAGACACAGTCTAAATAGTTTGGCATATTTTAACTTGTTAGACAAGACACAGTCTAAATAGTTTGGCATATTTTAACTTGTTAGACAAGACACAGTCTAAATAGTTTGGCATATTTTAACTTGTTAGGCAAGACACAGTCTAAATAGTTTGGCATATTTTAACTTGTTAGACAAGACACAGTCTAAATAGTTTGGCATATTTTAACTTGTTAGGCAAGACACAGTCTAAATAGTTTGGCATATTTTAACTTGTTAGGCAAGACACAGTCTAAATAGTTTGGCATATTTTAACTTGTTAGACAAGACACAGTCTAAATAGTTTGGCATATTTTAACTTGTTAGACAAGACACAGTCTAAATAGTTTGGCATAGTTTAACTTGTTAGACAAGACACAGTCTAAATAGTTTGGCATAGTTTAACTTGTTAGGCAAGACACAGTCTAAATAGTTTGGCATAGTTTAACTTGTTAGGCAAGACACAGTCTAAATAGTTTGGCATAGTTTAACTTGTTAGACAAGACACAGTCTAAATAGTTTGGCATATTTTAACTTGTTAGACAAGACACAGTCTAAATAGTTTGGCATAGTTTAACTTGTTAGACAAGACACAGTCTAAATAGTTTGGCATAGTTTAACTTGTTAGACAAGACACAGTCTAAATAGTTTGGCATATTTTAACTTGTTAGGCAAGACACAGTCTAAATAGTTTGGCATATTTTAACTTGTTAGACAAGACACAGTCTAAATAGTTTGGCATATTTTAACTTGTTAGGCAAGACACAGTCTAAATAGTTTGGCATATTTTAACTTGTTAGACAAGACACAGTCTAAATAGTTTGGCATATTTTAACTTGTTAGGCAAGACACAGTCTAAATAGTTTGGCATATTTTAACTTGTTAGGCAAGACACAGTCTAAATAGTTTGGCATATTTTAACTTGTTAGACAAGACACAGTCTAAATAGTTTGGCATATTTTAACTTGTTAGACAAGACACAGTCTAAATAGTTTGGCATAGTTTAACTTGTTAGACAAGACACAGTCTAAATAGTTTGGCATAGTTTAACTTGTTAGGCAAGACACAGTCTAAATAGTTTGGCATAGTTTAACTTGTTAGACTCGACATTTCTTTTGTTCAGAAATGAAGATATTTTTTCGTCGTAGCTTTATCGTTCTGCGACACGGCAGGGGATCGAACTCATTCCCATCTAAAACTACAATCCGAAGTGCATACATCACGACCAGAGAGCCATGACTTACATTTTGTAAGAACTTGTTATATCGGAGAATGTTTTTTTTTTCAGAGACCATGGCGATACAGGCTACACTCCAACACACTTGATGTGGCCTGAGCTGATGCCAAACGAACCAGGTCCTAAGGTAGCCACATTCACAATGACCAACATGGCACCGATGTTGTCCAATTTATTTGAAGGTGAGTTGTTTCACATTCAAAATAAACAACATAAAAACACACCCTTAAGAAAAAAGACCTGAAGTCCGAAGGTTGTTAAATCCTTATTTAAATATTGATCATGTAAACACGATTTTATTTTCAATGTTTAAATCATGAATTTAAGAGTCGACTTTTCAGTTAGCAAATTGGAAATTGTACAATATTTTTGTGGTAAACAACTGCAATGACATCGTCGCAAAACTTTCTGTTTACTAAGAGCGCTGTCGGAGAAGGCGTTTCTACACTTCAGAATAAAGTAAAACGCTGACCTCTTGCTTGGGAGGGGGGAGGTCGAGAAGGGCGGAGGGAGAAGATGTGACAGAAGTCAGAAGTTTTGAACACACTGGAAGAATTTTGTTAGTTACTACTATGACTTTTTATTTTCAGATTGGCATAAAACGGTGAAGAAAGTTCGTCAGTTTGCCATAGAGAAGTGTGGCGTACCTGTGGTGGTGGACTATAGTGTCAGACATATGGGAGAGTTCAGCAGTCACAGGGCTAACCAATCTGCCTTGTACTTAGTCTCAGGTAATCTTGTTGCTTACATTGGAATATAACTTATAACGGCTTAGTTTCATTATTAAAGACCGAATTCATTACTGTCTTATCTTATATATTACAGACGTTACTTCAAAAAATAAGATAATCACATCCTAAGTATATCATGTGTCAGTCTAGTCTTACATGTTAATCAATGACTTAAAATATAAAAGGTTTTTTTTCGGGCTGATTCAGGCAACCCATTCCATTCTTTAATGGCACTATGGAAGAAGAAGCACTTGTACGAATTTGTTCCAGCTTAAAGAATAAGAAATGGGCCTCTGTCTTTGTGTCTTTCTAAGTATTTCATTAGGTTTTGTTTTTTATATGTAAATTATGGTTTAGTGTTTTATTTCTTATAGCTACATTACTTGTTATTCTTCTGTCCTGAAGTGCGGATGCGTGCGACAACTTAAGGGATTTCATGATCTGTGAATGATTCAGTCAAATTTTACTTTTATATTATACATTGACAGTCTGGCTACCATTATGTCTAAGAAAAGTGCAACTGAAATTTCATTATAAAATTTAAAGATAGGCAAATTGTACACCAACAATAGAAGAATTTAAAAATGGGCATCTGAAGCTATTCTTGTGGGAAGCGATGTCGAGAGGCTCAGTACGCTTGAACTTGGCTACCCATGAAAGGGACTCGACACCCGACTCCAGCAGAATTGTGTTTACTGAGCGCCTAAAGGCAGAAGTGTAAACCTTCTCTCAGATATTTCCCCCTCCCCCCCCCCCCCCCCCCAACAGCTCCGCAAATGAGATTTGACCATAGCGCTCTAAGCATGCTATAAGCATGAAAGTTATGCTATATAAAAAAAGACCTATAAATCTATAATCATTCTTTTCTTAAATTGCATTGTATTTTGTCTTTTCCAGGGCAAATGCCAAGCGTGGATCCATTAGTGACCACCGGTCGTGGGATCCCCGTGCCCTTCATGTTCTGGATGGCCGGATGCTGTGTCCAGCAACACTTGACCATTGAAGCGTCCATCTCAAGTGTGACGGACTACGATGCCGACCACAACGTCAGTAGCAGCGACACCCACATCAACATCACACACAAAGAGGCGCCGAAGGTAAACATGCAAATATGGCTTCACTTTCTTTTGAATGACTAACACATACAAATAATAATGGCAATGTCTTTTGAGTCCGAAGATTAAGGATAAGTGCAGTGTTTCTCGTGGCTACGTAAACCCACTTGCGACCTGCTTATTTTTTCACATCTGATGCAGACAAAGCCGTTGTTTGCCTGGGGGGGGGGGGTTGTCTTTACGTCATCTGCGCATGTCCTCTATAAGGGCCTTCATGGGAGCTTTCCAACTGTCTCTTTATAGGCCATCTGCTGGTGGCTACTTTCCTCTTTTGCAAAAGAGGGCAAAAGGGCACCTTAGTTGGTCTTCATTGCGTTTACGGGGGGGGGGGGGGGGGGGGCAGCGCAGTTTTCGAATGGTAAGTAGTGCTTCTAAACTGTCCACAGCAGCCTTCAGAAGCACAAGGTTATTTGTTAGGTAGCAAAACTGAAGATTAAAATAAAACGGAGAGTCGTAAATATAGATACTTATGGAAGCTAGATAAATGTAAACCTTGGCCTTCGTAGCAACTTGAAATACTGCAGTCCTACTTAATCTTCTGACTCTTGTCAAGGCAGTTCAGCTTTCAGAATGAGAAAGTATTTTTACAAAGCTTATGTCAACTTACTCTGGCTGGTAAAAATAGTTTGAACATGTTTTTCTCCAATTTCCCATTCTCGGATCAAGTAAAAACAATTATTCATTAAACGTGACAAGACATGAATCAATTTTTAAAAAAGGTTACAAAGACAGTTTGTGTGGAAACACACTCAAAATCGGCCCCAGAAGTGGTCCACCGAGAGTCTTCACCAGGATACGAACACGTGACTTCCGGTTCCAAGTGCTCTACCCATCAGCCACAGCATCTCCATATTTTCATTTAGCGTACATTTATATTTTTTAAAACAATGATTATTAACCTTATCCATACATTCAAAATTAATATCATGTTACATGTAATAAAGAGAAACTAAAAAAAGATTTATTCTTCTAACAAAATTAGATAAATTGGCAACACGAAAAAAAAAACATTTCTTGACCTAGATTACTTTAGGTAGTGAGCTAGCTACAGTTGTGTACAAATGACTTGACAAGACTTTCCCCTCGCAAATAAAAATTAATATCTCCGTTTTCATTTGTCATACAAACTAGACCTAGATCCAGCTAGATCTAAGTCTAGGGCCAAATTCTGGAATAGATATAGAATCTTGATATAGAATCTACTAGTCTATATCTAGACTAGAACTCGTATGACTTTACACGTTTAATCTTAAAATTACTAGACCTAGGCCAATGTTAGGCCTATAAAATGGAATAGTAGGCCTTTTGTTACGGGGTAATGATGTTTTTTGCTGTTCGTATCCGATTCATTTCTTAATGTGATAATACTGTTTACATAATAAATAAATCTACACCCCTATACTGTCAGAAGATAAGTTATTGTCTTAATAATTAAAATTTTGTTCGAATTATTAATACATTAATAATATATACATATATATTATAAATATATCTAGATCTGGGCTCTATTTAGTCTTATTTAGACTGTCAAGTGTAGGACCCTATAATGAGGATATGTCAAAACTGCGCGCTATTAAAGTAGTTTGTTATTTTTCAAACTTATAACAAAAACGAAGTTCATATCAAAATTCTATTTTTAAACATTCGAATCAGTATTCTATTGAATGAGTTAGTAAATAAATGGAGAATATATTTTATAATCATCCATTGATACTTTTTCCCATTGTGACCTTAGATGCAAATTTTTTTTTACCAATGCGCGAATCTATGAATGAAGCTTGAGTTATTCATGAAGAAGTCTGTGATCTTTTTAGAAAACTTACCTTCCCTGAAGTTTTCATTGAAAAGTGGTGTATTTTTTTTTTTTTTTTTCAAAAATCTGCTTGCATAGATAATTTACAAAAATTAGATGGTTCACTTTCGGAAAAGAAAAAAGTAGCCGTTGCATCAGAACTTTGAATGATCTAAAATATCATCATGTCCAATTTTCATTTTCTCTTCTAGTTTCTAAACGGGACAGACAAACAGACAGACATGCTACACAAAACTAATAGCGTCTTTTCCCCTTTCGGTGGCGCTAAAAAGTAACCAATAAGTTAATTAACTATCAGTGATTCATTATTTTGTTCGATATTGAAATAAGGGGAATAAATGCTACTTGATGAGAGATATGGAAGTATATATGTATTTAATCTCCTTCGACATATTTTTCTCCCATTTCCCATTCTCGGATAAAGTTGAAATTTTTGCTTAATTATTCATAGTCGATGACAATACACGAGTCAATCCAATAATTAACCAATTAGTTCATCATTTAGTACTAATTAATTTATTTTGTTATTTAGCAGAAAGGGAGCTAAACCCTGTAATTTTCAAATAAATGGCAGTAAAAAGTTTTTAAAAGTTTTTTTTTCCTATTGCTTATTTAATGGTTGAATTACAGCTCTATTTAACACAAGGAAGTGTCTGACTTTTCTTCTTTGAGGTTTTAGTGTGCCTCGTATTGATTTCATCGTAGCCTCATTGTGGTGTTATAGAAATGGGATAATAGTACACGTCTATCATTTAGTTTTCTAAACAGCATTTGAGAATTGCGCAAGCAATAAAAATGTTTAATTCTCCTTATATCAAACTGACTTACAAATAGGCCTATAACAAACAGACTTAAAAATAGGCCTATTAACTGACTTACAAATAGGCTTATAGCAAACTAAATTACAAATAGGTCTATAGCAAACTAAATTATAAATAGGCCTATGGCGAACTGACTTAAAAATAGGCCTATAGCGAACTGACTTACAAATAGACCTATAGCTAATTGACTTACAAATAGGCCTATAGCTAATTGACTTACTAATAGGCCTATAGCTAACTGACTTACAAATAGGCATATAACAAACTGACTTACAAATAGGCCTATAGCTAATTGACTTACAAATAGGCCTAAGCTAATTGACTTAAAAATAGGCCTATAGCTAACTGACTTACAAATAGGCATATAACAAACTGACTTACAAATAGCCCTATAGCTAATTGACTTACAAATAGCCCTATAGCTAATTGACTTACAAATAGGCCTATAGCTAATTGACTTACAAATAGGCCTATAGCTAATTGACTTACAAATAGGCCTAAGCTAATTGACTTAAAAATAGGCCTATAGCTAACTGACTTACAAATAGGCCTATAGCTAATTGACTTACAAATAGGCCTATAGCAAACGTACATGCATGATTAATTTGTTAATTCGAAAAAAAAAACAATAAACTTGCTACAACATTCGGAGTTATTCAATTGTTCTAAGCACAATGCAACTGATGATTAATACACACTCAAACCTATTCTTAAATGTATAGTGTTGTCAGGCATAGTATTTCTCTATCGAGTCATATCTTTACAAAATGGGCGTACATCTTTCATAAAGAGAAAAATAGCGATTCTGGAGAGGCGGCCCCAGCAGTACGCGTAGACTTGGGCGAGTTTCAAATGTTGAATTATCAGGATTTGTCAGTTTAAAGACAAAACCTCAATTTTTATTTTCTACTCACTAGCCAGTCACCAGCCAGTGTCAATATAAAATCGAAGGGTGTACGTTTTCTGACACCTAAAATATGCTTCGAGACTTCAGGGTTATTCAAGTAATGCAGGGAAAGACTTCTAAAATACTGAGTTCTGATTTAAGAGAACTGTCTCCTAAGAAATTTACCACACCGAATTGAGGTCTATTTGATGGATCGGTATTGGACATTAGAATGTGTGTCAGAGACCCCACATATATGTAGAATATGCTCAGAGTGAAATAAAGAATTACCCTGAGGAGTCCAACTCTGGTGAGGGCTATTTGCGGTTGCCTCCAAAGGTCACGTCTGGTTTGAGCCATTTGTTCAGCACATGATCTCCCAGTCAGACAATTCCTGAACAAAACAAAGTATTCTCATTTTTTACGTCTCTTAACACCCATGAGCATAGAATGCGATGTAATTAATGCTTAAAATTATGAGGGGAAAATTTCCAAGGATTCCTTGGTTTGCTAAGCCAATTATTATCTCCCCTTCATTCTTATAAATATCTCAAGCTCGCTCGCTAATATGCATTCATTAATGTCTCGAAGCCTTTCACACGTGACCTCAGACCTTGAACTTGTTGAATAAAAAATATTAGCATAAAGGTTAAGAGAAAAAAACAATTAGTTTTATTGGCGTTTTAGGAAACATTTATTTTGGTGTTGCTATTAATGATCTGTTTCTTGAATCCAATCACCTGCTCGTGGCAATCCAATTTAAATTGCTAAGAGCTATTAAGTTATTTTTTTAAATTGACCTTTTACTTTTCTTTATTTCAGATTGTCATTTCGGGTTTCGCTGTGTACATCCGAAACGCCCCAGATAATCACGTGATACCAGCACCCATTCTCCAGCTAGAAATGCTTCTGCAAGACATGTCGAAAAGCGGCTCCATCGAGGGTGAGGTGGCGCTCTTCCCGGGAAATAACGGAGCCTGTGGAGACCTGAGGAATGACGTTTCCAAATGGTTCCAATAAAAACTGTGTCTGGGTTGTGACCAACAAAACAAAAAGAAATTGTTGATATTTTAAATGTTCAGTTAGTGATGAAAATCATCATTTATTTAAATACATTTCCGACTTTTTTCCAATTCTGGCATCAGTGGATGTCATAGAGTCTGAAGTATTTCATTGAAACATTAGAGCACACACTCACTGTTATTCCACATTGTCTCTTGACTATATTGCCATATTTGATACAAAGTCTTTTCATATGAAGTGTAGTGAACTTCTTTTTTATTGTCTCTAGACTTTCAGACCCGGGGCCCACTTTAGTGCCACACTGCATCCATGTAATACGAAGATTTGAACTCTGCCTGTATGTCGCAGCTTTGGCTTGTATAACTATTTGACAATCTCATTGTGCGGTGTGCGATGCATTCAATTATTGATTTGAAATATCTCTTCATCTTGCTACTCTTGATATTTACATTGTGTTCATAATTTTATTTTCATTGTCAGCTTGGGCCACGCGGGCCTGTTCCGGCCCGCAGTTGTTTCATCAACACAATTTGTGATTCATTCGTGTACATAGAACATTGTGTGTGTGTATCTTCAAAAGTATTATTAATACTTTCATATGTAGCATTAGAGAGACCCCCATCCCCCTAGGATATGATGCCCTAGCCCCATCGTTTTACCCAGCGTTAGTCCGGCCCTGCTTTCTTAACAGGGTATAATGTGTTTCATCATAGTCTGTGTATGTTTGCCTTGATTTTGACACGTATTATAATAAACCACATAATACTTTGACCAATGTTATGCTTATGTGGTTTTTTGGGTCATTGTTTATTAATGTGTATTTTTAAAAGTTCATTTCAATAACTAAATTAATGATATATACTTTTTTTTATAGTATGCTGAATAAACATGCTACAATCGCAAGGCGCTACTTAAAACTGTAAAAGCAACATAAATTTAACATTGCATAATTTAAAAGACCATTCCACCTTTACGAAAGTAGATGCTTTATGTAAAAGTGATTACATTGTCTTTAATAACTACTAGATGCAGAAACTGAAACATTTTGTACTCCGCTCCGATTCCCCCCCCCCTCCCATTTCCAACAAAAAAATGTCCTTGTTAAGCGCATGTATAAATCTATTCAGAGCATATACATTTTAGTTTGGTGGTGCAGATTCAAACATCGAAAGTCAGTAGCCTAGAGTTTAGTCTAGACTAGAATACTTAATATAGATCTATGGTGTGGAAGGTTCTAGTCGGGTGATAGACCTATAGATCAAGACTCAGAAGACGCCGCGCAAAATGTTCCTGGACGTGTGTGTGTTCAAGATAGAGATTGTCTAGACCAACTTTACATTTAAGAATATTATTTTTTTTCAAAAAATTCATGGATATACATAGACTGTTAGATTTCTGGGCAAATCGTTAGAACCGTTTTCGACATCGGTGTCTGGGTTACCCAAATTTTTGTTTTTTGACCCGCCATAATGAATTAGCCAGCTGATAAGAGGGAGCGTTAAACCTTAATTAAAGTTGAATATTATGCAGATGCATTGTGTTGATTAACGAATCAAACACAAGGTTTGGGATGTAACTTACTAATTATGATGTCATCTTAGTTAACAACTCGGAGAAGATAAGGGACATGACTCCTTAGGACAAAGAAGCATAACTCATATAATACATCTATCAATGCGTAGTACATCTAAGGCTTTATGCATAAGAAAATACGAAAAATATATTTAAAAAAAAAAAGGAAATCATGATCTAAACCTAAGTTTGAAGACTTTTAAACAAGTGAATTTCGAAGGACCTTTTGATACAAAGACTTGGAACCAATATGAATGTTTGAAACTTTAGAGATGTTGTTTCTAAGATTTAGTTTAGTTATAGCTAGGAATAAAACACTGAAACTATCAGGATAATAAATATACAGACTCATAAAATAAATACCTAATATATTTTCATAATCAATACTACATATTACTGTGCAAGGCTGTAAACTCTATGACTATAGGGTAAGCTATATTATAGAATAGGTATGACAAAATTCATTTTCCTTGCATAGCCTTTTTATCAAATCTTTTTTTGTTCAGAATTCTCCTTCGCTAGATAAAAATATACTTGTAAGTGCCATAGGCTGCAAATCGAATCTTATGTTGATTGGCGTTTCTTGTAAAAAGCATTTTAAAACAAGTTAACAAAACACAATAGAGTCAAAAGCTCTAGCTCAATGAGCCACGATCACAACAGAAACATATAGGCTTCGATGACGATAGTATATTTAATAATTGATATAATAATATCTAGCAGCTTGCGTGGGTTAGAACTTCACGTATATTCTTTTTATGCGGACGATCCTACTTTTTAAAACAGCGCTTGTTAAGTCAAAGCAACGGTCCAGTACATTGCGTTTCCTTCTAGTTTTAAGATAATTTATAGGTAAATCTTCAGTTTTAACAGTTTCTTGATTGTAAAAATATTCAGAAACCCTGTTACACAAAATTCAAATAAGAAGAAATGGACGTGAAATTGTTTGTATGTGTCTCGTTAAAACTTGATTAGACGTTGTTTCTACTTGGTGTCAAGGAGTCAATCAAAAAGACAATTATAAATAATGATTCATTAGTTCCTCCTGAAAAAGGAGAAGATTTGCTGGAGTATTATAAACTAGACGACGTACAAATAGTCACGTCTAGGAACAAAAGAATTTATGTTGAGTTGACATTAAATTATTTGTTCATTTGTATGTATTTACTTTCATATGGAAATAAAACAAACATCATTTTCTTTAGCATAATTTTTTTTTTATTTCTAAAAACCCTAGTTCAAAACAAAAGTTTGATTTTTGATGTTATCAATAAACATCGTACGTAGACTAAAACAAATTAAAATTAGAAATTTAAAAAAAAAGAACGAAACCAATTAGTTTTTACAGTTTTTAATTAGAAATGATTCAAAGTAGAATAAAATTAACTTCTAGAATTTCACTATCATGTAAGCTTAAGAAATTGACGTTGAAGACTTCATTCTAGTTGGTGAAGTTTCAATGACTGCTATGGAGTACATCGACTAAGACAGAACATCTAAACGCAACTCAGTCAACACTGTAGATCGAGATAATTTACTCCCCATTGATGTGAACGCTGACTGGTACATAATATTGTTTCGTTAAAAGATCGGGTTGATTTTTTGTGTCATATCTAAATATAGAGACTAAATTATTGCTCTTTAAAAACACATTTGTCAGGTTTCTTTAATAATGAAAGTCTGAGATTTGACTTGTGAAACCGTTCAAATTGTTTCTATACTTTTTTAAATCAAGTTTTTAACGGCCCCAGAACAACATAAATGTGAGATTACTTGTTAATAAAAACAATGTGTACCTAGAGCGAAAGCTTGTATACAAAGTAGACAACAATAGTTTTCTTGACTACATTTAAAAGGCTTGATTGAATATCTCGGCTTTTGACTTTCACGTGAATGTAACCTGTTAATATTACAACACAACCTATGATATATTATGTTTTTATTTATTTTTTTTAGACTTGGCTTTTGTAAAGAAAAGTTAGAAATATTCTTTGCAAATTTTGTATAAGAATCGATTTTTTAGGCCAAATAAAAGTGTACATTAAAATTTGACAGAGTTTGTTTTAATTTTTTTTTATTGATCTTACCGTAAATATCTGCAATGAAAAAGCTGTTTGCAAATAACTGGCTCAATGCTTTTTAGATTTAACATTACATTTCACTTGCTCGAAGTGTTTAAAGATCACTGCATTTTAGCTAAAACATGTAAACAGTGTAGGGTAAATCATCCTAATATTGTCAAATGTTAATTCGGTATGTCAAATTCACCTAACCCTTAGTTTGTTGAGCCGTTGGGGAACCACACATGATCTGTCCACCGTCTTTCCACAATCCTCTTTGTCTTTTAACTTTACTTTAACCTGACTAGAATCTCTTTCAATGACAGGTCCGTCCTTTCTTTAATGCTTTCTTCACTTCTCTTTCAATGACAGGTCCGTCCTTTCTTTAATGCTTTCTTCCCTTCTCTTTCAATGACAGGTCCGTCCTTTCTTTAATGCTTTCTTCCCTTCTCTTTCAATGACAGGTCCGTCCTTTCTTTAATGCTTTCTTCCCTTCTCTTTCAATGACAGGTCCGTCCTTTCTTTAATGCTTTCTTCCCTTCTCTTTCAATGACAGGTCCGTCCTTTCTTTAATGCTTTCTTCCCTTCTCTTTCAATGACAGGTCCGTCCTTTCTTTAATGCTTTCTTCACTTCTCTTTCTTCCACTAGAACTTTTCTCTATGGGAAGGTGTTTGCGAGTCCTGGGACCTCGTGATATTGTCAAACAGTTTCCTGACTATCTTCAGCAGCTCATCGTGGGGCCTAATAGTCATTGTGAATTTCCTCATTTGTGTTTAGATGTTTTACAAACGTATCCCAACGATTCTTCTTTTTATTTTTCTTCATGCATTATTTTATTAGATTTTATTATAAAAATAAATCAGATTAAATAAGAATGAAGCCATTTTCAATCGGCTTTTTTTTTTTCAATTTTGCAATGACACAATACAAAAATAATCGTTCCAATAATTTGGAAACTTTTTATCATTAACTGACATTTAAATGTCCATACAATGCCGTGACTTTGTCTTGTTTTGGTATTCTCCATTACCCATCTCTCCTTCATCGCCTCGTTCTCTTCTGATACTTCTCCAGGTCTCGCTTTATTTCCCCCACTTTCACCTTTGTTTCACCCTGTATTTGTATCTTTCTCAACATGCTCAAGTATAGTATCAACCTGCAAGAGTTACGCCATAATATCTGAAAGGGCAGATTACCGCGATCAACTTGATTACTGAACATTCTTTTTGTGTGTGTGTGTGTGTGTCTCGAGAGAAACCCGAGAGAGTTATCTATCCTAGAAATTAAAGTAGACACAAACCATTTATAATGTGAACACAAGGCAAGCCTCATATACGCACAGGCTTCATTCTTTAGCATAGCAGACAAGCTGGGGGAAAAAATTGATAAACCTACATAGACATTTATTATCTCCCTTATTGCTAAACTTTAAAGAAAAAGGTTACATAAACCAGCGATTCTCAATATGTAATGTGTATAAAAGATACGATGAAATATTTTACAACCACTAATTATATACTGCATAGTACAGCCGTCCATTATTAATTAACATACATTTGATATTAATGGAGTCAGAAACCATGATTCACATTAAAGAGGACGATTCCAGCCATGAAATAGGGATGTTACAAAGGATTCCAGCCATGAAATAGGGATGTTACAAAGGATTCCAGCCATGAAATAGGGATGTTACAAAGGATTCCAGCCATGAAATAGGGATGTTACAAAGGATTCCAGCCATTAAATAGGGATGTTACGAAGGATTCCAGCCATTAAATAGGGATGTTACGAAGGATTCCAGCCATTAAATAGCGATGTTACGAAGGATTCCAGCCATGAAATAGGGATGTTACGAAGGATTCCAGCCATGAAATAGGGATGTTACGAAGGATTCCAGCTATTAAATAGGGATGTTACAAAGGATTCCAGCCATGAAATAGGGATGTTACAAAGGATTTCAGCCATGAAATAGGGATGTTACGAAGGATTCCAGCCATGAAATAGGGATGTTACGAAGGATTCCAGCCATGAAATGGGGATGTTACGAAGGATTCCAGCCATGAAATAGGGATGTTACGAAGGATTCCAGCCATGAAATAGGGATGTTACGAAGGATTCCAGACATGAAATAGTGATGCTGCCAAGGATTCTTGCCATAAAATAGGGATGTTACGAAGGATTCTCTTGCCATGAAATGGGGATGTTTCGAAGGATTCTAGGCATCACATACAAAGACAAAGTAAAGATTCTAAGCAGGTTCAGAATGGCGATTGGGCCCCAAGATGACCTTCTGACCACCGTTAAAAATGCAAGAGTGTACGGTTACATAATGAGATCCTCTATGCTCGCAAGCCATCAAAGAATGAAGGGGCCTGTCAATGAAAGAGACTCTAATGTTGGTAAAAGACAGAGAGTAATAGAGGTAGACACGACAGATCATATCGGGTGCCCCAAAAGTCCAACAACCTAAAGGGAACCTGAAGATGAAGCTAACGTGATTGAATACAAATCTGTTTTTGTTATTTGTTCAAGTTAGTTCTTCATTAATACATATTTTTTGTAGTGAGAAATAAGATTAGGAATTATGTCATAGTTGGGGGGGGGGGGGGGGTAATAAAGAAATTCATAGAAAAGATGGGAGTAAAATTAAAAAAAGGGAAAGAATGACTTTGACAAAGTGACATTTCTTGTTTCATATCCCGGGAAAAGTTTTTCGAAAAGCCTCATTCTCTAGTGCCATTAGAGCATGGAACAGGACACCGGTACTTAAATCAGCTAGGAAAAGTAATACTTCAAGTCTCTACTGAACACATGCACGACTAGAGGAATACGTGGATACACGTAGCACGTACTTCCTTTTTGAAAGAACGTACCAGTATAAAATAGATAAGATAAGATAAGATAAGAAAGGTCTTTTTATTTCTTTGGTTACGATTCATTTTAGAACTACGCTGAAGAGTAAACTTGTTTGCGTCCAAAGAAGGAACTAATGAAATGATACCTACCAATACATTATGAGGATATATTATTACAGGTGGTAAGAACGCGCACACAACACGTGACATGTATGATATATGTAATCAATATTGAAGGAGCATTAACCCGTTCAAAACGAACACTTTAGACTATTAAGCTAATAAGCTAGTGTGTAAAGTGAAGGGGGAAAGATTATGGGAGGAATCTTGTGTGTGGTCGACAGTCATTTTATACTTTCATTGATGGACAGAAGATATTAGTGACTGTAAAAATATGTTCTCCATCACGTGACCATGATATGTAACTGCGCAAATTACAATGTCAATAAATCATCATCGTGTGCAGTCTTTATCATTTCAAGTAAGTTTGGTCACACTAATTTTGTATTTTATGTAGAGTTAGAACAATACCACGTTGTCCTCAAGTTCGATAATGTGTAGTTCAGTTCTTCAATTGGATACGCTGACCCCACAATGACCTACATATCTTGCAAATCGTTAATTTGATTAAATGTTATGAAAGTGAACAGTGTAGCTCGATGACATTTTAAGAAGTAAATCCTTTCTTTGCTTTCTATAAGAAAAACAACAAAATTGTGTGTATAACTCTTGCGTCTTTTCTCTAGGAAGAACGAGTGTAGGAGTGGATGTGGATATAAAATTATAACATCTCAATATCTCTGTTTGAACTACGCGTGTCTATTGCTGTAACAAACAGACAGAAATCAGACAGAAATCAGAACCAACTAATTGACAGGAAGACTCTGAGAAAGTTATTGAAAGACACAAAATCTGTCGTTTCTTGCTGAGAATGGTCTCACTGAAATATTTTGACAATACGTCAATTAGTTTGTTCTATGGGAAGGGTTTGTAGTGTGAATCAGTGCACATTTTTTTTACAAATGTGTTAGGATTCTTCAAACTGAGACTATGACTTCAGAATTTCGGGTGACGTTGTTTAACTCTCTCAGTATATATGTTTATTTAACTCTCTTATCTTATCTTTATTTATGAAGCATATAATTCTCTCTTTTTTTATCTATCTAGCTCTTTTTTTATTTCTCTTTTTCTCTTAAACTCTCTCTTACTCTCTCCCTCTCTCTCTCCCTTCTATCTCCTTCCCACTCCCCATCTCTCTCTCCCTTTTTCTCAGACACTCTCTCTCTCTCTCACTCTCTCTCTCTATCTTGCTCTCTCTTTTCTCCCTCTTTCTCTGTCGCTGTCTTTCTCTCACTCTCTCTCTCTCTCTCTCTCTCTCGCTCTCTCTAATAATTATGTCTGGAGAAAAAGAAGAGACCCAAAAACAAAATGTTTACTTTTGACTGCATAACGTTGGTTAGATTTAAAAAAAAAAAACAAATGCCAAAAAGTGTTAAAAAATTATTATTTTTTACAGGTGTTTAAAATTGGTTTAAAAGTAGCGATACCACACTGCTGGCTGCAACAACCGGTTCAAGCATCAAATTTCAATAAATATATTTCAGTTATCACCAATTAAGAACTTTTAAAAAGCAAGCTAGTCAGAGCACAAAAACAATTTGAACAAAACAAAATAAACAAGAAAAACAGATGACGGAAATTAAAATGAAACGAATCGGTTTACGTCTGCTGGTTATCTCAGCTGTTTCTTTAGCAGTGTTTCTGAGCATAAGAAAACAGTACAACACAGCTCAGACGATTCTGCAAGAGAAACTTCTACCAGGACCTGCAATAGACAAGATCAAAGATGAAGAGATGGTCAGGAGCCTTGCACAAGAGGTAGAAAAATTGGATGTTCGCTTTTCTTTGGAAGACAACTCCCAAGGTCAAGGATTTGGAAGCAGGAACGTTCCGCTCGACGTTGAAGGTCAGAAGAAAGTGTCCTCCCAACAATACGAAGGCCGCATAATCGACGACAACGGCCCAAGCGAAGACAAAGACATTAGGGACCTCATAGAAGAAGAAGACATTGAAGAAGTTTTTTACGACACTGATGCTAATCCAACAAAGGAGCCCGAATCTCTTATAGACGCTATTGGGGAATATTTGCGATTACCAGGCCACAAGAACAACAAAGCTAACACAACAGGAGAGTCAGATGAAGGATACGACGAATATAGAAAAGCTGAAATCCCATCAGAGAATGCAACAGGTTTCTTCAAAGACCTGCAGATAATAGACACCGCCCCTGAAATAGACAACCTAGATAATGCCAATGATAACGCTGAAACATTTATAACCGAAATGGAAAAGGAAAACGGCGATGAGCCGGCGGTTGTAATCTCAGAAATAACCGTCACGCCAATAATGAGCCACGATGCAGCCGAGACTGTCAGCGATATTCCTATTGCGAAAGATGTTACCGACGACTTGATTCAAGAATACGACGAGTACACGGACAAAGACAAACTTAGTTATAAGATTGTCTACCGTGAGTCGCTGATTCCTTTCGAGCGGACGGTCACCGAAATTCCACTGCAAGAAATAACTGAGAACATAGAACAGCAAGATAGGGATGTAAGTCTTTCCGGGAAATGGACCAATGCTCCAGGAATCGATGATTCAGTCTTGCGAGTCGATCAAAGGGTGAAACCGAAACCGACTAGCGGAAGTTCTTCTATGGAGATGAAGCTTGTTGGAGAAGGATATGAAAAAGTTTCTAATCATGACTGGAAGGATCCTTTAGTGCAACCTAATGTTAAACTCCAAATGCTTCTGGAAACTCTTACTCCAGGGGTCCTCAGCGCCATTCTAAACCATCAGCTTAGTCCTGTAATGGCTAATAACCTGAGAAATAAATTAATGATGAACTTGGAGAGAGTCTGGAATGACGGTGCCTTAAAGTCTACGAAAGCTCCAGAACTTCAAAGAGACGAGATCACGTCTGAAGAATATGTTTTGGCATCACCTGAACCCGATGCTAATAACATGGCGACACTGCGCCCAGCAATAGGAGAAAATGGCTTCGATTCTATTCTCGAGAGCGAGGTCAACATCACCGACGACAATACCGCGCTTCAAAATGAAACTGATTCAATATTATTTGAAGCAGACATGACATCCTATGGTGTAACCACAGTCTCTCGGGTTAACTTCTACGACAACCCAAAGCCACTGTCCGAATCCGAATACTCCTCGCTGCGAACAAAGTCCAGTGCTTCATCTAACCAAGAAAGTGTGAGTTCTCCTCCAGATTACAATGTCAAAATTAACAGAGAAATAGAGTTTGATTCTTCAAGAAGATCTGAGGATTACAGCGCAAACAAATCCGAAGAACCAATACTGCCTAAATGGATGACTTTCTTACCCCAAAATGAACATATTTCTCAGAATTCCAATGGCAATTTCGAAAATCACCATTTGGTCACAAATCATGTTTTTAGCAGATCTTTATTAGATGGCCAGATGGGAAATACATTTTCTGAGCTGTCCAAAGTCAAGGCAGATCCATTTGATAGCAATGACCTCAAAGAAACTTCCAAAAGCATATCTGATGTTGGTGATCAACAACTTGATAAAGATGTTTCCATTCCTGGAAATTTTTTCCATCATATAGTGCCAACGGATGAACCGTTACGATTCCAACAATTAAGTGACTCTTGGAAGACAAGTGACCAGCCATATCTACAGGAATTTAACAATCCTGGACAGCCTGGACAATCCTACCAGGACATATTAAGACAGCAGAAGGTTCAGATTGACAAGTCAGTGGATAGTATGTCCAGCAATGACATTTTGACTCCTCTGGATACAAAAGTCTCCTACAGAGAAGGTAAAGAGGACTGTCCCAGAGAAGTCAAACTGAGTGAAACGTCACATCCTGTAACGGCGTTAGTGACTTTTCCCGGGGCGGACACGGCATGGATTAGAAGGATTTTGGAGCAGCTCTTTGGTAAGTATAACGTATTAAAGACAAAACTCTAGCGTCCGGGGTTATTAGTGACAGAAAGAAAGTTGTTGATATTTGATATACAAAAAGAAGAGAAGGGGCAGGTAAAGTAGCCTTTCAGAACTTCAAGCTTTTGGGGAATGGTCTAATATAACTGATTCATCCGGTTCCATAATGTCACAGATGTAAACTTAAATCAGGGTTGACAAACTCTAACCAGTCCTATTTCATTAAAGAACTAGAAGTATATGAGAAGCATATGGGACAAGCAAATTAAAAACCTTTTCTGTAGATGCGGTTGATTTGAAAATAGTCTAGCTGGCACAAAGACTATCCTCTGAATTTCAAGTACGGTGCGGACCTAAGACCTTAAAAATTAGGTCTACAATTAAATCCGGCTTCATGAGAACTCACATGATGCACTGATGTGCACATTTATTTAGGAACACCGTACACGTTCATCTCCTATGTTAATTCGGTTGCTTCAAAATGTTTTTCACACATTCATTTACTTCACTTCGGAACGAATTTTTTTTTTAGATAGGGCCTATATAAATTAATAGTATCTTCATCTTCACCTTTATTCTGTACCTATCTCTTGGTCTGTTTGACCGTTACCACACAAGATCTGTTGACCGTCGTTCTCCATTCTTATCTGTCTTCTGCCTTGGACAGAATCTCTTTCAATTGGCAGGCCCGTCTAGTCTTTTATGTGGTCTTCCCATTGCTTCCTCTATCTACCATATGCGCGCATGAAGTTTCTTTTTGCGTTTAATAGTTGTGTTTTAATGTATAGGAAGTAGTTTGGATTAGGCGCGTTTTGTTGTCTAGAATATTGTGTATGTGTATGTTTTCGTCATCCTTAGTGCCCGCAGTGGAGGGAGCTTTTTTTGTGAGCTGGTTTTCTGTTTCCCCGTTTTAACAGTACGTAACATAGTTTTAGTAAGTAGGCTAATCTTTAGGTACGGGTGTTGCTAATGAAAAGTTCTTTATTGTAGCGGCATCGCTAGATCTTGGTTTTCTTTCGTTTCAGTGTGTTAGGCATGGGGCTATGGGAAGAGTGTCGCCTTCTCGCCCTTGGAGCCGTGTCTTTAGCTAGCGTTGTTTGTGGTGTAGGAAGCTGCTGTTCTGTAGGGCGCCGAGATGGATTGTGCGTGTGGGAGGTGTGTTATTGGTGTGTTATTGGTGTGTTATTTGAACAATTATTAATGTAATGTTAACCACCGTGCAATTGATACACAACGAAGTATCTTGTTAAGTTACAATTATGTATTATGAAATATTGTTCGTTTTGAACAACTGTTGTTTACTCGATAACGATGACATTTATTCGTTGTTCATTTTTTCGTAGTTTATATGCTAGCACTCTTTGCGTTGGTTTGCACTGTTCAGGTGGAGAGAGAAGCCCGCGAACTCAATGCAAGTATATCCACCCCTAGTTAAGTAAACAACAAACCCACGTGACATCCCTCTTCTTCTTTTTCTGTTCCCTTGTTATTAATGTTTGAAATCTTTCGTTTATATGAGACAGTGGGTTGGGCAGGGTGTAAAGATATTGGCCAGGGTAGCTCCCTTTTGATTCCAGTGTATGAGCCCTTATTGTCATGAGTATCGTTGAAAAAATTTAAGTCACCCAGATTTATTCTGTTTTAGACACTTGTTTGTATCAAATAAAAGGTTTGTCAAAGTGCTGGTCCACTGACACCCTCTTAAACCACTTTATCATAGATGTAATTGAATGCAGTTCATGCCATACCTTGTCGTTGGATATGGATGGATATTCTAATATATACAAATGATGGTCCAAACAGACACAACTGGCGGTTCTAATAATAACGCTATTAGACACACCATGATGTCATTATGAAAGGAAAAAGTCAAGTCGAGGCTCTTTTTATGGAGACTATTGATTGGGCGCAATCAATAAAAAGCGGTCTATAAAGATGAGCCACTATCCTTAATTGATTCGAAGATTAGAGCAAAGTCCTGAATGTAAATATGCACGAAACTATTGATTTAGTTCATGTTTTATTTGTTTCAATACGTACAAGAGAAACATAGAGACAGACACAGGAGACAGAGAGCTTACTATTAATTATATCTTTTTGTATTTAATCTGTTGAATTTTTTTTTAAATGACCTTGTCGTTTTATTGTATAGTCTATAATATATGTAGCTCCTCCTTCGTGATCGAAGATGAGCATATATCTCTTGACCTATGAACTCGAGATGACTATTAACTCCAATCTTCGCTTTAAAAAGCCGGCCCATTACATGGCATGGGTGGGTTTGGTCAGTTTCAGATAGGCCTGCTTCTTCTCTCAGCTTATTTTTGGTTCGGCGCTCTTTCATGCTGGCTACTCTATAATAATCTACATAACGATGTCGGACTAAACAACGTCATAACATGTGACATCTTTCATTTAGTTTTCTTTTCTTCTATCTTCGATACATGTTGCTGGTCAAGATAGGGCGCTTTTCATAAGTACAACATTCTAATGAAAGTCCATCATAGTTACAAAGCTTATTTCAACTCACTCTCTCTGTCTATCTGTCTTATACGATATACATACATATTATTTCACCCACTTCCCAATCTCCGAATCAGTTGAATCATAAAAAAATTAATAAGATAATTATTTTGATACTGATTAAGGGAAATAAATCTTATAGCATTGATAGAAAAGGCTATCCCCGCTATATAAACTTTGCTTTTAATAAAAGTATCTTTTGTATTTTACTTGTTAATATTTTTACAAGGCTCATCTCAACTCACTCTGTCTGTCTGACTGGTAAAAAGTGTGTACACGTTATTTCTCCCACATCCCTTTTCGAATAAAGTTGAAACATATCAAAATTATTCATTAGCTCAGACAAGACATGAATAAATAAAACAATTAACCAATTAATTACTGGTTTTTAATTATTTTCTTTGATAGCAAACAAGGGAAATTAACCCTTCAGTATTTACTGATATGGCTAAATATGTAGGGCTTGGTCCCATAGATAATTGAACACGTTATTTCTCCTACATCCTTTCTCGGGTCAAGTTGAAACTTTGAACAATTATTTACTGTACCTAGCAAAACATAAATCAAGTGAAAAAGTTATCACGTAGTCAATTAATTATTGGTATTTTGTTTTTGTTTGCTATCGAATAAGGGAAATAACTTTTACATTACTTTGAGATATAATTGTATGTGTGGAGGTTTTTTTAAAAATATTTTTTTTTATTTTGTGCTTGCTTCTAAGCATTGACTTCTATACAAGAGATTAGTGAGTTGTATTCTCTCCCTTACATTGTGCACTCAATAACTCTCCAGTACTCAGTTGTACATGACAATGTTGTCAACTTCATGACATGTTCACTTCGGTGTTGTGGGTTTGGTAAACAACGGAAGTAGGAACCGAAAAATCACTGCCATGTATCTCAATACTGCAGGAATAAGCTCCCTTTTCTATATGAAACAAAATTATTTACCAATAATAGATTAAGTAATTCATTAATTGTTTTTAATTAATTCATGCATTGTCATCGACAATGAATAATTAAGCGAAATGTCATCTTCAGCCAATAATATGAAGTGAAGAAAAAACATGTAGAAAACGTAATAACAGGGAATAGAAAAACATGTACAGCCACATCGCTAAATAATTAGCATTTCTTTCCCTTTTTCGATACCAAACAAAAGAATAATTACCAGTAATTAATTAATTAATTTTTTACTAATTCGTGTTTTTTGTTTAGATACAACAATATTTGTTTTCAAAGTTTCAAGTTGATCCGAGAATGGGTGTAGGAGAAATAACTTGTACCAGCATTGTGACAGACAGACAGTCAACGCTTTGTAATAAACTATACATAGGCTATCACTGTGGGCTATCACTGTGGGCTATCACTGTGGGCTATCACTGTGGGCTATCACTGTGGGCTATCACTGTGGCCTATCACTGTGGGCTATCACTGTGGGCTATCACTGTGGTAAAACAAAATCAATAGACACTGAAATATGGAAAATACAATTACACCATAGATGTTTAATCTCAGTCTTCAACATCTCTGTCCCATGGAGCCTTATGACCGTAACTCTATTCTGTAACCAACAAACCGATGTAACGTAGATCTCTTTCTATCTTCAAACCTAGATTCAATCAACAAACTATTCATGATTATATAAAGTTATAAACTATACTGTTACCCTAGTAAACCTACTACCTTAACACGTGATTCAATTTAGACTTAAAGCCGTCGTTAGGTCTTAAGAAGCACACTGTTCTACCACAATGAAATATATTAGAAAATGTTATTCTTTATTAACCAAACAATTGTATAAAATAATATCTTTTAAAAACAAAACTTGTATAATTTTGAATCAACTATGTAATTAATTTTTAATAGGTCTAGATTGGAATAGAAATATTTTTATCACTTGTTTTTGTTTAGCGCAATATTCAGGATTTTACCTTGCTTAGTGCACGATGGTCCAATCACCTTTGTTGGCCGGAAAGGGGGGGGGGTATCTGAGAGAAGGTTTCCGTGCTGCCTTTTCAAAAACATTTTTTTTACAAAACGTTGGTCAAGTCTGAATTTAAACTCGATATACCGGTATCGAGCCTTCGTGGTAGAAGGCCAACGTGTTAGCCACTGAGCTATCAAAGTACTTAAAAATTATAAGGTTTTAAAATTTTCTGTAAGGCTTAGCTCTCCTTAGCTAATTGCTATCTCCATGTTTTATGGGATGTTTTTTTTTATTTTTATAGGTGAAACGACGGACGACTTGTACGAAATAACAGCGGACCTGAAATCAGGCAACGCCAGACGCGTGCTCCAGATGAGCCGGAACATCGCCATTCAGACCCACTCTGTCCGGGACAAGAACTTTGAGAGGGCCTTGGTGGTCATCAGAAATCCTTACTCTGTGGAAGAACGGCATCAAGTTTTCAGGCCGGACTTTATAGGTCAGTACAACTTACATTGACATTTTGGTGTAACATAGATAAAGTAGGTAACTCAAGTTTATTTGATTGCTAAAAAAAAGGTTTGGCAAGAGTTCTGTTTTCTTGGTGTCTCATTTTTGAGCCATTTGGAAACAGGAGAAAGGAATGAAAACCTCAAAGGGCTTCCAAAAGACCTAGCCAATGAAGCTGTGAATGAAGAAAGGGCAGCTACTCTTTTTTTTTTATTCTCTTACGGAATTCGCATGCTATTGTAACGGTCTTCTCATTGTTAGTGGCAGTTATGTGTAAGAACAGTGATGCCCAACCTAATTCGACTTGCGGGCCATTTTAATTTCCGACACTCATATCACGGGCCACATGAACGAAAAGGTACAAAAAAAAAAAGAATTGACATTGACCTGAAATTATTTTATTACAAATCCGTGGATCTAATACACTAATTTAATTCACTATTTAATGAGATATTTGAAGTTGTCAGAAAATGACTTCATTTCTCTACTTCACATACAGCATTGTAGCTAGCTTTACAACCGACTCATTTCCTTGTCGCTATTTGGTCAATATTCCCATCAACCCCCACCATCTAGGCTTTTAAAAATTTAACAATCTTTTATTCGCGACTCAAACCAAGAAAGTCGTCAGATTCGTTTGATAAAGCCGTGTATATGTTGTTGTTTTAAAAACATCCACACATTCTTTACAAATAAAATATGTTGGCTTAATAGCCACACAACAACAAAAGTAAAATGAATACACTCTTCCTGTTAGGTTCTTAGATTCTACATTCAGAGTCCATTACATAAATGCAGAAATTTTAAAGGTCATTGACCAATCCATCAAAGAAAATGTGAGGGCCTTAACGTAGTTTTTCTTTGGAGGGGAGGGGGTTTCTACGCTTTGTGCCGACTTCTCGGTGGGCCGGATTGAGTCACGTTTTGGGCCGGAGATGGCCCGCGGGCCGTATTTTGGACATCACTGCACATATTCTTTTTTTTTTTTTTTTTTGATTTCACAGTCATCCCGATTGAGCCTAAGAAGGTTTCAAAGAGCGGAACTGAAAAGTTACCAGCTCCCACTTCTACCAGAGCGAGATTTGGTTAACTGTGATTGTTACGTATACCATTACATAAAATACATATTTGGTTAATTCTTCATAATTAAATGGCAGACTATTGACAAATCTAAAACTATATTTCACTAAATCATAAAGGAAACAATATGAAACTTATGTAAATGATTAAAAATAACAATGACAACTGCCCAGTACCGTCGTTAGGGCTGCGAGTGGTGCAGACTTAAACGCCCATTCAGGTGTGTGTGTTTTTCGGGGTGTAGAAGTAGTCATGGCTGTAAAATCGTAAGCTACCTTCACTATGTAACACCTATTCTAGCGACGACTAATTCTTACCTAAATGGAAAACCTAAAACTAACGGGAATGTTAATGCTAATTAAAAGCCCACCCTTGTAATATTGTGAAGTAAAAATTAAAACGTTCCCTTTCAGACCTTGCGATCTATAAGACAGATAATGTAAATGTCATCTGTTTCTGTGGCCCACGGTTAACGAGGTTGTTATGTGGCCAGCACAACGACCAACCTTTACCTTTCCCCAACTAATGAGAGCTGGGTAAACTCAGAGGCGCCAAGATCCGAAATTAAAAATCCCGGTCTTCACCAGGATTTGATCCCGGAACTTCGGATCGGAAGCCAAGCGCTTTACCGCTCAGCCACCGCACCTCTAATATTGTAAAACTAACTAATGTTTATCCTAATAATTAACCTAAATCTAACCCAGTTATGGTCTACTCCAAAATCAATTACTACAATTAAGTCTCTAATCAAACACACTCACAAAACAGTAATTAATTTAGACTGTTTTCTACCCAACTAATAAGTTTATTATTCTGACTTGCTCAGATTGGCAGAAACAATATCTCTGGGGCGATACTTACGTTTCGTGGCTATCCAGCGATCTTCCTTTGCATGTTGTTGTCTACGAGGATTTGGTCGAGAGTCCACTCACAGAACTTATTAAGGTAAGCAGTACTAGATGGTATTACAATGCTAACTCAGTTTTTGAATGGATCTCAACTCGTGTTGTTCAACCAAAATTTAGGAGTCCTAAATGTCTCTGAATAGAACAGAGAGTCAGAAGTTAACATCCAGGCCAAGCGTAGTTATCACGGCCTCAATTAGTTTCAGCCAGTCTTTAGACTCAACTTTAGAGGAAGACTTGAACATTGGGTATTGTACTTGTCGTTGATATATTTCGCCTTAATAAATCAATTTTAATCTTTAATCAAAGTCCCGAAGAATGCGAAGATAGACATTGAACAACAGAAGGAGACGAGAAAAACAGTGAGAGCAACTATTGAACTGAAAACAACTAAATCTGAAAATGCATTAAATGTACTCTGCGTTTAGAAATATGGATAGTTCGGAACTGAAGCAAATCGATTTTTAATCGAAATTCTGGATCGAATTATGACCAAGAGCCGAAGTACCATTGTATTTCTCAAAAATCTATTTCTGTCTACTTACAAGTTTTAACTATAGAGCAACACATTTCCACCACTATTGTCTTATCTTGGTAAGTTTTATTATAATAATAATGAGGAATGCAGTATTTCCGTATTTCTATTATAATGACACTCGAAAACGTGAAAACTTTGTTCAGACTTGGACAGCTTGGGATTTTACATTTTAGATAATGTCGTGCATTATTAATAATTGAATAGCAGAGTACCATTGAAAATCACTCTCTAAATATATATTTTTTTAAAGATTGCAGATTTCCTTTCTACAACTGACAGGAAGGTCAATTACAAGTGTGCCATGGCAGTAGCAGAGAAACCCCCAAACATGATCTACGACTTGCGCCAAATCACTGGAATCTATTTCTCTGAGCGGAAGAACATCAACAACAATATTGACAAAGTTTTGCAAGTTGCCCAAACCAAGTTCCCGGAGCTCGTCGACCGCCTCGATAGTTATAAAGTCTAGTTACCGAGCAATACGTTTGTTTTTCATCACGAATCCTAAAGAAAAAGCCAGAAAATGTTTTTTTTAAAAAGTATTTTAATGAAGAGATATAATATTTAAGATTTGTATTAAAACAAGAAGATATGTAAAAAAAAAAAAAAAAAAAAAATTCCATGAAATTAGATTGTATTAAATTTTTATTTTTTCAAGCTACTGACACCAATTGTTATTCATTTATGTAAGATATGTCATTATTTCATTAAGACATTCTCACTATGTTAATATAACATTGTATGTCTCACTATCGTTTTTCATTAAAACATTTATGTAAGGAATTTGATGCATTTGTATTGTAGCAATAAAAGGAAAAGTAATAAAAATATCAATGTAATTTCTCTTTCACTTACACATCTCTATCTCCCTGTGGTATTTGTATCTAGTATTCTCACACTTCTCATTGTTCTCTTGCTTCCTCTTTTCTCTGTCTTTCTCTTCCTCGACTCTTTCTTGCTTTCTTTATTCATCTTTCTTTCTCTCTATCTCTCTCTCTCTTTCTTCGTCACTCTTCCTCTTTCTCTCTTTTACTCTCACCCTTTCTCTCTCTCTCTCTCTCGATTTCTTTTTTTCTTTCTTTCTCTTTCATTCTCTTCCTTTCTTTTTGTCTCTTCCTTTTTCCTCACTCCTTTCTCTCTCTCTCTCTCTCGTCATTTATCTCTGTTTTTAACAACTTCTGTTATATAAAACGTGACAAAGAAAACCAACAACTTATTCTCTGTCTACTTAAAGAACACAAATGTTTGACGTATCAGGCTCTGTACTTCCTGTCTGAAGTGATGCGCACATATTCTGTTAGCTCTACTTCCTGTCTGAAGCGATGCGCGCACATTCTGTTAGCTGTACTTCCTGTCTGAAGCGATGTGCACACATTATGTTAGCTGTACTTCCTGTCTGAAGTGATGCGCACATATTCTGTTAGCTGTACTTCCTGTCTGAAGCGATGCGCGCCCATTATGTTAGCTGTACTTCCTGTCTGAAGCGATGCGCGCCCATTCTGTTAGCTGTACTTCCTGTCTGAAGCGATGCGCGCCCATTCTGTTAGCTGTACTTCCTGTCTGAAGCGATGCGCGCCCATTCTGTTAGCTGTAACGCTTGTTGTTGGGGTAGAGCTCCAGAAAAAGAGGAACGTCCACGTGACGGGTCAATCGAACGATGTCGGAGCCCAACCTTTGATAGCTCTCCCGGCTGCTCTCGGAGATCTGCCTCATGTAGGTCAAAACGGAGATAATCTTAGCATAGTGTCGCAGGGGTGACTCGAACCGACGCCACAAACTCAGCAGCAAGCAGCAGTGAAGTCGCCAGTAAATGTTGTAGACCTTTTCATAGTCGTTCAGCTTCTCACGATCTAAAAAAACAGGATACAATAAATTCGTATAATAGAAAGCAGTACAATATCAGAATACGATTCTTCAATGCAATAGCAAACAATACAATAACAGAATAGGATTGTTCAATACAATTTGTAAAAATTGTCTTTCATTCGTTTAGTTTTACATGCTTCAGGTGTTCCTTCAGATTTGAAGATTATTACATCTTAGCCAAACCTCCCGCAGGACGACCGGTGATGGCAGCTTGCAGGTTTCGAATCCGCGCTCCTGTCGTAAGACCTAGTCTAGAAATAAAATCGTCACTTTTAGCCCTAACTTAGTGCTTCTCAAACTTTTACATATCACGCCCCCATCACACAGAAAAAAAACAAAAAAGCGCCCAGCAACTCAGCCACCTGTAAGTTTCACAGGCGGTGTCCAGTTTCGATTTCCAGCACCAAGATATTTTTCTGCATTTTGAAGACTTCAGAAATGTCTTTCCCTGGCATGTGCAGAGCACATTTTATCGTGGTAAAAATAAATTGCATGTCAAATAAGGTGAAATGAAGAAAATAAAAAGGGGGGGGGTACAATACTGACGTGTAATAGAGATTCAAAGGACATGTAGCTGTCACAGTCTGTATTGGGTTTGGCCATCTTCTTATAGCGGGCCTATTTCAGTCACGAACAAGCGTCTGTGGAATTGTCTACATGGAACTCAAGAGACATTCAACCATATTTAGGCAAGAAAGACGGAAAGAATCTAGTTGTCTTTTTGAAGAGAAAGTTTTCAGCCGAACTTGTTATAGACATTGTTCTCAATAAAGGTCCTACTGTAAAGTGTAAAAGATCCCTCTCAATTTAATTTCTTACAGATTGCCAATACGTACGGTAATGTCGTTTGACCTGATCTCTAATAATAAAAAGGAAATTACAATAGAGTTTTTGGGCCCTAAAAAGCATAAACCGATTAAGCGGCTATTTCCCACTTTTTTTTTGTCAGAATGTCACCCCCCCCTCCCACCATAAGGTTAAGAAACGCCGCCCTAAATGTAACATTGAAATAAAAAAAAAAGCATACCAGGGGAAACAATAATAATTGCTTTCAAGATTAATATCTCCTCGAAAGTGAGTTGCAGTTCCTTGAGTCGAATTGACGACTGTATGATGCCTTGAAGTATTTGCTCAATATCCGGTAAGATCTGCACCAAAAAGTTCATTGGCACAACCAATCTGTTTTCTGCGTGGACTAGCAGGTCCTTCTCCAGGTTGACCCCACGGAATAAGCTCAGGTTTGTGTACTCATCCAAGGATGCTTACAAATAAAGATTAATGAGATCTTAATGAGAGTTATAAGAGGAGATCGAATGTACGATTTTTATTGAAAGAGAAAGTGCGAGATAGAAAGAGAAAGTGCGAGATAGAAAGAGAAAATTGGAGAATGAGAAAGAAGGGGAGTAAAAGAGAGAGAAAGAGAAAAGGTTGATACTGAGTGAAAGAGAGAGTAGGACAAAGACTGAGATAAATAAAGTGAATGAGAAAGAGAAAAAAAAAAGAGAAGGATAGAGTGAGTAAAAAATAGAATAAAAAAGACAGAGAGAAACGAGAAAGCGATAAAAATGAGAGCCAAAATAGGAGAGAAAGAGATAATAAATGGCGGACAGAAAAAGAAAATTAAAGAATGATAGAGAGTGAAAATGAGAGACTATGAGAATGCAAGAGAAAGAGAGAAAATGGTAAAGGAGTATAGGAAATGAGTAAGAAAGACATAATATGAGAGGAAAAGGGAGTGAGAGCGACCTATAGAAAGATGCTGTATACACAATCATATCACGAGGACAGAAGACTGTAAATCAGCTTCAAAGAGCAATCACATTTAATGCATGTGACACACACTGTTACACTGAGTGAGTTAAATAAAACCAAACCTTTGCACAAGATCACTTTATCCTCCATGTTGATATCTTTAAACCCAGGCACTGACCGAAAGAACCGCATAGTATTTTTCAGAGTTTCGTCCAAGATCTTTACCCAGATTTCCACACAGAACTTACGCCCATCAATGTCCAGACCGGTGGACTCCAGTATCTCGTAGTAGAGATCTTTGTCAATGATAGGGCGCTGGTCACTTGATCCCTTCTTGTTAAAATTAAAGAACTCCTAGTCACAAACAGAGGAGAATGAATGTAATGAAGAGAACGTCATAGTTTATAAAGAGAGAGAGATTGTGGTTGGGTATCTTGGTGTGACAAGAGAAAGTGGAAGATGGTCAGAATGTGCAAAGAGAATGAGAGAGAGAGAGAGAGAGAGAGATTGAAATGGGAAAAGAGAGGCTGGATTAACAATGCGATAAGAGATAAAGTACGTAAATAAATGAAAATAAGACTGATGAGCTTAATACAGAGAGAGAGAGGGGGAGGGAGAGAGAGAGAGGCAAATGGAACTTGAAAGAGAGGAACGGACTTAAAGTGAGTGGCATAGCAAGGGATTTTATGGAGCCTGGGGCGCTTTGTCTCTTTAGGGTCCCCTGCATTTTGACATCGATATCAATGCATGAGATAATGTACTTAACAAAATATAAGTCTAATGTGTGGAATACATGCAACATGGTCACTCATTTCCAAAACAACATGAATGGGCACTGGCTTTAATATTTAATGCAAAAAAAATGGACAATCATTTGTGGGGATTTTCACATTTGGACCCTCACCCTAGCTACGCCACTGGCTAAAGTAATACAAAAATAATGTAGAGTGTTAACTTGATAGACAAAGACACAGACAGATGTGCTTGAAACAAAGTGGAAACACTGCGCTTGAAAGACAAGAAGACACAAAGATAAGAGGAAGACCTTCAAAGACAGAAGACAATACTTCATCGGAATGTCTATCAATAAACATAAACAAAACTACAAGGGATAAATACAAGAACAAATTGTCATTTGGCAACTTTATCATGATCAGATTGAAACCTTCTGATAGAAATAAATATGTAATGCATCAGTTCTTACCAGAAACGAGTTTTCTTTTTCTGCAAGCTGCTCTTTTGACAATTGATTGCCATCGACTCCGATGTACTTCCGGTGTGAGCATTTTAAAGACCGTACGACGTCATCCAACTCCGCCTCAGTGAACTCACACCAAGGGAGAGGAGTATTTTTGTATTTGAAATCATCCTCACTTAGGCGTCGTTGGGGTTCGCCATCTTCAAAGTCTGGATGAAGCTGAGCCTCTTCCTCCTCGCTAAGACTGAAAGGAGTCCAGAGGCTGAGGAAATTTTTGTTGCTTTCGATTAGATTTCTTAAACGAGTGCATTTGTCGAATGTGGAGTCTCTGTCTGGATCACTTCTAATCGAATTATCGTTTTCTTTTGGTTCTGTTGACCCAAGCTGGTTGAGAGGTAATGTCATATTTTCCCCATGAGACTTTGGCGACTTTGAGCAACCAACAACATCTGGAGGAACGCCAGCTCCGGAAGAATTGGAAGTAGCGCGATGCTGTGTTGTAAAGGTGTGAGGTTGACCGTGGTCAAACCTAACATGTAGCACCTTATTAGATGATATAAGGCAATCTGATTCCGTCTTGGAATCCCAAAGTGTTGGAATCAAAGTGTGTGCGACGTCAAGAAATGATTCAGCATTGGAATATGACGAATGTGTGTTAGCAGAGCATCTTTGATCATTGAGCTCTTTACCATGTCTTTGTTCAGCGCAGATAAGGGAATCACTGACCCAGGTATCCTGCCTCAAGCTCTCCGGCTGTATTGATGTATTCGTGTAATTTCCTTCACCTTGAATGCGATGTAACGATTCGGTTGTAGTTGCCTCTCTTTCAGGCAATACATTATGGCTGCAAGTGTTGTCTTTACACAGACATTTAAAGTATCGACTGCAGCTATCGACATGGACATCAGTAAGCTCATCAGGATATCTAGTTTCCATTGAAATTTCTGGAGTGTCTGGGAAATTAGAACTAATCTCATGGGTCTTGGGCCAAACATTTTGATTTGAGAAACACGATTCTGTCGTGGTTCTTAGTGACCAGTCTGGTGACAGCTGAGAAACATTCAACGCTCCTGTAGTATCAGACAATGAAGGTGAAAATGACCTTTCATGCATTACGGCCGTTGAGGAAACGCAATAATCAAATTGCTGCTTCTGTTGATGGGTTTGTATATTGGGATTATCCTCTTCAGAATCTAACAGCTCTTCTCTAGCTGTTGGCGATACTTTCCTCGTACCATGCTCATCCTCTAAAACAAAAGTATGATCTTTAGGTAATAAAGTCTTCAAAGAACATTGCAGATCTACGGAACTGGGGTATTGCAAACAATCTTTACTATGAAGTAGCGTTTCTACCAAAGATCTACAACTTTGACTAGAAGGAGCTACAGAGTTATGCATCAAGTCATTAATGTTGTTTTCTTGTGTTGGAGAAGCAACGATGGACAACTCAGAGCTGTTGTTGGTCGAGTCAAGAAGAGGTTCACCTCCACTTGAAATTTCACTTTTGAATGTCATCATCTCCAGAATGTCGTTACATTTTTTCACACGTGAATAGCGGCCAGTTTTAATTGCTGAGGAGGAGATCATAATTATTACTATTGATTACATAAATCCATTTTAAAGTGATAACACTTTTTTTTGCATTGTAAAACAGAATGTTTTTTTTTTTTTTTTTTTTTTTTGTAAATTTTAATCAGACAACAAGAAGAACATGAAAAAATCCTTTAAAAAAAAGCTTCTACGAAGTTTAGTAGAGCCCTATATCTAGGATCAGTAATAGTAATTAAGTTTGTAATAGATCTAGACTATTCTACACTAACAACAATAAATCTCCGATTAGAAATATTTTGACCAATTGTATTTGTTTAGCATTCTTTCATGCTTTAAGCTTTCTCAATGCGCTATGATCCTGTCACTTGTCTGGACCAGTTGGGGAAATGAGGGGGGATAAGAAATGGTTTTTAAAAGCATTTTTTTAAAGGGTGAAAGACCTGAATTAGACCTCAAGACTCAAGCCGACATTCTATCCACTCTGCTAGTTAGGTGTGTGTAAAAATATAAGATTGTATAATTATATATTGTTTAGCTTAAACTTACTTAAAGTAAAACATATGAAAGACAATTTGCACACATAAAACCACGGTTAGATCAGGACGAGGGAGTCTACTCTTCTCCCTTAAGTCTATAAAAGAGATATTTAAAAACTCCTTTATCCCACTTTTAGTCAGGGTGTTGCAGGGTCATCACCGAGAAGTACAAGAGAGCCTGGTTAATCAATAATTGTTGGTGAGTGCGCGACCTTCGCATGTTGTATAAATCAGCATCTATATTGTTATTACTATAGTAGTAATGCTGAGGTGGACATTAGTGGTCAGACTGAATTTCCATTTGTTTCAACAATAAAATAATCTTATCTTATTTGCTGATCAGAATTGCATAATCTATTAAGTCAGTCACTAAATCTGAAGGAATCGGAAAATTTACCACTCATCAGGTCTTCACTGTGAACATTATAGGCCTATGTTGTTAATGCCCTTTGATCAACTTTGTTATGTGACTTAAAGGACCATTATATTCTCAGTATCTGTGAGACCTACCTTCTTTACACATGCCTACAGATAGACACTTCTCCAGGCGACATTTCGGACAACTTTTTCTTCTTTTTGTCTCAGGTCCGATGTGGCAATGGCCCCGACCAATGCAGATGTAAGGCTCTGTGCGGACTAGACTTCTTCTAAAGAATCCCTAGAGGATGTTAGAATGCCAAATTTAGTATTACAATCTATTGAACATACTTTAGTACTTTAATATTACAAAACAAAGCAAAATATTTTTAAAAACTACTTAAAAAAACGAAAAACAAAGCTTATCTAAAGGGGGCGAACTCCGTCCTTAAAACTCTATCTACCAATGATGTACACGTTATTTCTCTCATTTGATATTTTAAAAAAATTAATGGCCACTACTTAATTGACTAATTGCGTATTACTGTCTATTGATTCATGATTCGATAGCTACAATAATTGTTTAAAGTATCAACTTGATCGGAGAATACGCGAGGGAGAAATAACGTTATCAGTTATTTAAGGGAACTATACCCAACAATTTTAGCCATATCTGTGAATACTGAAGGATTAGTTTCCATTGTTGCTATTCAAAAAAAAAAAAAAAAAAAAAAGATTTCCCAGTAGTTAATTGTCTAACTGGTTACTTTTTTTTTAATTGATTCGTGTCTTGTCTATGTTCAATGAATAATTGTGCGAAGTTTCAATTTGATCCGAGATTGGGTGTGTGAGAAATAACGAAATAACGTGTACACACGTTTGACTAGACTGACAGAGTGAGCTGATATAAGCTTTGTAAAAAAACAAAACAACAGTGTTAACATCTACAGCTTTATTACACTGAATGACGAAAAAAAAACGACGCACATAAAGTAAAGGTCAAGACACAGACGATTGTCAGTACACAATCTCACTTTAGTGCACAGATATAAACAAGCATATTCACGACACATACATTTATTAAATTTATTAGTACAAACAACCTTTTAATTACGAGACCATGTTTTTAAAATGATTCATGTCCAGTTGTTCAACAATTATAGTCCTACCTTGCAAGCACCACATGTGGTAACTCCATAATGAAAACCAGATCCCTGCTCGCCACAGACTTTGCAAGGTGGTAAGGTTGAAGGCGCCTGTTCGTTTTGTTTTGGATTTTTTCTACCCCTCATGTTGACCCCCTCGTTCTTCAGATGTTAAACGGAATTTCTATCAAAGAAAAAGACAATAACTGAAAATGCCAATATTTATTTACTTATCGGCTGAGAACTTCAAATCACAAAGATTATTAAAGTCATTTAGTTAAATAGATTTAGATCTAAGTCATTTAAATTTACTCCGACTGTCTGTCTGTCTGTCTGTCTGGTAAAAATTTTGAGCATGTTGTTTCGCCCACTTCCCAATCTGGGATCAAACTGAAACTTTCTACAATTATTCATTGTTCCTAATTAAACATGAAACATTTTTTTATAGTAACCCATTGATTAATTAATTAGTTGTAATTGACTAATTTTGTTTGATATCCAAAAAGGGAAATAAGTCTTACAATCTTGAGATATAATGCTGTAATTGAGGAGTTCTTACCACTAGATAATCTTTGCTTTAGTTATTTTTTTTTTAATTATTTTTATATTTTGCTTGTTTTAAATTGCATTTATTAACCTGAAAAAAAAAGTATGATTTGTATTTAAAAAAAAAGGAGAACCCGGTCTTTCACTGATATAACCTCTATTTGGCACAACTGTTATAATTCGCTTAATTAGACAAAAAAAATTATGATAAAAATCGATTCGCAAATTTGACTCATGTTATAAAATGAATGTACTCTCAAGAGTAATGCCAAAATAAAAACGTGTTGACCTATATTGTACAAAATATGTCCATATTACACATATAGTGAATTCATTCTGTCCTATTTAACACTGTTACAAAGTAAAAAATGGGTTAAAAGATCTAATGCTTGAATGAACCAAGTGTTCCTTCTTCCCTAGTGCCTTGAGAGAATGGAATCGGTCACCTGAATCAGCCAGGAAAACCAATGACTTAGCAGAGTTCAAGTCATAAATTAACATGCATGACTAAATTGACACATTTTGAAGAAACGTCTGTTATATATAAGATAGAAATAAGTTTAGTCCGCAGAATCAACATATTCGAATTAGCGCTATATCAAACGCGCTAGATTTGTGTGCGTTCCATCACCACCTTCTAGCATATTACAACATAGATACACGCAACTGTCTATTTTGCCTGTATGAACATACAATACTACTTATATCTAGATCTTCAGACACTTTATGTAACGAAGATATAGTTTTACAATAGCAATGCTTACCTCTTACACTCTTAAAATCATTAAGAAAAGAATATATATATATATATATATATATATATATATATATATATATATATATATATATATATATATATATATATATATATATATATATATATATATATATATGCAAGTGTGTATAGAGTCAAGATCTTGTAATGTCTTTGTCTTACCACAATATTTCTTGTGCATACATTCGCCAGGCAATTGTTTACCAAAGTTGTGCAACACGCTTTAAAATTGCTGTTATTGTATATCCAGGAATGGGTTTGGTCAAGGCCGCTGTGTAGTTTTTTTTTACGCAGGCCTCGGTTAAGTAGGCCATCCAGCGCTATTATACTTAGTCTAGCAAAGACCTCTGACAGTTTCAACACTGAACTCGTTATTCCATTTGTAGAATTTACTTAGTTAACAGTGCTTTGTGCATGCTATTATGCTGGCAGTTTCTCATCGAGGGTTCTGTGTTATTAATTTCTTGGTCTCGTTGTAAGCACGATCCTGGGGTTAGATTGTTAAACCTTGTTTACTTATTTGATTATCCTAGTTTTACTATCATTATCACTAAGTGATCTAAGCCAGCTAATTCTTTTTTCTTCTTAAGTTTACCGAAGCTTTAGCGTCAAACAACACCTTTTAAGATCCATTGGCCTATATAAGCAGCGAGCACACATAGAATCCAAAGTGGACCAGTGTACTGGATGGGTTATATAAGTAGAATTAGGTGTTGTTAAGCCAAGAACGCATGACCAAATACGAGTATTTCGATGTAGTTTATTTTTTCTGCACATCTCTCTCTCTCTCTCTCTCTCTTATCTTATATAATACACAAGTAAAGGACTTTAAAATTTTTTTAGAATTCCTGTCATTCGGTGTGTTTGCTATAAATGGACGATAAAGATTTACTAAAACAACTAATTTTAACACTATATAGATCTAGTATTGTCAACTTTGTTACCTATTAACATCACTATTAAAATGTGTGTCCTCTGTTTGAGACTTCTCACCTCATGAAAACATAAAGAAAATAGAACAGACACAAACTGGAACTGAGATTTATAGCTAAGAAATATTCATATTTGATTAGAGTAACATCATTAATAATATCAATCTATTTAGAGACACTACAGAAGACTATAAAAAAAGTACAGTAGCATTGAATTAGTGATAATGATAGTAAAACTATGATAAAAAAAAGAAAACAAGGTTTAACAGTCTAATCCAGGCTTGTGCTTACAACGAGACCAAGGAAGTTAGTAACACTGAACCATAACAGACAAAAAAAAAAAACAAACACAATCTATTAAAATACTAAGAAAGACACAAAGATAAAGACACATCTCCTATCCCATATGCTAGAATAAATTCATATAAGTGCTACCTCTACCATAGTGCCATTAAAGCATGGAATGGAATGTCTGAATCAGAAAAACCGAAGACATGTAATTACCAGACGCTGTAGTGCTTTACCCTTCTTTCTACTTCTGAGTTGCAATCTATCTGCAATCCAGGAAACTTCCTTTGTTCTGGCTCTCCGTGCGGGTCTATCCACTGCCTCATATGCTGTTGATATCAAGTTTCGAGAGCTACATGTCACGTTTGCATACATGAGTATTTTAGTATACATTAAGAGTGAGCGACCTGCAGCTCTCCTGCCTTCTATTAAATCAAAATACCGAATGTCTAGTGCGAGTCGACCTTGTGGCACTCTTTGAGCATGTCCACAGTGGCGTAACTAAGGGGGGGAGGATTTTAAAATCCCCCCGGGCCCCCAACTAGGGGGGGCCCCAAATGGGTGTCCGAAATTTATTTGTAAATACATAAATTTAATATATTTGATTGACAAATAGTGTCAACGGGTGTCTTTTTTTTTCCACATTTATGGATTAAATTTATCACAAGGACTAAACCTAGATCTAGGTCTATCAGTACCATGGGCGTAGCCAGGGGGGGGTTTGGGGGTTCAACCCCCCCCCCCCGAAATGAAATCCCCCCCCTAGGGGGATCGGAATTTAGTGAATGATTTTTTGCTTTGATTTTGTTTATTTTAGGTGAGATTTTAATACTAAACCATCACTTGCCCCAGCACAACCAATGGGGTTTTGAGTTGAAAACCCCCTACCAGGGAGGTTCGAGTTTAAAAACCCTTACCAGGGGGGTTCGAGTTTAAAAACCCCTACCAGGGGTTTTGAGTTTAAAACCCCCTACCAGGGGTTTTGAGTTTTAAACCCCCTACTTGGGTTTTTTGCAGTTAACTCCCCCTCTTCTATAAAACTAAACAAAAAAAATGCAAACGAAAATCCCCTAATTCCAAGAGCACAGTTAAGGGAGATTTTAATTTTAAAACACCTTCCAAAATTTACGATAAACCCCCTCTTCAATATAAAAAAAAGCTAATTACGCACTCAAAATGTTAAGAGCGTAGCTAAATGGGTTTTGACTTAGTTTTGAGTTTGAACCCCACTTCAGCGGGGTTCGAAGGTAAAAAATACCTCTTTAATAATAAAAACCAAGCAAATTATACACTCAAAATGTTACGAGTGTAGTCAAAGGGGTTTTGAGTTTAAACTCTCCTCCAGTGGAGTTTGAAGCTAAAAAAAACCTCTTCAATATAAATAAAAGCAAATTACTCACTCTAAAATCTATGAGCGTAGCCAAAGGGGTTTTGAGTTTAAACCCTACGCCAGGGGGGTTTGAGGCTAAAAATAAATCTACAGTGTAAGAAAAAAAAGCAAAGTACGCACTCAAAATGCTATGAGCGTTGCCAAAAGGGGTTTTGAGTTTAAACCCCCATTTAGAGGGGTTTGATACTAAAAAAGACCTCTTCAATATATAAAAAAAAGCAAATTACACACTAAAATTATTTGAGCGTAGCCAATTTAATCGGGGGTTTTGAGTTTAAACCCTTCTTCTACAGATGGCGTTTTTTTTTTTAAAGTTTAAAACCCCTTTAGATGATTTTGACGATAAAACTTCTCTTTTCGATATAAAATCTAAAGCAAACTACAGTCACTTAATTCCAAGAGCGTATTCAAGAGAGGTTACACATTTTTACCAGTGGCAGGGCTCCCTTAATAAACTACAATGAATAATCATCTGCCGAAATTGAAAAACACTAAATGTTGCTCAACAAAGATGGCTAAGACAGATTTTAGGAGTCAGTTATAGAGCTCGGGTTTAAATCAAGGAAATCCTATGCCGAACTGGGAGTCGACCCCATAGTAAGATTGTGAGACAGCGACGCATGAGGTTTGCGGGACATGTTCTCCGACAAAATGAATTACGCATAAGAAGAGTTGCAATGATATCCTAGTACAACTTGACGCCACTCATTCATTGAGGTCCTCATGGCAGGTGGGAAGAGGCTTCAGACATTACCAGTGACAGATTTTTATGGAAACAGCTTGACGTCAAATGCTCCGAACGGCGAGGGAGGGTCTAAGTCAGTAAGAATAGCACATTAGGTTTTTGAAATAAAACTTTTTAATAGCAGGAAAATGCAGTGTAGATACCTCAGAATATGCATTTTGTTGGCTTTCAATACCAGAAATAGTGCTTGGCGGTGGGGCTTCGCCCCGCGCTGGGGGAGCTCCTAGCGCTCCCCCAGACCCCCTAGGGGAATCTACAATTTTCCCACTAATTCATGGAACAACCCATTCTAGGGCACATTCTTCCGAAAGAATGAAGGGTCAGAATGCAATAAAGAATATGTACACACACACACACACACACACATACATAAATACATATTAAAAAAAATTTCGCCCGGGGGGGGGGGGGAGAATCCACCCCCCAAAACCCCCCCCGAAAAAAAATCCTGGCTACGCCCATGATCAGTACGTTGACTTTGTTGACATTTAAAAAATATTTTTTCCCACAGAAATCAAAGGTTTTTTTAAAGTTATTTTTACATTTTAAACTTTGTTGCCACCAATAAAACTGGATGATATACAGCGAATTAGATCTAAATGGCGAGTATTTTATGGCTACACTAATTAATCTTGAAGCAAAATTTACAGAATCGAGTATAACAGATCCAAAAGTTATTCTTAATAATGCTAGAATAGTCCATTATTCGGGTTTGGCGTCTATAATTTCAGAATTAAACTTCACACTTGAGTTATTACCCCTCTATTCATCTTTCCTCAATCCAATGGAAACTCTCTTTTTATTTCCATCTAATCCTTTTGCTTTCGCACAAAACATAAACAACAAACAATAACGTAATATCATATAATATTAGCACATCCTTCCTTTTGAAGTTATTATCACACGCTTCTATTTAAAGTTCTTAAGAGTGATATCTACTAGCAGGGCAGGCTCTAGCATTTCCGGGGCCCTATGCGAAACGGATCGCGCGGTGCCTAGTCTGGGTAGGGATGAGCATAATGTCAATATTATTTTTTTTGAATTAGAAAATAGGCTTACTTTCGTCTTTGCAATAAATTTTTATCAAATGAAAGCTCGCAATGCCACTTTTTATTTATAGGCACCCCAAAATGTCAATTTAGTCTATTCTTCAGGAGATTTGAATAAATTAAAAAAAAGTTCAGGACTTTATCGTATAGTTTGCCTTTTCATGAGATTTCCTGGAGGCCCTGAAAAATCAGGAGGTCGCAAAAACCCTGTTATTTTATATACGTTATAATGGTTTAATGTAATAATGTACACTTAGAATTAGCTCGGGTCCTATGAAAGCGCGGGGCCCACTGCGACCGCATAGGCTGCATTGGCCTAAGGCCGGCCCTGTCTACAAGGAAATTTAACAATTCGTCCACTTCTGGTTGTCCTGACTGGCACAACAAGTTCTCTAGACGTTGGTCTATAACTGTCAGTTTCGTTTGTTCCAACAGTTTGCAGTTCATTGTCTCCATCGGTATCATAGTACCCAGAGATGTCTTCATCGAAACTCTTATTCAAAAAGCGTTGATTTCTTCTGTATGTTTTTCCGTTTGTCTTTATGATGTAAGATCTGGGTGCTGAATGTTTTTTTTTATGACAACTGCTTTCTGCCATGTTTGACCTAGACGAACTCTCCGACAGAATAATCTTTAGGTAGTCTTGCTTTTGCATTGTATTTCACTTTGCTTTTCATCTGTCGTTCGTTGAGTAATGTCTCTGCATTTTCAGCTACCGATGGTTTCAATAGTTAGGGATCAGTTGGAATGATTCCCTGAGTCTTCTACTCGTCAGCAGTTGTGATGGTGAATACGGCAGTCCACTTATCGGAGTATTTCTACACTCGAGCATAACGAGATATGGATCTTTCCCACTTTGTATGCTCTGAATCCTTTTGCTTGCGCAGAAAACATAAACAACCAACAATGACATAATACCATATAATATTAGCACAGAATCTTCTTCATGCAGTGGAAAATTAAGATTTTTTTTGCCTATCTTGAATTCTGGTCAAAGCTCTTGCGCCCAATTATTATAGTTCAGAAGAAACTACAAAAGTCTGGACTGCATATACGGGAAGCTGCTAAAGAAATTAGTACCCTTTCATGCTTTCTGCAAAATGAAGAGAAACTGACAAAACCCATTCCATCGAAAAAGCAAAAGAAGGTAGTGAATACTATGGATTCCCTGTAATCAAAACAACCATAAGAAAGAAAAGACTTGATGGGAAGTTGAGTTCTAATGTAGGACTGTCAATAGAACTGCAATATAAACGTGTTGCGACAGAAGTGCTGGACAGATTTCAAAGGCTGGAAAGAAAATGGATACCTTTGGGTTTCTTCTTGAACCAAGACACCTGTTAGATGAAGACCTGCTTATGACAAACTGTGCTACTTTTCCTGTTTGTATGATGAAATAAATGGCAAATCGCTTTTTCAATGATGTCATTGATGCACGAGCACTTTTCATCAACAAACCAGTTATACAATCACCAATAGACATATTGAGGAAACAGGCTTCATATGGTAATTACGTGTGCTCAAACTTTGCAACCTCCTCCGAATACGCTAACTCAGGCCACTTCCATTACGTCATGTGAGAGATCATTCTCAAAGCTCAAGTTCATCAAAAGCTATCTCAGAAGCACAATGACACAAGAAAGGCTTATCATGGCTTTAATGTCAGTGAAGTCACAAATACTAGAAAGTATCGATATAGTTGATGTTATAGATGTCTTTGCTGCACAGAATGCACGACGTAAAGCGATATCAATTTAGATTTGTCACTTGTGCATTATTTAACTAATAAACAAAGGTATTATTCATTAAAAGAGTCTTGATTACTTTTTGTTAAGCTTACTGATATACTGAACCAATTTGATTTGGGAATTATATATTTTTGCGTACATTATGTCATATGTCCAATGTCAAAATGCAAGGGGCCCCCAAAGAGGTCAATCTCCCCGGGCCCCCAAATCCTTAGTTACGCCCCTGCATGTCCAGCTAATTTTATTTTATTTTACTTTGCCACCTTATTTTAAACATCCTCCTTAAGCATTGTCAGGTCTTAAGATTTCATAAATATTAAATTGTCTAGGTATTAAAAGTAATATTAATTGCAATGTGTTTGTGTGTTATAATTAATTTATATTTTATTATTACTTTCAGTCCCAAAACTCAGCCCAACAGACACACCATACACACCCAGTTATACATAAACTAATAAACGATGTGTATGATGATTTCAATTAAACTCTGAGTTTAATACTGTCACCGGTGTGAATTTTCAGACACCATAAATGTCACTGGGGTGGTTTAACGTGTAGGCGTGGTGACATTGGGTTCATATTATTGGATGTTACTTTGGATTCTTGTGCACGTGTTCTGAGTCTTATAAATAACAACGAACATAGAAATTCACAGACTAACACTTATCAGCAGACAAGACATTTAGTAAGATGAAATTATGTATATATATATATATATATATATATATATATATATATATTGTTACGTATTTCTGAATCTTCTGGCTAGATGTATTAGTTGGCACACAAATAAAAACACAGCAAAGAACTTGACGACTAAACTTTCAGTTTCATATAACTTTAATGACGATTAACTCTAACAATTCGTTACTGTAACATGTAGCGTAGAAGACTGTACAATATCTGTCAGTTTACAGTTAGCTATACTTCGTTGCAATTCATCTCTTCACTTCGTTGCAATTCATCCCTTCACAACTTTCCTCGAGCCGTATTCTACAGAACAGACCAACGACACACTTCCCAGTGTCGCTCCAGGTCTCCCAAAGCTGAACCAAGTCGTACTCAAGTCTACCGAATCAGAGCCGCACACGTCTTACATCGACTGTATCGACTGTAACGGCTCAAGTCCACTGTAGTTCGCTGTATAGACTTTAACGACAGTAGTCCACTCCAGTTAACTCTACCCTAGTTAACTTGCATCGAGTCGTACACATTTCTCTTCCACAGAGCCGCACACGTCTTACATAGTCTGTATCGACTGTAACGGCTCACTCACGACTCCATACGACTGACTTTCACATTAACTCTCTGGCTTATATAGAGTCCCTAATTACTTGTCCAAAGTTGCACAAACACGGCTAGTATCCTCTGGAATAACACGTGAGGAAACGTCACATCCTGTCTTTATTTATACATGTAGATTTCAGAGAACACCCGCTGCAGTGTCATCAAGTCGGGGTCACACGTAGTGACCTCTATCTGTCACTGTTCATTAGTAACTGTCCCCCTACTTAGATCTGTTCGTCCCCTGGAACAACACGTGAGGGCACGTCACATCCTGTCTTTGTTTGTACATGTAGATTCCAGAGGACACCCGCTGCTGTGTCATCTCGCCGGGGTCATACGTTGACCTCTACCTATCACTGTTCATTTGTAACAATATATATATATATATATATATATATATATATATATATATATATATATATATATATATATATATATATATATATATATATATATATATATATATATATAATAGGCAATCCAGCCATATGGCTCAATGAATTAATAAACAATAACTTCCAGAACTATTTGTGAAATTCAACATCAAATACATTTCATAATGATATTCCTTAGCAATTTACTCCAAGTAATAGAATTCTCCAAAACAAATGTCCTTCCTCTCTGAAGACCCAAAAGTAACTCACTTTACTGACTCTAACTAACTGACCGCTATCAAGTATCTCTATCAAGTAACTGTTCTTAGTGCCTGTATTTGCCTGCCCTCAAGTAACTGGTTAACTCAAGGTTAAAAGTGTTCACCTTATAGCAACGTGAGTTGTGAATTACACTCACGACATCAACATAGGGTATCAACTATACGTCACCAACTTTGAGGTGGTGACAAATACAATGAGATTTATACAATGAAAAAGACATATGACTAATAATAATGATTAATGAATCCTAGTACCTATAGTATGATGTGAAAATTCAATACTTATAGTATGATTCCAATAAATACTTAATTAGTATTTAAAAACAAGAATAATCACCTTTAATTATAAAGTTCAGTAATATTGTCCGTAACACTATTTCAAGACAACGACTCCATGAAAGGTTCAGTGTATTTCATTTTTCAAGTGTTCATGGTAACACACGAATGTTCATCAACAACGAAGATAACCAAAAGTTCAGGGTAGCACCATAACTCACAACATACGTCACAATGTAACACCAAGACTGAATGTAGAAATCTGGAACCTCAGACTCGAAGCCCAAAACTTGAAACCTCAGTCCTGAAACCTGATACGAAAACCCTATAGAAAGGCAAATAACAGATTCTTCTAATACTCTAATATAGGCTAATTACAAAATACGAATACAACAGAATCCATCTTAAAAATAACTTTTACAATGTGAAATAAAACTCACCCTAAACATGGGTCAAATAATCCTTCAAGAATATATACCAAGGCCAACGATAAGGCTATCCAGTACCGAAGACACAAGGAGAATTCAAGAACTCAATAGATACAGCCTGCTTCAGTCGAGCAATATGGCGTGAATGCACCAAACGACCAAGAAGAAATGTTTGACGTCATATGAAAAAAAACTTCAATGACGCGACAAAGGGAGGACACTAACACTACACAAGAAAAAATAAAATAGCACAAATGACGTCATCACCTATTGATGAAACGGCGCTATTAGATAGAGAACATATCTACTATGCAATTAAATAATTAGTTGCGACAAGCACCCGAGGTTGAAGATATTCAGCTTTTTTCCCTGCACAGGTCCGGTAGACTATGGCTTGGGTATTGGCTTCAATCTTATCGGATCTTATAAATTACAGAAGTTACTTCAAAAAAGAAGGTAATGTCCCACACCATTTCCTGCAGAGGTGGCATTGCCTTGGCTATCCTGTTGTTGAAGTCTATCCAGTAGCAAATTGTTGGAGATGACAAAGACTAAGACTGCTTTATTGATCCATATGCAAATTGGTTGTGATTACAAGGTCTCTTTTCTCATATAAAGACAAAACAACAGAAACATAGGCTACACATAAATAGAACAGATACAACATAAAGAGTTCATTCAGCGATTACACACAGGTATGTTGGTTCTTTTCATGTTTCCTGATCAACGGCTGGCGTTGATATAGTCTGACCGAGTAAAGTATGAACGAGTTTTTGTACCGCTCTGTTCTTGTCTTGATTGACAGTAGTTGCCCACTTCGCGACGACTTGACGTAGGCCTAGTTATGATGGAGCGGGTGGCTGTTGTCTTCCAAGATTTTTCCGATTTTTCTTAGACATTTCTGTTCATAAAGTTCATTCAAATATGGTAAAGTTGTGCGTGTGATTTACGTGTGATACGACTGACTTTCACATTAACTCTCTGGCTTATATAGAGTCCCTAATCGCTTGTCCAAAGTTGCACAAACACGGCTAGTATCCTCTGGAATAACACGTGAGGAAACGTCACATCCTGTCTTTGTTTATACATGTAGATTCCAGAAAACATTGGCTGCAGTGTCATCTTGCCGGAGTCACAAGTTGTGACCTCTATCTGTCACTGGACATTGCTAGTACCTTTTGGAATAACATGTAAGGACACGTCACATCCTGTCTCTGTTTATACATGTAGATTCCAGGGAACACCCGCTGCTGTGTTATCTCGTCGGGGTCACACGTTAACCTCTTTCTGTCACTGGTCATTTGTAACAAATGGTTATGCTTGCCATTGCTTGCCCTGGTTGTGGTAAAATATGTAGGTCACAGCTGGGACTGTGTATCAACAGAAAATACTGCATTCCTCATTAATCTTCGGACTCGAAGACAAGCCTGATTATTATTAAATACATTTTATTTATAAGTTTTTATTTTTATGTGATGTTCCTGAAAAAAAAAAGGGGGGGGGGCGCACGTTTTGCTCATGCCACGCCTCTGGCTTTGTGTTCAATAAAATGTCTAAATATAGAGACTGAATTGAGTTATTAGATATTCCCTAAGACTGCAAACAAGTTTTATAAATAAATTTTTAGGGAGAACAAAAAATAAACGATAATGCGATGGATGTAAATTTAGGTCTACTTCTACGTAATCAAATATTGGGGATTTCGATGATACTAAATCATGTCATGGACGTTATTTAAAATTTCAACGTTGCCTACAGAAAATTTGATTCTTCAGGACTGAAATGTGCACAAAGATTATCATATATTCTAGATCTAGATCTAACAGTAATAACTTTTAAACAACAAAGCTTATCAATCTTTACTCTTTCATTCTGAATACCGGATACGACATAATGCCCGATCTAGCTATTTATAGTTTTTCCGCCATAGATTGTTCTTAATGTCTATTCGGAAATATCCGAAAAATAAAAAATAATTAAATCTAAAAATAATATCTAGATCTAGGATCTGGGCTTTCGAACTTCGCACTTAACTGTAGATCTAGATCTATAACTCTTACATTACTTACAAAACAAAAGTTGGAGCTATATCCTAGAGTTAATTAATCTAATCTAGATATCTAGATATAGATCTATATTTATATATAGATTATAGATAAAATTTAAAATCAACTCTAGTTAGATTCAGTTAGATCTAGACTAGTCTAGACTGACTAGACCTAGATTCTGATCTAGTAATTAAATAGATGATACTACTAGACTAGATTATAGATATTTACCATATTATTATATAGGGATGTGAAATAAAAAAATTATCTTTGAAAAAACAATTTTTCGTTAGTACATCATTAAAATACATTGAAAGAACTTTCCAATGGTGTATAAATTATGAATGTAGGTTAAACAGTTAGAAAGTTATGATTTTTTTTGTGGCGTTTTGACCTAACATTGGTTGACATGGAACACTGATGATGAGAGCGTCTAGCTTGCTCAGCCCGCGAGACACACCCCCCGCTCAAAATGTTAAAAAGTTGGAATTGAGTTGCGTAGACGATAGATCTACTTATTAAATAAGAAATTTAATAGTAGATCTAGTATTCGTAGTAAATTTCTAGCTCACAATTCTGATTTCATTTATATTTATGAACTTCACTTGTTTAGAACGTAAATATTGATGAAATAAACAATTATCGGGTCTAGAGCTACAAGAAATGTCAAGGGGTGTGGACAAAATGGCGGCTTTGTGATGGCAGAAAATAACCAAATATTTAAAAAGTGGGATCAAAATCGTCTGAAACAATATTTTTCAAATGCGCTTTAAAATTAAAAAAAAAATAGAAGAAATAAATTAAACTCTTTAAAAGCTTTTTAGACCTATACATAATTGCTATATCTACTAGCCTAGGCAAGATTTAAGTCTTAAAATAGTTTAGTTTTCAAAAAAAGTAAAAAAAAAAAAATCCCATAGGGAGCAGTGCAAATTTATATAATCGATAACAATTGAAGAAATAAAGGTATCGTGATAAAACTTGGCAGAAATATGGCCAGATATATTTTCTATTAGTACAAAAAAAATCAGCTTTTAAAATGTTACCTGAAATGAGTATCAGTAAAAAGAAAAATACATATACTTTCAAGTAAAAAAAAGTAAGAAAATACATATTTTTTTATAAAGTCCACATGAAAAAAGTGTTCCTCAATATAAAATGTATCCATATTCACCTCTTATAGCCACGATTACAATGGATTTAAAATCATAATCGATTTCAATTAAGGCCTATGTACAGAAAGTAAGAAAAAAACGATCTCAAAATTTGATGCCATTTTTTAACTTCCGGTCTTACGGATTTTCACATAGCTATATTATAGATCTAGATACATTGTTACTTGTAGATCGATCGTAAATCATTGTCGTCATTGAGATAGTTATAAGAATAATAAGATTAAGATAGTAGATGTAGAGTCTAGAGTTAAGAGTACTCTAGACACTAGTCTAGACCTAGATTCTAGATCTAGAAAGTAAGAATGTATGATCATGTTTTCGCTGGCGGATTTACATACGGCCGCCATGTTTGAATGATGATAGCAACAGCTCCTAGGCAGCCAATTGTTGCCAGATGGATTTTGTTGGTTAAAATAAATATAATGAGTTATAATATGCTGCCAACTATTACATAAATAAAATCTTAATATATTAAGATAGAGTTAGGGAATGTAGACCTATTTAAATAGGAAATAGATGTACATTTCACTAGTGTGAATCTATATTATTTCTCAATATACTATTATATTTTATTTTGTGTGTGTGTTGGTGTAGATTGAGTTTGTTAAGGATTCATGTTTTTGTGTTCTATTGAATGTGACAAATTTTATTAAAATATTAAAAATTCTAGTGTTGTTGTTTTTCTTTTATATATATATATATATATATATATATATATATATATATATATATATATATATATATATATATATATATATATATATATATATATATATATATATATATATATATATATATGTGTGTGTGTGTGTGTGTGTGTGCGTGCGTGCTTGCGCGTGTGTTTTATATGAAATTATTGAGAGTTAAAAAATACTTAGCTTACCAGGTATCTTATTAATGGCAAAACAATTAATGAGACATATTAATTCCACCACCCCCTACTTTCTCATTCCAGACAGGTGACTAAACTAAGGTAGATTTACCAGTACCAGCATTTTAGTACATTTTAGTTTTGAAAACGATTTTAAGGCGGTAGAGGAGACAAGTGCACGCTGACACAGTACCGCTAAAGCTTTAAATCCATCAATGTGCACATTACTTAGCTAGTCTTTGGTTTGGGTTGGACATAGTTGGCGCATAATTAAACATTAGAGTTGCATTAGAGAATAATCCATTTGGTTTATTGGCTTGACCACATAACAGACGTTGAACTCCTTGAGTTGTTACAGATAAACAGCAACAATTGCGTGGGAGGGTCAACACAAACGTTACAAAGACACCCTTAAGAGTTCTCTCAAGGAGTGTGAGGGAAACGCTATAGCTCTGGGTCCTTTCTTATTGCCTGAGGCCGTGAGTGTCGTGTTTCATGATATAACGCAATGAGATTGGTAATCAACAAAGAACGTAGATCTAAGATTAAAAAAAAAAGGAAGGTGAGAAAAGAAGCAGGCAACCCATGCCATCTATATGTTCGGCTTTTTTAAAGAAAAAATGGACTTTAAAGCCATCTTCAAAGTCATAGAAAATGGGAAATAATCTCATCTTCAGCTACGAAAGAGGAGCTATATATTTAAGCTAGCTAATCTGCTCATTAATTGATTAGCTACCGGTTACGTTAATGTGCAAAATCGACATTTTCCCTCTAGATATAGGCCTAATGTTCATATTAACTGTTTAGGTACCGTTAAGGTTAGGGTTAGGATAGAGTTTGGTTTATCTAGGTATGCAAGCTCCTGCAAATAACTATAAAATAATAATTAAATTTATTAAGCGCTGTTAACAAAGCACTATAAACTTTGCAGAGCTGATTATTTTGTGTGTCAAAAGAGTTGAGACAAAGATAATTACAACATAACGTAGCACCAGGACAAGTGGATCCTGGTAGTTGGTGATAAATACGAAATTAGTCGTATTCTAATTCTGTTCTAAAGTTACTGCTCGGCGGTCTGGAAGTTAGACAAGAAAACAGCGCCCACTTTTACAGCGCCAAATACCCATATTGTTCATACCTCACAACCATCAAAGACATACCTCACTTACTAGGCGTCCCATTTTTGACCACTGGAGCAATACACCACAGGTGCGTTATATAAGTCACACTCATACAATACGCCACACACGCACACCAATTACCATTCACAAGAGGGTAGGGGAGTCATATATGGAAAATGAAAGAATGTCAAGAAGAGGGGAGGGAAGAGAAAGTGGCGAAAGAAAACTAAGTCTTACTTGGGGGGGGGGGGGGGGGGGCAGAAGTTAGCAAGACATCCAGGATGACATAACATCCAGACGATGGCGTATTCGGCTAGCGGGCAGTGTTTCTCAAACTTTTTTGTCTGGCGGCACAGTAAAAAAACTACAAAAATTTCGCGGCACACCACTAAGAGCAACAGTTGTTTTATAATAAAAAGAAAAAAAAAATTTTTACCTGTTTTTAAGTATTAAATTTAATGTGTAGGGTGTGCCTGTTTTTGAGAGCAAATGCGATCTAATCAAGTCTCCAGAGTCGACAAACAAACTCGCATTTCATCGTCAATTGTAAGAAGTCTCTCTCTTTTCCTAGACTTAATTTCAGTCAGTGCTGAAAATTCAAACTCACAAAACCATAAAGATGCAAATGGAAGAATTATTTTGATTGCTTTTAAACTGATTGCAGGATATAACTTGTTGATTGAAATCCAAAACATGTCCTGGCTGTTTTCCCCAAAAAATTTACTTTAGAACTGCATCATTTTTTAAATCAATGAGTTGTTCTTCTTCTTCATTTTGTAAGATTTGTAGCTTCATTGTTTCCAAATGGAGAGCTGACCCATCCATACTCATTACTTCCAACTGTTGGAAAGTAATGCTGCAATGCTGACTGCAGATGTGTCAAAGTGTCCAGAATTTCGGGGCTCATTTCTTTATTTGAAGCACATTCATTGTAAGTAGGAAAGCAGTCCTTTCGAGATCTTACTTTGCATCAACGACAATTTTTCACCAAATGACTTCAGTTTTGAGATGCAGTGATGATGGTTTCCGATGGTCATATAAGACATAAATTCAATGAATTTAATTTGTCAAATAAATCAAAGAGAAATGTCACCTTAACCCACCAGATCTCGTCATGAAAAGAAAATCCAAAGTCTTTTTTTTTCAGCCTCCAAGAATGAAATCAGCTCAGCCTTGAGTTGGACGACATGCTTTAACACATTTGGTGTGATACATGAGACATTTGTAGTCTGAATCCATTGCTTCACAAAGCTCTGAGAAAAGTCGGGATGCAAGCGGTCGAGATTTGATAAAGTTTACAACTTCAATCACTTGATCCAGAACAGACATCAAATCTTTCGGCCAAGACTTGAAGGCAAGAGCATCTCTGTGGATCATGCAGTGAACAACTAATACATTTGGATTTTCTTGACGCAAAAGAGTGACGAATCCCTTTCTATTTCCCTGCATTGAAGGACAGCCATCGGTGCAAACGCTGACACAGTTTTTCCACTGTAGTTTAAATAGCAAAATGTTTTCATTCACCACTTTGAAAATATCTTCACCTTTGGTCGTAGTTGGTAAGTCTTTGCAAAATAAGAATTTGTTGACACATTTTTCATCCTTTATGAACCGAATAAAAGCTAGCAGCTGGGCTTTGCCGCTAACGTCTGTGGATTCATCAACTTAAAGAAAGAGACCACAGTAGAGAAACTTTATCGTCAATCAAGTCGAAGTGTTCACAGATTTGATCTTGTAAATCTGACGATAAGTCTGCGCGAGATAGTATCATTGGACAAAGGAAATTTCTTAACTTTTTCGGCAGTATCGGGTCCAAGGATAGTTTCAACAACTATTGCTAAAGCTGGTGCAATGACAGATGCAGCCTCTTGCGTTTCGCTAATAACTGAGCAACCTTATGACTTGCAATCAATCCCTTTTCTGTCAGCGTTAGGTAATTCATAAATTTCTTAGCTTGTTTATTTTGTTGAGCCCTGATGTTTTCGAAGTATTCCTTCGGTTGCGCTTTTACAGCTGGATGTTTTGTTTCCAAGTGTCTCTTCAATTTGCTTGGAACAAGCTGCTCATTCGACAGAGTTGCATTGCAGATAAGACAGAATAGCAATGGAGCATCTTCAGGTCCAGAAGATATAAAACTATATCCGATGTAATCTTCTTCATACCTTAGTTTGGTTCCTTGCTTTTCATTTAATGCTTTCGCAGTTTCATTTTTGCTAACGTATTTCTCCATGGGTAACTTTTTTTTGTTTTGTTATTATTAGCTTACACCTAAACAATTTACATGAAACACATCGCTTATTATTATCGTTACCAATTCAAGAACTGCTTTGCGTTTGCTAAGGCGGCCTACATTTGAGTCATTATAATTATGTATAGTGGAAAATTCCATAACCTGAAGAGCTAACAGCCCTTTCCGTCACAATGGACCGATCCACTACTACTACTGGTCGTTGCAAGTGGGGATGTCATCGCAACGTAAAATAAAAATTTAATAGTAGGCAGACCTGTGTAACGCTGCAAGTGTGGCGTTCTAAAAACTCCCGCGGCACACCTGCAAATCTTCGGCGACACACTAGAGTGCCGCGGCACACAGTTTGAGAAACATTGCCGCTAGCGGCTCATGGGTGTCCCTTTTTGCTTTAACAGTGATAAGGGGAGGGAAGCTAAAAGACCTCTGTGACCCGAGGCTAAGTCTGCCTTGGTCCTATGAATGGAAAACGGTGTGTGTGTATGTACAGTAGATGGACTGGGTGACAAACTCAGCTCTGCTATTAACATATGATTTTATTCTTTCTGACTCACAATCGACTGGTGTCTGGAAATATTTAAGCGCCCAGTAATTTAAGCACCCGGGACCGGGAAATCGGGCACTTTTTTGACAAGGCAGAAAATTAGGCACTCTTCAATAGAGACTTAATTTAGAAGATAATTGATTTTTTTAGCGCATGTTTTATTCCGAAAATACCAACAATAACTAATTTTCAACAGAATGTTCATGAATCAAAAGAAAAGCTGACAAACGGAAAAAAAGTAGGCCTACAATCACAAGAATGCGGGGGAAAATCACATTATATAATTTAGGCCTGCACATCAAAGGATTCTGTGGAGGGGAGGTAGAGATGATTCCCCGCTTAATGCTTCACATCCACCACCAACCCTTTAGATTAATTGTTCATATTATTTTTTTTTAAATATATTATGTCGCTACCTCTCTCTAATGTAAAATTCAGCCACTCATAAGTCAGTAGTAAATGCAAAGTCAAGTTTGAGGGTAGAGTATTGAATTTTACCATTTCAGCCCCCCCCCCCTTTTAAACGATACAGCAAAAGATTCCGATGATAGATACAGAGTCGGATCGGGTGTGATGACGATAAATATAATCGCCTTATCCCCAACTACCTTAACCTTTAAGATGTGCTTGTGGAAGGGAAGGCAGAACAGAATGATAAATTTGTCAAATTCAGATAAATCTAACAAAAAAAATTACTAACCCTAACCCTGAAGACATTAAACGTCGTATAAATCTAGCACGTCAGACATTTACACAGCTAAAACCAACCTGGAAATCTCTTCACATCTCAAACAAGACTAAACTAAAAATCTTTAACTCTATTGTCAAGGCTGTCCTATTGAATGATTCGGAAACATGGAGAACAACTGAAGTGACAACAAAAATAGTACAGACCTTCATCAATAGATGCCTGAGAAATATCCTAAAAATACACTGGTACGACAAAGTAGAAAACACCAAACTGTGGGAGATGAGTGGGCAGAAAAATATAGAGGTGTAGATCTTAGAGAGGAAGTGGAGATGGATTGGTCACAAGGAATTTAGGAAATTTAGGCACCGGATATTTAGGCACCGCGTATTTACGGATATTTAGGCACCGGATATTTAGGCACCCGGAAATTTAGGCACCCGGATATTTAGGCACCCGGAAATTTAGGCACCCGGATAATTAGGCACCCGGAAATTTAGGCACCGGATAATTAGGCACTTTTTGACAAGGCGGAAAATTAGGCACCGGATAATTAGGCACTCTTTAATTAGCGACCTTAATTTTGAAAGTAGTTTTAAAATGTTAACGTATATGTTATCCTTAGGCTATGGGCTATCGGTGACGTTATAAAAAAATAGCAAATATAACGATTCTAGCTAAAGAAAAGTTGAAACAAAATGGGAAAAAATGACAATCATGAGAATGTGTGGAAACAAAAGACTCCTGAGTATATAATATAGACATCACAGGATTCAGGGGAGGGTTGGTAGAGATGATACTCCGCTCATTGCTTCCGTCCATCACCAACCACTAAGGTTGACTGGTGAGTCTTTTTAAATTGATGATTATGCAAATTGTGTAAATATTTAGTTACTAATGTAAATACTTAGGATTAAAAAGTATTATAAAATATTGTTATTATGTCGGGGAGTGTTGGTGATAAATATAATCGCAATCGCCCTCTGCTTGTGGAAAAGGGAGGGGTCGTACTCTTAAAATGGGATGGGCGGGGCGAGGGGGGGGGGCGCACACACTCTCACTTAAATGAGTGGATTTCTCGCAGGTAGATGTAAACTTAGTCGTAAAAGTTACGTAGTGAATCTGAAGGCTACACACTGGAAACACAAAGGTGTTCAAATGGAAGTCTGGGGATTATATTTTAGAGGCCTTCCAAAAACTTTGGTAGACACATTTCTGTTAAAACCATCATAATAATAAGAACAGTAATAAAAATAATAATATATATAAGGGAAATGAAGATAGTTAAATTTCATTGGCAGTTTTGAAAGTTAGGGAAACGAGTGTTTTTTTTTTAATATGTGTGTGTGTGTGTGTTTAATAATGAGTGTATGAAACCTTTTTTGTCGTTGTTTTTTTTTTTTTCATTCTGAAGAAAAAAATAATTGTATAAGGTAGGCCTACTGAACACAAAAGGAATGGAGGAATCATACCTTCTCGACAATTGTAGTAAATATATTTGGTTTATGATAGAGAAGGCGGGGTTAAATTGGAACATCAACAATCTTCTATAAGCAGAATAAGTATTAATAAGAGACCAATATTCCAAAAAAAAATTATATTTAAATTTTTAACTCATCTGTCTTTTCCATAAACTTTTTTTAAATTTTCAAAACATTATATTTTATCGTAATTTCTAGCCGTTTTGCGATTTCCATTGCTATTTATATAAATATTATATTACATAAATTTACATATATATTCAATAAAAGTTAATTACCACATTTGAAGGACGTAACACACCTATACACTCACACAATAGATCTTCCTAAAGGGGTTACCCATTAACAATATAAAAGAAGGAGTGTTGATAATAGATATTAATGGTATTATAAAAAATGTATACTACTTTAGTTTATCAACATATTTAATTCCTATAAGCAACGCGCGCAAATCCACCCTGCTCATTTCAATTCCCACTATAAGAAGACAATTTTCTCCAGACTTCCATTTTAGCAGTTATGTTCAATGCTGTACCCTGCCCTGTACTCCAGTGTGTAGCCTTGAGACTCATTGCGTCATTTTCACGACCTAGTTCAACATCTACCCGCCACAAATCCTCTCCTTTAGTGGGAGTGCGTAAAGGGGGAAGGGCTAAGGTCAGGAAGCAATGAGAAGAGAATCAACTCTACCTCCCCTTCCCTGAATACTGTGAGGTCTATATTTTATAATGACTATTAATCCGGAGTCATTTTTTCCACACATTCTCACGATTGTCATTTTTTTCCTCGTTTTGTCAGTTTTTCTTTTATATCATGAAAATTCAGTTAGAATCTTTATAAATGCTATTTTTTTGATAACGTCACCAATAGCCCATAGCCTAAGGATAACATATACGTTAACATTTTAAAACTACTTTCAAAATTAAGGTCGCTAATTAAAGAGTGCCTAATTATCCGGTGCCTAATTTTCCGCCTTGTCAAAAAGTGCCTAATTATCCGGTGCCTAAATTTCCGGGTGCCTAATTATCCGGGTGCCTAAATTTCCGGGTGCCTAAATATCCGGGTGCCTAAATTTCCGGGTGCCTAAATATCCGGTGCCTAATTATCCGGTGCCTAAATTTCCAGATACCGGTCACAAGAGAAAATGCCGATAGAGATCTAAAGACTGTTTTTGACAGTAGAAGTTCCCTGTATGCAAGCACTGATAGTTACTTTCATTGGCCTACAGTGACAGGATTGCGCAATGCGTCTGGCCCTTCGACACGCCCTATTACAGTAAGACCTGGACTTCATCATTCTCTGGTCAATCTGTTGTTTCCCGATCAAAGGATCCGGCTATACACACCCACCCCTCCCCTACCAGCCCCATGCCGCAGTTTCACCCCTCCCCTGACCCCTCCCTGCCCGCTCCCACATTTTCACCCCACCCCCTGACCACCCTCCCAGTCTGCTCCCGCTGTTTAACCCCACCCCTGACCCTCCCAGCCCGCTCCCAAAGTTTCAACAATTTCTTGAGCCAGTCAGTCAGTTTCAGCGGCGCCTTCACGGTTTCACTGACCTTGGTTACCTAGCCACATTCCTTGACTCTTGAGGCTAGATTAGAGAAGACAGTCATTTTACCTGGGATATTTCTATTAAATGAATAAATATTTATATATGAAATTCTTTTCTATAAGGACATCAGTTGTTTATTGCATGTATCCTCAAGCACATTCTAGATACAATGCAACAAGTCTCATAACACACAACATTACACTAGACTAGTCCACTAGATTTAGGCTTAGATTTAGATCTATGTAAATTCAACATTCATTTCAGCTTTATTGAAAAATGTTACAAGTATTACAAGCTGTCAGCACCTTAAATCTTCATCAAATCATTTAAAATATAACTTCATAGATCTATATAAATAATCCCATCATATATAGGGCAATATAGGCCTAAATCTATTTAAATTCAATTTCTTAAATTTGTATGAAAAAAAAAATAAAATAGGTACCTAAATTTACGCTTTATTAATGTCATTCCAATTTTAAATAATAATATTTTACTCCCCCCCCCCCCCATTCCTTTTTTTTAAGTACTACTTCTACTACAATAGTAAATATTCCTATTATTTCTATTTGTTTTATTTTCTCTCTCTTGCAATCCGCTATAAGCTGGCGATATTTATATAGGTCTGTGAGTCGGCTCTACAGCGCTATTAATTCTATTATTTCTATATGTTTTTATTTCCTCTCTCTTCGAGTATGGTTTCAGCTGGCGATATTAAAAATCAACTAGGTTATCTCCCCCTGAAAATAATTTTTTTAGCATCGATTCAACGCTGAGGCATCGCAAAAATCTGGCCAGTGGTTGCCAGGTGCTGCCTAGAGACGTAAATACGCCAGCTAAAAGCGGAAATTACCAATAAATATATAGACTCTAGACGTCTAGATCAGATTGATCAGATACTGTCCTGTTGTTGGAGATACTTGTTATTGAGTTCATCAATTAGGATTAAGTCTTAAGTAAGACTTTATAGATCTAGGTAACTCGATCTAGAATCTAGATCTAGAATTCTAGACATAATCTAGATTTAGATCTAGAATCTAGATCTCTATGATCTAGATTCTAAATATTAAATTTAAAAAATGATTTGATTTATATAGATTTAAATTAAATATAGATTATTAATTTATTATAATTCTAGATCTAGTCTATAAGTATATTCTATTTAATAAATCATTATTTATAATATAGATCTAGATCTATAAATAATAATCTAATTAAATCTAATACAGATATATAATATATAACATATGCGTAGGGCGTAGTTTAATAATCTTCTTGTTTGAATTAATGTGTATACATTTTATAAAAGATATATTATAATCTAGTACAATAAAAAGAAAATGTTTATAGTCTATGTCTTCTGCAGCAATTCAGATTAATAATTTAAATTAAGATTCCAGATTTGAGTAGATATATATTATAGTCTAGATGCTTGTACGAGATTTAAAAATAACAAAGATTTATTGCTGCAGGGGTTAACAACTGTATAGAATGTGCTTAAAATTCAAATGATCTACATATTGTCCTCCTTTTTGAGATTGCATCAGCCTAAAGTCTACATATTGCCACTTTTTCAAAACAATTGAATATTATCCATCAATGGACCTCATTCACCAATCGTAAACAAACAACAATTTAGCCACTTGATAATATTGATAAAACAATTAAAAAAACTGTTATGTGTATTATGTAATTTGTATAGAAGTGATCGACGTTACAGAGGCGCCCCACGGAAATGCTTCAAAGACCAGCTTAGGCATCAACTTTCCTTGGCTGACATAGATGATAGCACCTGGTTGCATGCGGCCTCAGAACGAGACAGCTGGAGGTCACTCACGAAGGCCGCAGGATACACATTTGAGACCAAAAGAAAATCTGCAGCCGAGGACAAACGCAGATGGCGAAAAGAAAATCTAAATCGACCACCTGCGGACAATAGTTATCCTTGTCATCGATGTGGCTAATTATATAGGTCACAGCTAGGGCTGCGCAGCCACAGGAAATACTGCATTCCTCACTAATCTTCTGACTCGAAGACACACCTTATTATTATTATAGCAGAGATAGAGAACCATGTGGCTAAATGTTTGTTTACGATTGGTGAATGAGGTACATTGTTTATTGTTTTTTTTTCTCTTATCTTCTGGATTCATTGCACAAACTCACCAACAGACAGCAAGTAAGATGACACATTTTTGACAACCTCCTTCTTGAACTGGTGTTCGTTTGTTCCAGGATGTTCAAAAGAAATCAGTTACTCAAAATACCGTAAACCAAGATCTATTTTTTATTTTTGCCTTAGGCATAATAATAAAGTTGAAAAGGCTTTTTGCTCATCAGCATGCAGTGGGCAAAAGAGTGAGAGGTACTTTTCTCGCAATGTATGCTCTTTAAAAAAAATGTCTTGCGTGGAGTTTTTCGAGTACGTTTGTGCTAATGATGTACTCCTGGGAAAAGATGCTATGTCTGAGTAATTCACTACAAAAAAAGAGTCAAGTTCTACAGCCTTTGATTAGCTGAAATGTTTCAAATACAGATCTCCATTTTAATTTTACATTGCCTTGTTTTTGTGTGTGTCCTCCTTTATAAGGCTTTGTCCTCATTTTTGTCCTCCTTTGGGTGTGCTTATGTCTGGTAACCCTAACATTGGAAACACAAGCAGGACCTTAAAAAAACACTACTTCAAGAACACCTTTGAGGCATTCAAAATTTTGCAACTAAGGCTGTTTCTATTCAGTTCAATATCACACATCCTAGTGATACCACTGACCTCTTCATCACTGCTATACAACAATGCAATGACCAAACAACCATCTGCAGATTGAAAATAAACTTATTCATGCTAGGTACCTTCCAACCTCACAGGATCAACAACCAACATGCTTTTATTTCAAATGAGATAGGGACTAACATTTCACCCTTTTTCCATTCATCTTTGCCAGACTTAACCGCCCCTTTTTGATTTCCCACTCTTTTGCACCAACATAGCTCATTTCTTTTCTGCCTTGATAGAGAGCAAGTTAATCCTATTTGGTGTTAATTGTTTGTCTTTTTTTGTTTGTCTTGTAGCTGATGAAGGCCTTGTGGCCCAAACATCCTTTGTTTTTACTTGGTCCAGCAGGATTACATATATGCATGTTTATTGTATTTTGTATGAGATTTGACTTTAATTTATTATATGTATTTTTGTTTTTTAGATTGCTAAGTTCAATGAAGCATAAAAAAATGATGTCTGGAGATGCAGTCCCTTATTGTCGAATTGAATTTCACTGTCAAATAAATCAACGTACTATTTCCTTACATCAGGTATTTTATATATTTATTTGTGCATTGTTTTAAAAAGGTTAAATCAAGATTTTTTTTAGATACTATGCATTGATAAGGGGACATCATGGCTGAGTGGTAAAGCGCTTTATTTCTGAATCAAGGGGTCTCGGTTTCAAACATTTGAATTTTAGGATGAGCCTGAGTCCACTCAATTATAATTGGTACCTGATATTAGTTGGGGAAAGTAAAGGCTGTTAGTTATTGTGCTGGCGTTAAACATTGGCCAAGGAAACAGATGACCTTTACATCATCAGCCATCCATTTGGAAGCCAGGGGCTTTACCACTCAGCCACCTTGCCCTGCTTTGGAGAGAAAGCTGGATGTAATAGATGTAGAAGAAATGTAGATAGTTTTATGCTCCAGGTGACAATACAAGCTGAAGTTGGTAAAGTAAGAGTTAGTTTTGCTCTATCAATAGATAAATACACAATTGAAAAGAACTCGCACAGGACAAAACTTTTATCATGAATAAATTCTTTTCTCAATATTTCAATGTAATTTTTCTTTGATTTAAGGCTGACTGTGGAACACTTACAAGAATAATGAATTTAAAGAAAGATTTAGAAAATGTGGTAGGTTTATATTTAATTTCCTTGTACATTCTGGTTTGTATTAATGCTGATTTGTTCCATGCCAGACCCTGTCGAAAGCCTTCCTGATATCAATAAACAGATTGTTGAGAACCTTCTTGATATCAGTAAACACATTGTCAAAAGCCTTCTTGATATCAATAAACACATTGCCGAAAGCCTTCTTGATATCAATAACCACATTGTCAAAAGCCTTCTTGATATCAAGAAAGACATGAAAGAGATTCTGTTGGTATTGGAGGTAGTTCTCACAGAGTATCCTGAGGTTTAGAATTTGTTCTGTTGTGCTGCGACCCTGTCTAAAACCCTCCTGTTCCTCTGGTATAATTTAGTCTGCTAGCGCTTTAAGATAATTTTTAATAGGGTGGCTTTTAACTTTTTTTTTTTGGACAGGGTGATGAGTGATTGGGTTTAGGGCTTGGGCCATTCTCTTGATCAGCAAATATTGTTGCAAATATTAAAGAATGCATCAATCTTGTTTTCTTCACAGCCTGTTTTGTTAAGCAGAATTTCCTTTTTTCAGAGATTTCATGGCTGCTACTACTTCTAACTGAAGAATAGGATAGGGACTTAATAACTTTGGGTTAAAATTTTGAAACATCAGGAGGCCCAAAGTTATTTCATATCACTAGCACAAACATGCCTTTCCAATATTTTCAGAGATCTAATGTTGTGTTGTTACAATTTTTTTATTTATTATTTCAGTTTGGTTTGCCTCCAGACCAGCAAGTATGGTACATACGAGAAATCCAACTACATAATGAACAAAATTTACAGTATTATGGTATAAAAGATAATAGTGGAAATAGGAATCCTTTTAAGATATTTGTCAAAAACAGATAGTATTAGAAACACTAAAAATTTAATTGTCCTCATATAAAAATACATACGAGTTTCTTTTTTTTTTTTTTTTTTGAAATTAATTGTGTACATAATGAATTTAATCAAACAATGTATAGAATAATAAATTATTTTTATTTTATATTTCTGCATATTGTTATTAGTGAGAATTCCTTAGAATCACTGTTTTTTTGTATATAACATGATTACAATGTGACAGATTGTCTTAGAGCTTGCATACAATCATTTATTTACAATTATATTCAATTTCCCCTTTCTAAAATTATCATTGTCGCCTCATTTTATTTACTTGAAAGTATGACCCTTCCCAACTCCCCTGATAGCGATTTCTTGGACTTAGTTCACCAAAGTTATTTCACTTTATTACCCCCCCCCCCCCCCCATTAACTCCCATTAGTATAGGTTGGAAGGATGGACCTAAGACACAGCATTGGCCACACAAGTTTCCTCAGGATTGACATTCACGGATGAAAATCTCATTGATGGAAGAAATTCATTTTCCAAGCACTAATGAAGAGACCCAGCTAGCAGCTGTACATTATTAGTCCCCTGATCACCTCTAGAAATGCTCCACACTTTTCCCTCCCTTCTCCACCACCTAGAACCCTCTTCATGATGGCTACCTTTCCTCAATAGACAGAATACATAGTCATTTCTGAAAAAATATCAGAAACGTAAGACCCCCCCCCCCCTTTTTTCAGGACTTCTTAGTGCCAAGTGTTCTTAATACATATCAGAATGAGGGGAATACATTTTTTTTTTACTTTTTCCCATTCCATCTTCTTTTTGTTTACTTTGGAAGGTCATTGCTTCTCAGACTTCCAGACCAAAAGAAAGCCTCTTATTCCAGAACTCTTTAAAACCTGCAATGCTGCTGATCACTGAATGTATTGGTTTGTGCTGTTTCTTTGGGCACATCAGCTGCATGAAGAGGAGGGAAAAGCTGTGTAGCACCAATATTATTTCCTCTTGATGCTACCGTACCTTGGGTTCTTGTGTAGAGCTTGAGCCGTAACTAAATATCACAAGTATTACAATGCACTAAGCAGACAATGAATTTATTGATTAAAATGAATAACTTGACAGGTAATCCAGCCATCCACTATAGGAAAATGCATGGTACCCAATTAAATAATAACTTCTAGAATAAAATTAAATCTTCATATTCTGAATGAACTGATAGTAATATATAGTGCTCAATACAAATGCCTATATTAGAAAAGTATGTCCTTCCTCTCGGAGGACAAAACTGCAACTGAGAGCTTTTTCCTCATGAACAAGACATGTTTTTATTAGTTCACTAAAAGTCATAACATGTCACTATGAGTCTCAAACGAGGCTGTGACAAGTTGGATGACACCAATCACACTATCTACAAGATAAACCATAGACATTCTATAAGTGAAGGAGCCCAACATTTGTAAGTATTATTTTATTCTATCACTATTGAGAGTATAACACCTTAAAAAATCAGACAAAGTGCGGATGTAGATTCATGTAATTAATGCTTGTAGAATGTAAAAAAGGAAAGTGTAAAGTATCCTTTCAGACCTTGTGATCTATAGGGCAGAGGATGTTTCTATTGCTTATGGTTAATCAGGTTGTCATGTGGCTTGCACAATAACCAACCTTTACTTTCCCTACACTAATTGTCAGGTACCCATTAGAATTAGGTGGTCTTTCGGATGTCCTAAAAATCCTGTAAATGTATTTCAAAATCCTTGTCTTCACCGAGATTTGAACCTGGAACCCCTCGGTTAAGAGGAAAAGCACTTATGTAGGAAATTTCAATTTAGTACACAAATGTGAAGTTAAAATTAAATGCTTTGTATTTTTCAGAACAATAAATGTTTTAAAATTTATTCTAAAGTGTAAACCTGAGCTTCATTTACATCAGGGGTTCTCAACCTGTGGGTCACAACCCCCTTGAGGGTTGATTGACGATTTGCCAGGGGTCGCCTAAGACCATAAAAAATATGGACTGTTTTTGTCTATTCTTCTATTGCAGTGTGGGTGGGGGTCCTGGCAGAGTGGGGAATTTAAAAAAAAAGGGTTGCCGAGCTTAAAAGGTTGAGAACCGCTGATTTAGATGGTCGATATAGTTGTCAATATAAGCTCTTGGTCATCATGACTTGTTCCCTTTTGTGTATTTTATCACTGTTAATACTTACATTTTTTTTTTCAATTCTATAATTCATAAATATATTTTACAAGTCTCCTAAACTAGTCCAGTACCAGTAGTATCAAAAATTGTATTAACAATTACCTCCCCTGTCAGCATTACATCTATCTTCCCTGTTGGCAGATGCCTTCTATTTCAATTAATTTTTTATATGATATGATACTTAGGTTAGATGCAGAAACTCTCTCTACCTATTATGTATTATTATGAACTATTGAAAACACCTGAAGGTACCAAAGAGGACAGTTGGAGAAACTCACCCAGAACCTAAGACACCTGGAGGAAGAAGGTTGGTGGCCTATGCTCCAGATGGGATCACAGGATGAGATAAGAAAAAGTTTCCAAACTTTGAAGAATCTGGATTATTCAAGAACTAAACTTAGACCTAAAAGTATTAATAGGGTGAGTCTGGATTCTAGTCAGTGGAGAGTCAGTTGCATATACCATGCTTTATTTCAACACTGCAGAGTCAGTTGCATATACCATGCTTTATTTCAACACTGGAGAGTCAGTTGCATATACCATGCTTTATTTCAACACTGGAGAGTCAGATGCATATACCATGCTTTATTTCAACACTATCACTGAAGTTATTGTTTGATGATATTGCGGTTTTATTTGTAAAGTATTTAGTGTGCACAGCTAAACTTTTTGATATTAAATTATTCAATATTTTACAATGTATTAGTGTTCAGTGTATTTTTTCTATTTATGGAAATGAGGGCGGCCAAACCCTGATGACGGTGTTGGATCAAAGCCAACTGGAAGTCCAATACCCGATACATGGCAAGCCTTTCAATGCAAGAAAACCGACTCTTATAGGCACGTGGAATGTAAGAACCCTGAATCAATGCGGTAAACTGGCCCAACTTTTAAGAGAGTTTGACTCTTACCGGCTTGACATCCTTGGGATCTGCGAGATGCGGTGGACATCAAGTGGACAAATAATCAATGATGGCAAGACAATAATATATTCAGGACATGATAAGGAGCACATTGGTGGTGTAGGAATCATCATGTCTAAAATAGCAGCTTCAGCGCTAATTGCTTGGAAGCCGGTCAGTGACCGCATCATTACAGCTCGACTCCAAACAAAGCAAATCAAAGTTGCTACCATCCAAGCATATGCCCCTACAGAGGATGCAGAAGATACCATCAAAGATAATTTCTATAATCAACTACAAACCACTCTTGATGAAACACCTAATCCCGACCTAATTCTACTGATGGGAGAATTTAACGCCAAAATCAATCCCAACCAAACTGGCTTTGAATATGTAATGGGACCATATGGCTCTGCAGAAAACATCAGTGATAATGGCGAGCGCTTGATTTCTCTCTGCGCATCCAACAGCCTTTCAATTGGAAACACATATTTTAAGCACAAACAAATACACAAAAAAACATGGCGATCATTTAATGGAGAAACCTTCAACGAGATAGATTACATTTGCATCTCCAAACGATGGAGGTCATCTCTGTTAGACGTGCGGACCCGCAGAGGAGCGGATATCGTCTCAGACCACTACCTTGTCAGTGGCAAATGTAAGCTCCGATTGAAACGCCAACCAAAACGAGCCACACGACCCCGCCCATTTAATGTAGAGAAGCTTAAAGACGGCAATACTGCAGCAGTTCCAATTGAAACTAACGAACCGCTTTGAGGCTCTTGCAGATATATTGACCCTTGAAGAAGAGTGGGCCAACTTCAAAGATACCACTATTGAGTGCGCGGAAGAAGTTATCGGAAAAAGTGAGGCTCATACAAGGAACAGAGGATACAAGACAGAACATGGAATTGATAGATGAGAGGAAAGAGGCCAAACGTAAACGAGATCAGAAAAACGAAACACAGGGTCGCAGCCTAGCGGAAGAAGCCTATAGGGAAGCAGATCTGAAAGTAAAGAGAAGCTGTCGGCGAGATAAACGGGACTGGATTGAGCAGAAGGGACAAGAGGCACAAGCAGCTGCAAGCAGAAATGACACAAAAACCCTCTATCGTATTGTCTGAGATCTCACTGGAGCAAAGAGTGGACATGGGGCACCGATAAAAGACAAGCAAGGCAAAACTTTGTTAACAAAAGAAGAACAGGATGCAAGATGGGTAGAGCACTTTAAAGAGACCCTTAACCAACTGTCGCCAGACCTAACTTACATATTTAAGGACCCCTCTCCAGACAATGATCTCAAGGTCAAGACAGACCCAATAACTGCTGAGGAGGTTACCATGGTCATTGCAGTGCTAAAGAATAACAAAGCACCAGGGCTAGACATGATATCAGCAGAAATGCTAAAATATGGGGGACAGTGCATTGTTAACAGAATGACTGATCTCTTAAATCTCTGTTGGCGAACTTCAAAAGTCCCAGAGGACTGGCAAAAGGGAGTGATTGTAAAGCTTCCAAAAAAGGGCAACTTGGCAGACTGCAACAACTGGAGGGGCATTACTCTCCTCTCTGTCCCGGGCAAAGTTTTCAGCACTGTTTTGTTGAGACGGCTTCAACAGTCTGTAGCTGAAAGGCTCAGAGAAGAACAAGCAGGATTCCGAAGAGGCAGATCATGTACAGAGCAGATTTTCGTTCTACAAAACATCATAGAACAAAGTCTTGAGTACCAACAACGGCTAACGATCAGTTTCGTGGACTTCAAAAAAGCGTTTGATAGTGTCCACCGAGAATCACTATGGAAAATAGTTAGAGAATACGGTATTCCAGAAAAATTCTTCCAGATCCTACGACACCTTTACAGTCAGTATAGTTGCTGCATTAAAACAGAAGAGGGAACAACAGAGTTTTTTACAATCGAGACAGGTGTGAGACAGGGATGCATCTTATCTCCCTTCCTTTTCCTCCTAGCCATCGACTACATGATGAGGAGAGCAATGAGCCAGACTGCCTTTGGTATTCAATGGCATGAACAACTCCTATTGACGGACTTGGACTTTGCTGATGATGTTGCACTACTCGGGGCTACAAATAAATGCATTCAAGAAATGACGGAGAGCCTAGACAGAGAGGCACCCAAAATTGGCCTCCGCATAAACTTGGACAAGACTAAAATTATGCGAGTGGGATATACGGCAAAGGGTGTCCCCTCAGACTTGGCGAGTCAAGTTCACGTACCTTGGCAGCATCATAACAAATGATGGAGATGCTTACCATGATGTAGCGTGCCGAATAGGAAAGGCAGGGAGCATTTTCCAAAGGCTGCAGCCTATTTGGACTAGCCAAGCCATTGGACTCGAGACAAAAATACACCTTCTCAACACAATCGTCATTCCAACTGCTACATATGTATGTGAGACGTGGAAGTCATCTGTCAAAATTGAGAAAAGACTAAATGTGGCTCAACAGAGATGGCTGAGACGGATTTTGGGAGTCAGTTACACAGATCGGGTCTCAAACAAGGAAATCCTATGCCGAACTGGCAGTCGAACACTTAGTGAGGTTGTGACTGAGCGTCGCATGAGGTTTGCCGGACATGTTCTACGTCAACATGAATTACGCACACCAAGAGTCGCGATAACATGGAAGCCAAAACGAGGAAAGCGCAAACAGGGACGTCGTCGTATTACTTGGTGACACACCTTCATGGAGGACCTCAGAACAGTGGACACCAGATGGGAGGAGGCTTCAGACATTGCCAGTGACAGATCTTTATGAGACAGCTTGCCGCCCAATGCTCCGAACGGCGCGGGAGGACCTAAGTCTTAGTCTTAATCTTAGTGTTAATTTAGCCATTAGCATTCAAACATACAGTTTCTAAAAAAAAAATGATGATTATGAGTTCTCAAAATGTTTTTGTACCTTTCAAATTCCAATTAAAATATCTAAACTGGTTATCTAAATACATTTTAATTTATATTTTAACTTAATACTGGTATGAAAATTTAATATCTTTCTTATGCACCATTATTTAAAAAACAACAAAAAAGATTTATGACAGATTGTTAAATAAAACAAAAATTGAATTTTATGGCACAGAAAGTTAACTGAAGGAAACAAAAAACAGGAAACAAAAAACGAAATCTATTTAAAATTTAGGGATCAGCTCTAGATATTCTTTGAATCCTTTAGAGACCAAAAGTAATACAATTAAATAAAAACAACCACAAGACAAGGAATAAAGAATATTTTTACATTTGTATTGCACTACACTACTACTATACATATGTACAACTAATATCTGCTTTCAACAAGTTCTGGGTAATCTTACTTGGAGCTCAGTCTAGCTTTTTTTTTCACTGGAGAGCTTGATTTGGGTCTTGAATCTGATGGCCGTTTCTTGGAAGGACTTTTTGTTTCTGCAAAGAAACATTAGTTTTAGATTAATAACAGTTCAATTCAGCAACAGCCGTAATCATTTTGGTTTAATTTAAGGCAGTATCCTGCAGGGTAACTTAAATTTTTTTATCCACCTAAAAGTGAAAATCATGTTTCCTCTGAAAATGATGATGATTTTGTGAAAATTATGAACTGCAAAGACAATTATTTAATGACTGTGGCAATCATCATATTAATAAAGTTTCTTTTTGATTTTCATAGAAATAATTGAAATTATTGAAAGGAAGACTAAAAAAAAAGTATAAAAATGCCAACCTTCTTTTGTTTGCTTATCAAGTGCATAAGCTTCAGTCATTTTCTTGATGTTTTCCTTTCTAACTGTATCATGATCGACTATGGGCTTTGGGTAATCTTTTCCTATCACACAGCCAGCTGTCTGCTGCATACTTAGAGGAGCCTTCCAGGGCTCATAGATATACTTGGCAGGGTATTTCTTTAGCACTGGAAGGTATTTTCTGAAAACAGATATATGAATTGTATACTGTTAATGTCTGTTAATTATGGATAAGTTACTTTTGTTTCAACAGAATAAAAGAAATAATGTTAAGGTTCAGTGCATTAACTGTCTCAAGTAATTTCTGACTATAGAATGAAATGTATGTCATGGAGTAGAATCATTATTTAAATCTGAGGTTCATTTAAAGTCAACAGACCAATTGTACGCAAAAAACACACCAATGGTACGCAAAAAACACAATCTATATGAAGACAATGGCAAATCAAATATTTAAACAATGTTGTCATAGTTGTCCTTTCATTTTTCTACAAATTTTGTATAGTTTAATCTCAAGTAAAAACCTAGAGAATTTTTCAAATTTTGTCTGTGAATCACACCTATACAAGTAAAGTTTCCTTTTTCAGACCTTGCAATCTATAGAGCAGATGATGTTAAGGTCATCTTTTTCTTTGACCAATAGTTAACAGGGTGTTATGTGGCCAACACAATGACCAACCATCTTTAATTTTCCCAACTTAAGTCAGGTACCCATTACAATTGGGTGGACTCAGTGACACCCTAAAAATCCTGGAATTCAAAATCCCACTCTTCACCCAGATTAGAACCCAGGACTCGAGGTTCAGCAGTCAAGTGCTTAACCACTTAGCCACTGCCCCCCTTACACCTATACAACACGTAACAAAAAAGGTTTTAAAAGAATGTTATCGTCTCTCTCAATTATGTGATTTTAAGGATATCCATGAGTGCATCCAATTCTTATGGGTACCTGACTTTAGTTGGGAAAAGTAGATGGTAAAGTATGTGAAGGGTACTGTACATGACCTTTTTGCCCCATAAAACATTCTAGAAATGCTTTTTATGTTTAAAAATGTTTGACATGTTTTGGAAGTTCCTTCAGATTTGAAGATAATTTCATCCTGCTGGATGACAGGGGATGGCAGCGTATGAACCTTCCACCATTGAGACCATCCGAACCCAGTCCAGTGCGCATACAACACGACCAGGCAGCCAAAGCAATCTATTAGATAGACCCTGTGCCACACCTAGTTTCTTTCCTTATTATTTTCTGTAATGTCACCTCTATTTAAAATCACTCTCATCATTAGTGTTAATTAACCACAAAACCGAAATCTAAAAAACTTACTTAATGTAATCCCCATTGGGATCAGTTTTCTTTCCAAAAGCTATAGGGCTGTAAACCCTGAAATACTGGTAGAAGAAAGAAGAGGCTGACAGCCACATCCAGTTTCCTGCATTCAGACTCCAGTCAGCATCCAACAGGAGCTCTTCAAATACCTTATGGAGGATTCAGATTTATTGTAATGATAATACTAAATGATATGTACTTTCTTGTAGTAATAATACTAAATGATATGTAATTTCTTAAAGAAAATAAAAAGGGCATGTCTTTGATAAAGTTTGTTGAACTTAAAAGATTCAAAGGTTATGACACCTCTGTCAGTTAGGTAGATTGTTCTGATTGTTAAATAACACTAACTTAAAAGCATGTCTTGAAAAAACAGTTTTGAAATTTTGATTAGCAGAACTTGGGTAAATAACAGAAGCAGAGATAACAATATTTAAAAATAGAGAAAAAAAAAATGACTATAGGATCAAAGTAATCAAAATATCAATATTGAAATAACAGAAACTCCACCATATTAAAACGAAAAGGGCAGATGATAATATATTTTCTTTAATGCAAGGTGATGTAATCCTAATAGTTAGCAATCAAAAAGCTCTTAAATCTTAAGTACCATACAGAAAAAAAAAATCAATTATTCAAGATAAGGACATTATTCTAACTTATTATTTCTGATGCTAACCACTGTAAACAAATGTGCACAAATCCAATCAGAAACATTGTATAGAGTTTATTAAAAATTGTAAAGATTAAACCGTCCTGGTGAAGTTATGTGCAACATCTCACTTCTAAAAATGTATGACATTTGTGACACTAGAATTTAATCACCTTTTGTCCTTCCTCCCAACTGATCCACAAATCTCCTCTGGTCAAGAAGCAGGCCACAGCATGCCTAGCTAAATGATGGATCCAGCCTTCCAGCCTTAGCTGTGTCATGATGGCATCAATAAAAGGGTACCCAGTCTTGGCCTTAAATAAAACAAAAACTCATTCTTGAAATAAATTTCTTGACAACTTACAAGTTCTTAGAATAATTTCTATCCATAAATCCATTCACATTCAGGATGTTTTCAAACAAGGTGGTTTAAATTCTATTACATTTGGTATTACTATAAAAAGACAGTAAACTATGTACACTTTTAAAACATACATGAGTCCATGCTGACAGATGCTCCTTATTAGAGCCCCATGGAATCTGTTTACACACAGAATTGCCCTGCATGCGATCAAAGTTTTTTGTGACTGCACCCACAGTGTAAAAGAACTCCCTCCACAACATCTGTCCATGAAGTGACACCGGGGGTTGTGAATGTTTCTAAACAGATAAACAAAAGACATTTTTAAAATTTAACTCAAAGATGAAAAAAATAAATCAAATTAGTTAATACTACTTGCATATAGATCATAGGAGAAAATAACAAAGATTCTACCAACTATATATCTAATTTTACATTTAAAAATTCTAACAAGCTTAACTATATTTTAATACAAAAAAGAAAACTTTTATTAATTCAATAATGTAAAAAAAATATATATACCTTATTACATATATAGCTAACTCATCAAAAAAAAAGAAAAAAAAAAGATGTTTAAAAATGAAAATAAAAATCAGAATCAAATATTTTTAAGCTGATATTAAAAGAAAAATGACTTACCTTACCACTGTACACTTCTGCTAATTTGTGATAAAATAATCTAGCTGACAGGCAGCCAAACTTTAAATAGGGACTCAGTACAGTTGTACTAGGTATAATGGAATTAGGAGATGTATTAGGTTTCTCAAATGTGCAAATCCAATTCTGAAATCAAATAAAGCAAAATATATATTTCCAAGTCAAAATAAAATATAGAAAATTGCGAAGTTCTCAAATAGTTATATTCTATCTCTATGAATCTCACAATTTTTTTAATATGTCTTTCCATTCTATCTAATGCTTCTGTTTCACCTCCTGGATATAACAGTGGGCCACAGTCTGTCTCTGACTTTTTTAAATCTGATAGTGTTGGCACACCATAATCTTTCTCATGGGTTGGACTTATTGGAGTTTTACATCCTGTGCATGAAAGAGTATTTCACTTGAAAATCAGTGCAATACATATTTCCAGTCAAGATTTCTAAAGAAGTTTATTTGATAGAAAGCAGTCTGTGAAACAATGAAATAAAAAAAGTTCTAGGTACTAGGTACCTTATTCTATAAAATACAGAAGTTCAAAAAAGAAGATGATTATGTCCTACACGTCATGCATGTTAACCAATGAGTTAAATTCTGCAAAGTCATTGTTTTTCCTGGCTGGCTCAGGCAACCCATTCCATGCTCTAATAGCACTAGGAAAGAAGGAGCATTTGTACAAATTTGTCCTAGCATATGGACCTGGTTAGGTAGCTTAAAAATGCTATAGTTATTGTATAGTTATCAATTGTTTCTATGTCTGGTCCTATTTTTCATGTGTTCACTGAGACTCAGATGTCTAACCTGTAAAGGGGACTAATTCAGCTTATACCACCACTTTAGTCAAGAACAATTTCTTTCCCTAGTTTGAGAAAACTAACAAAATAATTTATTACCAATAGTTAATTAACTAATGGTTAATTTTTTTTTATTGATTCTTGTGTTGTCGGGTAAAAGAAATAATAGTGCTAAATTTTAGCTTGATCCGAGATTGGGTATGAGAGAAATAATGTGTACAAACCTTTTACCAGACAGACAGAGTGAGTTGATAGAAGCTTTAAAATATTACTAGCCAGTGTATAAAGCGAAAGAAGATAATAATAATAATCATCTAGGAGTTAACCAAAAAAAAAATTGAAAAAAAAAAATGAAATGAAGCAGATCTGCATTAAAATAAAGTTGCATGTTTACCAATGAACTTTAATAGAGACAGGAGATGGATAACTCTGTTACTGCTATACATGTGGAGGAACATAAAAACTAAACAATAATTTAGTGAAAGGATACACAAATTTTAGCACCCATTATATAGACTAAATTGTTTTTTTTAAATTTGGGTTCATTAAAAAAGAAATCTAATGAACAAAAATAGTAAAGATGACATTTTTAAAATTTATAACTAGTATACTATAAAAAAAAAAAAAAAAGCTTTTGTTTATTGCACCATATACAGATGAAGAAAACTTTACAATAATCACTCCCTACAGAGAAATATGTTTCAAGTAAACTTCTGAAATATTTATAAAAAGTGTGGATAAACCAATTTAATTTTCACAGCAGTCCAGACTCTTCATTTAATCAAGTTGGCATTTTTTTTTTCTCTAAAATTATCAAGACGTAACTAAATTAACAAGAATTAAAGTACTAGCCTGACAGATCCGCAACAGTGGGTGCAGGCAAAGCTGGAGCAGGTGGTCCCAGCTTAGACAAAACTGCTTGAAATCCTTGGTAACTAATTGGAGCCTTACCTCCATTGGTTTGAACAGTTCTATAAATAGAACAATAATTCTTTTATTTCTATCAACATATCAACACTTACTGAATACTGATATCCTAAATTAGATTTTTGTGAGCTCAAGTTTTGTCATTTACATCAACACTTACTGAATACTGATATCCTAAATTAGATTTTTGTGAGCTCAAGTTTTGTCATTTACATCAACACTTACTGAATACTGATATCCTAAATTAGATTTTTGTGAGCTCAAGTTTTGTCATTTACATCAACACTTACTGAATACTGATATCCTAAATTAGATTTTTGTGAGCTCAAGTTTTGTCATTTACATCAACACTTACTGAATACTGATATCCTAAATTAGATTTTTGCGGGCTCAAGTTTTCTCATTTTTATTTTTATACCAGTTTGATTAAAGGGAGTAAGAAGATAGTGGTGGAGTTGAGCACTGAACACTTAGGCTGAATGAATAATTCAAGCCTTTGAGAGTTAACTCTTTCTCTCCTAACTGATGATACCAGCGTTGATTCCACCAGAATCTGGTAAATAACTATGGAGAGAAAGAGTTAATGATACAGGAAACTGCTAGAGTATAAAATACTAGGAAATGAAAACAAACGAGTTTGTACTTTTACAAGTCAACAATCTGTTTGGCAAAAAGGAGGAACTCCTGAATACTGTGATGAGAAAAGCAGAGCTGGTTATGTCATATTCTAAGACATGACTCACTTTGAAAAGTCATTCTCCGAGGTTCAGTGGAGAGAGCATGAAGAAAGGATCGTCCAAAGAAAAGCTGGCTGGGCAAGGTGAAAGAATGGACAGGTCTTTCTTGATAATTTGCTACGATCAACTGCTAAGTACGAAAAATGGAGGGTTTTGATTATAGGAACTGAAAGCTAAGGGACAGATGATGTTAACAAAAAAAAAAAGATTAATCCAAAAAGCTATTATTAGGGTTAGGATCTTACAGAATCAATTCTTATCATCAAAGAGGGTCATCATAGCCTAACAAAAAAACAATAGTTTGTCTGAATATTACTAGTCACGTAAAAGTTTGTGCTAAGCAAGTGTTAGGGTCTTTCACAAACAATTCTTATACTAACAAAGGTTTCAAGAGAAATTCTCAAGTAGCAACTATTAGGCCCCAATAGAAAGAAAACTATATGGAGAGCTCCCTGATTTGGAAACCACTGCGCAGTTCATCTCATATATTGGTCTAGTCATCTGAACGCTCCAACATAACAATGAGAAAGAAGAAGAAGAACTATTAGGCAACTTGTCATTAAAAATCTAAAGCCAATATGGGGCCATGAGAACCTAACATGAAAGGCCAAAGTAATATAATTATTTTAAAAAATATGATAGCCAATAATCTGACTGGATCTGATCATTATGTCAAAATTGGATAATGACAGTTATAATATCAAAGTAGAATCATTAACGCATTTGATTAAAATGAGGTCATGAGAACAATATTTTAAGCTAGGATTATGTTTGTGTACTTTACTGAATTGAATGTTAACTTACCTGTGCACATCATACAATGTATGTGAAACACATTTAATAACCTCCACTCCCATGGCCTGAACAATCTCCTCAACTATTTTGTCTCTTTGAACAGCATATGGCTCTGTGTCAACCTCAAATGTTAATCTGTTTATTTTCCATTCTTGGCACAGTCTCTTGATCTCAATCTCTGGCTTTCCTTTCACCACAAAAAGCCTGATGATGAGTGTTTAAGAGAAGTGTTCAAGTAACACAATTTTTTGTTTGCTTTTCCAACAACAGAAATGCAGTTTTAAAAGTGTTTTAAGACAGATACTACGATCATCAGTCACTTCACAAGTCCTATTGATGTCGTTGTATCTTAAAAAACATATTATTCTTTTCAAATACTATTAGTGCTCTCCTGCAATGCCATTTTTTCTGCATGTAAATTTAAGAATTAATGAAAATTTTTAAAAAATTAAAAAATTTTGTGTAAACAAAGATAAACTGTGCATTTATCAATAGTTTACAATATAATTTTTTTTTAGAATGAATATTTGTAAATTGTAAATGTAAATTGCATGACTCACTCCTCACATTTGAACATGTGCTGGAACTTTCAAAATGTTCAATTACACTCTACTATTTGTGAGGCAAGTATGAGATGTATATATATCTTGATGGACTATGATGATGGTTGTGAGGAGCGGGAGTGGGTTAGTTTAAGAGTTTTGTTTATTGTTGAGATTTATGAGGAGAATTTAGCATGGGAGTTCAGGGGAGGTAATGTGTGATGCAGTTTTAAAAGTGTTTTAAGACAGATACTTCGATCAACAATCATTTCACAAGTCCTATTGATGTCGTTGTATCTTAAAAAACATATTATTCTTTTCAAATACTATTAGTGCTCTCCTGCAATGCCATTTTTTCTGCATGTAAATTTAAGAAATAATGAAAATTTTTAAAAAATTAAAAAATTTTGTGTAAACAAAGATAAACTGTGCATTTATCAATAGTTTACAATATAATCTTTTTTTAGAATGAATATTTGTAAATTGTAAATGTAAATTGCATGACTCACACCTCACATTTGAACATGTGCTGGAACTTTCAAAATGTTCAATTACACTCTACTATTTGTGAGGCAAGTATGAGATGTATATATATCTTGATGGACTATGATGATGGTTGTGAGGAGCGGGAGTGGGTTAGTTTAAGAGTTTTGTTTATTGTTGAGATTTATGAGGAGAATTTAGCATGGGAGTTCAGGGGAGGTAATGTGTGATGCAGTTTTAAAAGTGTTTTAAGACAGATACTTCGATCAACAATCATTTCACAAGTCCTATTGATGTCGCTGTATCTTAGAAAACATATTATCCAGGGACTTTTCATTATACTATTAGTGCTCTCCTGCAATGCCATTTTTTCTGCATGTATTTTTTGCAGTGTAAGTTTAAGAATTAATGACAGACCTCAGTGTTCATGGAGGTGTGGGGGTTATTTTCTCTTTATATTGATGATGAGTATTTTGTATATTACTGTTATAATTAGTCATCTATAGTATTATCCCTTATAATTTGCTTATGCTACAATAAGTACTTTAAGTATAGCCCATTTTAATTGTTATAACAGTACAATAATTTCATGAGCCTGGTTTACATTGGCTTTAACATTGTAACATTTTATTCAGATGAATTTAAACATGACTGCCTAATAGACAGTAAATGTATATTTTGAATTAAACTTATTATTAATATTATGTATAGTGTTACTCCTTCATTGAGTGTTTTAATACATTACTGCAACCCCTTTACCATAGTTTGTAGTGTCAATAATTTAAGATTCTTACCTAGTGTATAACCAGCCACTATATAAAATCGTACCCTGAATAGTGTGGTGTTACAGCCACCCAAACCAAGCCTATTGACCAGAAGGAAGCCAAAAATACATAATACCCCTTCAGCAACCCAGAATATTACTTGACCTTTGGGGGCCACCCATACACACACTATGCCTCACTATGGTGTTCTTTACAATGGTGAGTACAAAAAATGAAAGTACAAGGGGTCAGGGAGGTGGCAGAGAATGTAATGTAAATAGTCTAAAGCTATCTTTTCACCTGAGATTCAGCATCTTCAAATTGCTGTCTAAATTAACGAGAGACTGTAGAAGGAAGCGCCACCTGTTGATTCCTATAGAAGACGAGGTAACAAACCATGGGTCCAGAACAAAAACTGGATATATCTCAGTGGATTCTTCAATAGCTTTCAAGAAAGCAGGGTTGTCGTGTAGCCTCAAACCTTTACGAAACCAATGGATTACTTTGTACTTGCTCATTGTTTAGGGAACTGAGAAAATAGTTTACAAAATAAGCATGTCAGTTATGCAATTGGCAAATAGAGTTTACCTAAAACTACAATAATATATATTTTGTCAATATATACATAATTCTCCACTACTATTTGACTTTCAGTGTAATGGGAAAAAAAAAATAGTTTTTATGTAACTGTAATATGCCTTTGAAATAGCATTCTTGCATGTTTATATATATATATATATATATATCATTATATGACTTTAGGAAAATACTGGATTTTATTAGTGAGATAGGCCTACACCTACAGCTGATGTTTTAGCACAGTAATAAAAAATTAATATCCAGTAACAATAAACCTTACACTAGTTATGACTAGTAACTTGACTATAATTAGACCTACATAGGCTACTTGTCTAGATCTACACCTAGATTTAAATCTAGACAGCCTAGAGTTAGAGGGCTACTCCTAACCCTAGAAACCTAGATCTAATCTAATCTAGTAGATTTAGTACTAGATCTTGATAAAAGTAGTTAATAGTAGTACCAGTACTAATTTAAGTTACTAAGTAGAGGCTAGTCACCTACCTAATGACTAATGTAGATCAGTATATATATATATAGAGAGAGAGAGAGTAAAGCTGACATATCAAACAAATTAAGCCAAATCGTGCAGATTTTTCGCAATTAAATTGTTGCAGCTCCGTATTGGCTAGACCTAGAAAAAAAAAATTAAAACATCTAGATCTATAAACTTGTCATCCATTCACCATTGGTCTATAAAATTAGATCTGTTGCCAAGTTTCAACATCCATAATTAAAATAAAATATGATGTCAAAGAGTGGTGGGGCAGGTATGACGAAATTTAAACTTCATCAGACAATTATTTTCCCTGACTATGATATCAAACGCCTAGTAAACATGAATGCTATGAATAGATTTAGAAATGGCAGGGGAGAGCATGTACTTAATATAAAAAATTATTTTGGGGGGAAAGGGAAGTAATTCTGCAAAATATTTTTTTAATTTGTTTGTTTTTGGTCAAAATGTTTAATAAACACATATTTATAAATTGCTTGGGTGTTTTGTTCTCATTTGGATACTATAAATTTACTGATTATGCTTATTTTTGCTTTAAATAGTACAGAAAACAGTAAAAAAAAAAACCGAGGCGCGGTGCTTGGCTACCAAACCAGGGTCCAGGGTTCAAATCCTGGTGAAGACTGGGATTTTTTATTTCAGGATCTTCGAGCACCTCTGAGTCCACCCAGCTTATGGGTACCTGACATAAGTTGGGGAAAAGTAAAGGTGGTTGGTCGTTGTGCTGGCCACATGACACCCTCATTAACTGTAGGCCAAAGAATCAGATGACCTTTACATCATCTGACATTAGACCACAAGGTCTGAAAGGGGAACTTTTACTTTACTATTAAAGAAAACATTGCATAAAAATACATGAATACTCAAAAAAAAAATTTGTTCGGTATTGCAGTTGTGGTATTTTCTAAAATGGTAAACCTTATGGAACACCCCCTATAACTCTGGATAGGTTTAATGGAAAGCAAGGGAAGTGTAATATATGTATGCACCATGGGGCTATAACTATACAGTAGCCTTAGTTCCAGAAGCATCCCCCATTCATATGTATGAGGTTAAAAAACTGTACTTTATCGCATAGTGGAAAAACGATCTTGCACCTGTATGGAATACAAAACTAATTGTGTTTAAAAATATTTATAAAAAAGGATTGCACACCATCGTACTAAGGTATTTCTATAATAATCATCAAAATAAATATGCATTAATAAAAATACGTTGAGATGTCCGAAAGGGGGTGTTTGATATGGCAGTTTTACTCTAGTAGTAGTGATGTAGTACTCTAGTGTCTCTAGAATAGATACTAGATCTAGATCAGAATAATCAGATAATCTACTATTCTAGATCTAATAGGTCTAGTAATTATTAGATCTATATTAGCTAGATTTCTTAGATATTTCTAGATCTAATTAAATGAGCACTTTAAATGAGCAGTAATTATCAAATCAGATTTATTATAAATAATAATTAACTGTATTATATAGTAGTTTATTTAATTCGGACATTACATGAATTTGGACATTCGCTGTTTTTTGTGGTCATTAAATAATTATTTTAATATGTATTATAAAACTAGCGGGCTGTATAATGTGCTTGTCCATTTTCCAATGATTCTGACCCAATTTCCTTCCATTTAGCTGTCTTTATATGTAAGATAACGAATTTCAAATTTGTTAGTCAGGTTGTTGTTTTTTCCTATGTTACCCGGATGACTTTACCTCTTCCTAGAGTTAAGACTATATTTTTTGATTGGCTAAGTCTATTCTATACTAATGAGCCCGGCAATATTTATTCTGTTTTTGGAGCTAATTTATTTGATTCATAAGCCAAGTTTTCTAATTCCATACAAAAAAAAATTAATACTGTGTCCGAATTAAATTACGATTTTCTTACCAAAATTTATTTCGGACAGCCAGTTTTGGACATCAATAAAAATGATGTTATATTATATTTGTTCGTTTGTTGTTGTTTTTTTTTAATAGAGAATAAATGGGCAAATGTTTGGAGTGAGCTTGGTACATTGAATGAAGTTAAATGCTTAGATCTAGACCTACTAGATAGATCTAGATTTATATAGAGAGAATATAGAGGATTCAGTTAGGCAAGAATGGCTATCGTAACCTGTAGGTAGGTACTTCGATAAACTGACCTAGATCCAATTTTTTTTTCTCCCAAAAAAATGGCTGAAAAGTGTGTCAGCACATTTTACCCTTTTTTTAAGGGTGGTCATTTCCATCAAAGTTTTAGCACATTGTATTTGATTTCAGGACTAATTGTGATTACTTTTTGTTAACATAAGATATCAGAGATCATTTTTATTTGCTTTTGAAGACAATCTGTTAAATTTTTCTTAACAACTTTTTTGCTATAAAAGTTACAACAATGATGTTTGCTACAATAATTTATCATATTATGAAATGTGTATATTTCAAATTTCATTAAATTCTCTTGGCGCACTTTAAAGATATTTGATACTAAAATTAACAAAGACAAAGAAGGGTAAAATTTTATTTTTTAAATAAAATAAAAGTGTTTATAGTTACAACAATCTCACTAATTCTATTGAATTTAGCATGTTAACATATATATCTGTGTGCATATAGGTGTCCGAATAGCATAAACTACTCTAGTTAATACAGACGTTTGTAACTTTAGATTATTCTAGATTGACTTTAAACTTTTACTAGATTTCACTTGACTCGACTTGAGTCTAAATTGACTAGATCGACTCTAGATTTAATAGGTAAATTAAATACAGACTTACACTGTAACTTACAGGTAACAGTGGCTCAGTCTCAGTCAACTTACTAGAATAACTAGATCTACTTATAATTATCTAGACATCTATGATCTAGAATCTAGACATTATGATTCTAGATCTAGATGATAGATCTAGATTTAGATAGATATTATTTAATTATAATAGATCTATTAGTTTAGTGGGACAGCGACACTACAGTGTCTACACTACAGTCACAGTGACTACACTTGACTACAGGGTTAGACTATTTTAGTATTTTTACTTTATTTAGACTAGTATTTTAAGTATTTAGAATTTAGTCACTAGATCTATAACTTTAAACTTACTATCTATAAGTATAATAATAAGAGAGATTGAGTCCAGGATTGAGTTAGACCCATAGACATAAATAAATATTTATTGACCCATAAGACATAAATGTCATAAATAAATATATGGTTAGACCTAGATATTAAACTAGACTTGTTGATTTTTTGTTTTGTTTTGTTACAAGACGCTTATATTTCTAGTTTTGTAATTTCAGTAGGTTTTGACCAGATTTCTAACAAACCACGGCTAGTTACAGAAACTTTTAACATTTTTATTTAAAGAAAAATTAGTCATGTCTAGATTTAGTTATTGTATATCTTTATGCTGTAAAATTAGTTTGCATATAAAAATAATATTAAATAATACAAGTGTGATCACTCAAATCAAAACAACTAAAATTATTACTTATTTTATAAAAAATTATAGATTAGGTTACAAATGCAAATTTGGTATAACAGATGTACTTCCTTTCTTCATATACAAAAATGGCAACGAAACGCAAATCCGAAAGTCAGTTACCAACAGAGGAAAGCGATATCCTTCAAATTCGTCCCCTGTTAGTATTTATAAAAGAAAATATTGAGAATTTATTTCTGTTTCACAATTCGTTATGAGTCTTGATTTATTTCTGATCTAGATCTACATCTAAAGCTCTTAAAACTCAAAGTCTTGTCTCTGACTCTTCACTTCAGACTTCTCTGAGTCTGAGTCAGACTAGAGTGACTAGACTCTTCACTGACTTCAGTCTCTTGTCTTCAATTTAACTTCAAACATGTTACTTAATAATAGATCTAATTATTAATTTCAATAAAAATAATAATATAATCATAATAATGAAATTGCGTTGTTTCAATGTTTGGAATCTAGATCTTGATTACTGGCCTACTTGGGCCTTGCCCTGCCCTGGCCCTAGCCTTAGCCTTAGCATTGGTTACATTGGTTGTTGATTTTGATATAATCATATAGATCTATCATCTAATTTTAATCAGATTGGATGCTGTTATTTACTTTATTAAGTGTCTTTATATGACAGTTGTAAGTAAAGATCTATATTGCTAAAAGTTAGTGCACATTATTTCTCCACACCCAATCTTGATCAAGCATTGAGCTGAAATTTTGCACTAATTATTTCTTTTACCTAACAAAACAAGCATCAATAAAAAAAAAAATCAAGGTTACAAAGACAGTTTGCATGGAAACACAAACTCAAATTCGGCCCCCGAAGTGGTCCACCCATGCAGGTTAAAAGGTTGGTTTCAATATTTTCAGAAAGAATATATCAGAATGAAATTCTATCAAAGCCAATTGACAGAGAAGCATGAAGAAAGAAGGTTGACATAACATATCTTGTGTGGTGCCCCAACAGACCAAGGGATAGGTGAAAGTGATGGTGTTCGAAGTGGACCTGGCCTAACTGGTGTATATATATAGCTAATTGATCTCATTGTTTTGTAAAGGGTCAATCTCTTATTCAAAGCTTCAAGGAAAAACAATTTCCATCAAAAAAAATCCTTTAGTTATGTGTTTCATGTCGCATCAAGCACTGCAGTTCACACAATAATAAGAAAAACTATTAATTAATTGTTGTTTTAAATTATGTTCCACTTATATGCATACTAAATCTAAATTTTTTCTAAATTTAATCACATGACTGTTTTAAAGCAATTAGTACATCTGGAATCTTAGAGTGAAGTCCTCGCCATATTTTATTCAAATTTTTTTCTCAGTAATATAGTTCTATCTTTATAAGTTTCATGTCAAGTGTCATCATTTGCTTCACCTATAAAAAGCTTCATTTTAAACTTAAACACATTTTTATGGAAATTTTTTTTTTCTCACAGAGGTGCTGGCCAAGAAGTTGGTAGATCATGTCATCTTTTGGAATTCAAAGGGAAAAAAATTTTGGTATGGTTAAATTGTTGCAGTGTCATTATTCTATAAGCTCACTTAGCAACATGGTGCTGATTTGATTTTGTTTCCTTTATTGAAGACATTATTTTAACTCTTCTTTTGTTTGCAAACATACTTGTTGTATGCTTATTATATGTGTTTTGCTCAAAATGACCCACTTTTTGAAAAACCAAAAGTATTGGTGAGATAAGTTTGACATTAGCTTTCAAGTTTTCTGTGCCTGTTGTTAGTGTCCTATTACTGGTTTGTTGAAGTCATTTTCCTTAATTTCCTAGGCATTTTAGTTTCATTTCCTTACTTCTAGATATCTCATCTTATGTAACTAAAACTGCAAACCAGTATTTAAAAAGCAGTGACAGCAAGTGCTTAGATGTAAATAATGTGAATTTTTCTAACTAACTAAACATTTTTTAAAATTTACAATACACTTTTTAGTCAGTAACTAACATTTCCATTAAGTGAAAATATAGTTAATAAATGATTACAGTTTTCAGCTATTAATTAAATCTCATATCAACAGAAAATTTAGAGAATTAAGTTAACAAGTACAAAAGTTGAATTTTAAAAAATGTGTGTTTCTAATCTTGAATTTCACATTACACATTACACATTACATAACTTCACATTACATAACTTTCTAGTTGGACTGTGGCATTCACCCTGGAATGACTGGGATGGCATCCTTACCATATTTGGATATGATAGAACCTGAAGAAATAGATCTCTTGTTGATAAGCCAGTAAGTTATGCATACATGTTTATCTCAATTACTTTTAATACAATGTGCCTACTGAGAAATTGAACAATATACCAATAAGCAAGGATTAGTAACTAGCTTGTCTTGTTGGGCTGGTTGCCATTTTGCATATTTCACAACATTCTTTCTGTATTTAATTTTTTTTTTTTAAATTAAATACTTATCCATATATATTTTTTAACTTTGAAAGTAATAGATTTGTAAACTTAAAACTATACATTTAATATTTTATAAACGTCTGCATTGGATATCTACTAAGTTTACTTTAGCAGGCTAGCAAAAGCTATTTTCCCAGAGAATTTGCATTCAGTGAGAGAAATAGTGGAAGCTTTTACTCCACCAAAACACAATTTTATTAATTTAATAACATTCTCAAAATAATTGAATTGTGTAGAAACACTTAAATCAAAAGCTAAGAGTGTATGCATATTTATAATTTAGAACATAACAATGTTGTGGACTTTTTAAGATAGTTGTATGAGATTTTCACAATTTAAAAAATTATTTTTTTTAATGCAGCTTTCATCTTGATCACTGTGGTGGACTTCCATATTTTCTCCAGAAAACTGCATTTAAGGGCAGATGTTTTATGACCCATGCAACTAAAGCAATTTACAGGTGGCTTTTGTCTGACTATGTTAAAGTCAGGTAGGTTCAAAGCAAGAGTTTTCAAAAAGAACATTGAGTTTAGAGTAAAATTTTCTATAGAAATCTGTGTGGTTTTTTTTTTAGATGCCAAGCATGAATAACCCAAGAAGTAGATTTTCATAAATATTTTTGATTATAAAAATACTCATAAGCAATAGATTTAAGATTTTAATCACCAATTTCATTATTTAATGTTCATCTTATGTTGACAGTAATATTGCATCTGATGATCAGCTGTATACAGATAGTGACATAGAGAAGAGTATGGAGAAAATTGAAACAGTTAACTTTCATCAGGTTGTTACTTTAAAAATTTAAAAATATAATTTCACATTTTGAAAATGGTTCAGTTGAATAGTATTATAGAAATTATACTGCCATCTGTAATGTTAGTTTGAACTATTTACTTGTTGACTCCTAGGAAACGGATGTGAATGGTGTAAGGTTCTGGTGTTACACAGCTGGACATGTCCTAGGTGCAGCAATGTTTATGATTGAAATAGCTGGCGTCAAGGTGATTGTTCATTTTCCTTTTTTAGGTTTTAGGAAGGACATAATATTTTAAAAGTAGCTTTGTGATTATATACATTGAAAAACAATTTAACCAATAACCAAGTTCATCATTTATGGCTTTAATACGCTGAATGAAACACTTATCTACATGTTATGAACACATTCTCATGATTTAAAGGGAAAGATTGATAAAAAAAAAATAATAAATTAAATTTTCACCAGTTTGAATTTTCCCTATTGCTGCTATTAACAAAACAAATATTAATTTTGTAAATAGCAGAATAATATTAGCTATACATGCAAAGATAATGGGATATTATAAGAGTCCATTAGGCCCAATATCAAAAATGTAAAATAGTTTATCATACTGTCTATTTTATATTAAATATGCTGTCTTATTTATAGTCAGCATGTTGCATTGTTTTATTGTACTTTCACAGATATTGTATACTGGGGACTACTCTAGACAAGAAGACAGACATCTTATGTGTGCTGAAATGCCCAATGTGAAGCCAGATATTGTTATTATAGTAAGACATGGATGTACTTTTGTGATTGAGTTGTAGTTTTTAAATTGCGTTTCTCAATCATATGAATTAAGGACCTCTGGGTCATCAATTCATAACATTGTACAAGTGGTGAACTTTGTGAAATGAATTTTATGTTTTGTTTACAAACCTTCCACTTTAAGAAAAATACTGTTATGAGTGTCAAAGTTTTTTAAATTTTTAAATTACAAAACATAACTTATCACAAAACCTTATACAGCAGAAAATAATTAATAAAATTAATCAGGAACTGCAAGTGTCAATAAATCAACATACACAAACTGTTTATTTGTTCCTTGTCAGGAATCCACATATGGCACACATATTCATGAAAACAGAGATGAAAGGGAGCACAGGTTCACCAGCTTGGTCCATGATATTGTCAACAGAGGTGGTCGCTGTTTAATCCCTGCATTTGCTCTTGGTCGTGCTCAGGAGTTGTTACTCATTCTTGGTACGGACACCCATATATCTTTTTCAATTTTTTTTTCATTTTTTGTTCTATTTGTTGTTGTTTTTTACCCTTTTGCAGAAAGATTCTTGATATGACTATGAGAAAATATGACTGGCTATGTTGGTTGGGCTTTTTTTTTTTTCCAAAGGAAAACAAAATACTAAAAGTGAAAGGATTTCATACTTATACTTGACAATTTAAAATGCAGTTTGTGTTCTAAACATTGAAATTTTCGTGTCTTGTGATGGTTAATAATATCTAGGTCTACCCCAAGCTGCATTAAATTCTATGTTTCTTATTAGTTGTAGTCATAGTTTTTAGATTGCAATGTTATTGTTGAAACTAAAATTGAAATAGTTTCTTTTTCTCATAAGACTGTGACACACGAGTAAACATGAAGAGGGAAAGAGGGTGGATTTACATTGAGTTAAAGTTCAAAAGGGTTTGACCAAGTCATAGAAGTTTTAGTCTCTTGACCATATCTGGGTGGCTGACTGGTCTTGTGATATGTGCTTTGGACTTACAACTCAGTGGCTTAGGACTTAAACCCTGCCTACTGCCATCTCCTGCAATCATGAGGGATGTTTTGGGCTTGGATAATCTTTTAACTCTGAAGGAATGTCTGCAGCATGTGAAATTAAATAAAACCAAAACATGAAAGTTAATGTGATTTACATTCAGACTTTGTCACACCTATACTGACTTGCACAATATTTTTATACTGTAAAAGGTTTAGACTAAGTTTTCATTTCTATTCTTGTTTTAATGTAATGTGTATGGTGATCAGATGAGTATTGGAGCAATCACCCAGAGCTTCATGATATTCCTATCTACTACGCCTCACAGCTGGCTAAGAAGTGTATGAGTGTTTACCAGACTTACATCAATGCTATGAATGAGAAGATACGCAGACAGATCACAATCAGCAACCCGTTTGTCTTCAAGCATATTATAAATCTTAAGGTAGCTACAACTTGAAAAGTCTCATTTAGCTAGTTGCGTATAGTATCTGTTGCTTTGGCCTGCAGTGGGTAGTTACAATAGAATAGAATAAAATATTCTGTTTAAAAATACACAGATAAATGACATTGATAGTGCTTATAAATGTAGAAAGGTGGTATTATTACTATATTTTTACTTGCTATAAATTCTACCTATTTCAAATATTGTTTTCTGTTTACACTGATATTGTGTACAAATTAGAATGTAATCTTTCATTGTTCAATTAGAGAAGCATCATGATTTTTTTTTTGTTTAAAGCAATTAACTACCTGCATGAAAGCATTTTTTATCAGTAGTATGAGCAAATGTTATTATAGTGTGTCATCTGTTTCATTTCTGCCACTTTCATAAGGGGCTGTTATATTTTCTTTTAACTGTAGTCAGTTTTGATGTAATTGAATTTCAAATGTGTACAAGGAAACAAATAATTGCCACTAAAGAATGTTTTATTTTGTATGCCACATGCATGAACTTAGGCCACTGTGTAATTATGAACACACACCTATTTTGTATTGTTATAGAACATGGAGCAGTTTGAAGACATTGGTCCATCAGTTGTATTGGCCAGTCCTGGTATGATGCAGAGTGGTCTGTCTAGAGAGTTGTTTGAGTCTTGGTGTACTGACAAAAGAAATGGGTGTATCATAGCAGGCTACTGTGTAGAAGGAACATTAGCCAAGGTTGTTGTTGTTTTTTTTTTTAAACTGATTTTTAACAAATATATTATGTAAGCTAACACATTAGTAAATAATGTAACAAACATGAAATGAATCTAACAATATGTTGCTGTATTAAACCTTGCTCAACTTGTGTTGTAAATTTAAAAAAAAAAGTTAAGTTACCTAATCAAGTTAGATAAGTTTGATCTAGTCTGTCTTACTGCTCTGGAAAGCATATGGTTTTGAGGCTTGAGTGTGCTCCTTTTCTTTGTATCTCCCATAGGGAAAAAGCTTTTGGGCTAAAAGTTAACAGAAAAATAGGAAGACACCACTAGAAATTTAATCATGGGATCTTTAACCTTTAATAGATTCATTTATCTCACATGGCAGTATTATACTCAGTTTATGGCCTCACAGGAAGCTACTAAATTTAAATCAATTGAAGTCTCTAACATTAAGTGTTTGGCATTGTTTATTTCCAGGACTCTTGGTAAACAGATTATTTTTTGTGATAAACATTAAAGGAAAATGATTTGTCCTTATTCTTTCAGCACATTCTGTCTGAGCCAAATGAAATAGTCACACAGAGTGGTCAGAAGCTGCCACTGAAGTGCTCAGTTGATTATATTTCTTTCTCGGCTCATGCTGATTACAAGCAGACGTCAGAATTTCTTAGGGAACTTAAGCCAGCCCATGTGGTATAGTAGAAATATTTTCTTCATGATAGACATTTTTTTTTTTTTTTTTGAAGCAGTTTTTACAAAAAACTGATAGATTCTGTTTGTCAGTTAAAAATTCGTGCATGTCTTTGTGTTTGTAAGAAATGCTTCCCAAGTTAATAAAGAAAAAATTATTACATTTTCTGAATTGATGATGGACCATTCTAAAATTATTATGAAAAAAAAAAGTCTGGGGTTTTCTTGCCCTTATCTACCCTAAAAGAGGGTTTAAAAAAAAGTAATGTGCCCCTTTCAGACCTTGCAGTCTATGGAGCAGATAAAGTTAAAGGTCATCTGTTTCTCTGGCCAATGGTTAATGAATAGGGTGTCATGTGGGCAGCACAACAACCAACAGCCTTTACTTATGCAGAAGTAGTATTGGGTACCCATCTGAGCTGGATGGACCCCCTAAAGATCACGAAATAAAAAATCCCAGGATTTGAACCCAGGAACCCTTGGTATGGAAACCAAGCGCTTTACAATTCAGTCGTAGTGCATCTTTTCTTTAACATTAATTTTTTCTTAATTAATAATGAATGTTTATTGTCATAGTTTGATCTATTAGTGTGAAATAATCAATTCCTGTTTGAACTATTTCTGTAGGTCCTGGTCCATGGTGAAGTGAATGAGATGGCAAGGTTGAAGTCAGCATTATTAAGAGAATATGAAGATGACACTGAGTACAAGATGGAAGTACATAATCCCCGTAACACAGTCCCAATAGAACTTCATTTTAGAGGAGAGAAAATTGCAAAAGTATGAATTTTTTAAAGTACTGTTTCAAGTGTATATTCTGTATTCTGTCTCAGAACGATGGATGTGCCCATATGAATTACTAGTTTTAGTTTCTTCTTGAGTTGGGGCAGATTCTGCTGTGACTTAAAGCCAATTCTGGAGCAGAAAACTTTGCCCCAGCTCATTAATGAGAATGCATTTCTATTTAGTCATGTTTTTTTTTTCCTCATCCACCTCAGTCCTTTTGCTCTATTTAAGGGTAAATCCTTGCGGAGATATTCCATAGTATATATGTGGTAACTATATCATTATAATAGCAAAAATTGTTGATTTGTACAATTATTTTTAGCAATCTGTCTTGAAACAAATCAAAACAAACATTACAGTATAAAAGTTTGTAAGAAGATCTTAAACCTTTCTTTTTTTTTTTTTTTTGTCAGGTTGTAGGTGAACTAGCCTCGGAACCCCCCAAACATGGGCACAAAGTTTCTGGAATCCTAGTCAAAAGAAATTTTAATTATCACATAGTATCACCAAAAGATTTAAAAAGTAAGTACCTGGTATATAATGGAGAAAGTGGCTTTGTGGCAGAGCTTTTGAATCTTCATTAATGGTTTATTTTATGCAAAACACATTGACTTTTACAGACTGGTTAGGTAATACTTTGTGTTATAAAAAAAACAGTATCTTTACAACTATTGCACACAGCACATTGGCATACCAAAGTTGCCAACCTCCTGGGGCTGCAAGCCAAGCTGTCACACCCTCTCCCAATATTATACATAATTAATATTTTTACATTAGAACAGTCCCTAGTAAGCAATACAAAACTTAACATATAATGTCAACAAAGCTTACCAACAAAGGGATAGAAATAAATATTTTATGTAGTATTTTGACACCAATAAACCCATTTTGCTGCTCCCTTTATTCTGCAGCTCGGTAGCTGCACAACCCGCTTTCACCTGGGTATACCACTGACACAGCAATTGGTTAACTCAAATTTACCATTCTGTCATTGTTCTTGAACTGAGTTTTAATTTGATTTTATGGCTGAAACAGTACAGCATGCACTCTTTACTTAATATGTAATGAAACATGATGGCTGTGTCATTGTGATACAATTGCTTCTTCAATACGGTGTACAACAAATTAGAAGAAAAAATTGCCTACACATCTTTAGGCTGAGCTACTTTTGAGATGCATATTATATATGAGTGTTTCCCATAAATGTAATTGTTTATAGCAATTCCTTAACATTGGGTATTGAACCAATTAATAAGTTTCTATATAAATAGCTTATATTTAAATTATTGAAGAAAAAAAATAGTCTTAGTGTTTTAAAGTGTAATCAAATCTAAGCACAAATTTTATTGTGTAAACAAGAATTCTATGTGTAGAATGGCTTCTGTTTCAATCCTATATAATCATGTAATCAATACTTTATTTTGAGAAATATCTTTTGGTCCAACTATATGTCATTTTTTCTTTGAGATCTTGAAATTTGAAATCTTCAATACCTTTTAGGATCATAGAAATATTTTGAATTTATGCTTTGATAATTGAATGCCATTCAAATATATTTTAGCAGTCTTATTAATTATCAGCTGATTTTTTAAATCTTTTTCTATAAATTTAAATTTCTCATTGGTGGTAAATTTCAAACATGTTTTCTTTATAGATTTGATTACACTTGAAATCATTGAAATAATTATTATAAGAAATGGCCCTGGTCTCACATTTAATGTCTTTCTCCTAGGTTATACAGATCTGGCAATGAGCACCATTTCTCAGAAGATGAGTGTGACATTCTCTGGTACAGCTAGCTTACTGACCTACTACTTGAACCAGTTGGCTGGTGACCTTGAGTACCTGAAGTCTAGTCCCAACATTGTCCTCAAAGTTTTCAACTGTGTTACAGTAAGTTCAATTAGTTGTTAGAGATTTACATGGCCACTGGACTGAATGTCTCAATTTTAATTCTGAAACTAATGATAAAAAGGTTTTACAATAGAATCGTGTGTCCATCTAACTTCAATAACATTATTTAATGGTTTGTTTGTTTTTTTTTTTGTTTCTTTTTTCTTTTTGCCTTGCAAGCACCAAAGAGGTATAAGGAACCAGTTTACAAAATTTCATGTAAATCAGTACAGCAAACAATGAGATCACTTGACAGTCAGTGGTATAAAACAAATATAATGTATATTAATGTTTTGTCCTTTGGTCTCTCATTGAACTTAAATTCTCTTACAGGTTAGATTAGAGTCAGGAATTGCTTATATTGAGTGGACAGCCAGCCCAGTGTCAGATATGTATGCAGACGCTGTGATTGCTGTAATACTGAGGGCAGAACATGAACAATTACCTTCTAAGCATGGTAATGGCTCAAATTAGTTTGTTTTTTTAAAGGCAGTGTTGAGATTTAATTTGATTACCTTTTGAATCTGTCCTGAAGGTGTTGATTACACAAATATTTTACAAAGATCCAGGAAGTCTATGAGTTGTTTTTTTTTCTTTAAAACCTTTGGATCCATTGCCTTTTCTGAATGTAGTCTTAAGATACTGAACTTACTCTTTGTCTAACTTTGATAAGTCATTGCTTTCAAGAACATTCCACATTTTTGTTTTGTGTTAGTAGAATTTGTTGTACACTCATGTAAACCCGTTTAATGTAGACCTATTTTTAAAAACCAATTTAAGCTTAAAGTGCATTTCATAACGGATATATATATATATTTATATATATATATTTATTTGTTTAAAGTAGTCTAAATAGACAAAAAACATACAAAAGTGATAACAAATTTTAAAGTTTAGAATCAATGTCATCAGACAAAAAAAAAAAAAGGAAAAAATAGTATTTCAGTATTTCATTTTGACATTTTTGGACATCAACAGTTTTAGTCCCACCCATGAAAGTGGACAAAGCCCATTTCCAAGAATGTCTCTTTGAAACATTGGCGGACATGTTTGGACCTGAGTGTACAGGGAAGGTGTTTGAAAGAGATCGACTGACCATTACTGTGGATGATAAAACAGCAGTCATCAATTTAGACAAACTGGTATGTAGGTCTCCATTATAAACTTAAATTGTATGGTGCTGATGACATGTTTTCATAGTTTCCCAATATTGAGTTGCAACAGGCAAGTTTATAGATTACAGAAAAGTTATTGAAAGTTTGATGTCTTCACTGTTAGAATACAAGTTACATTGACTTTTCTGATAGGTTTATTTTAAGCTGGCCTTTCACATATGTTTACTTTTGTTACATTAAATTAAATTATGGCTTTTATATAGCGCTACTTTCATGCTTATAGCATGCTCAGAGCGCTTTGGTCCAATCTCAGTTGTGGACCAGAGGGGGTATCTTGGAGAAGGTTTTTCCTTGCTGCTTCAGTAAACACAACTCTGCCAGAGTCCGGTGTCAAACTTCAAGCCCCCTTCATAGGTAGCCAAGCCAAGCTAAGTTCAAGCGCACTTAGCCTCTCAACCACGCTTCCCACATCAAGTTTTTTTTATGCAGTTTACTTTGACCTTTCACAACTAGTCTCCATTTGTTTTCTCTTTACATTGTAAACTAAATTTTAGACCAAATTGTGCACTCATGTGTGTTCTATTTATCTATAATATTTCTATAACTATGGTAGCTATTACCATAGCATTATAAAATAATAACTTCTTAATAATTAGTAACATCTTAAATTTCAATTTTGTGACATTTAACTTAAATAAAACAAAAGCTATAAAAAAATATTTATTTTTTGCAGGAAGTTAAATGTTCCGATGAAAGCCTTCAACAAGTTTTACATACGGCTGTGGTCAGACTTCATCAAGCAATCAATCCCATCAAATTCTAATGTTTTTGTTTTGAAAGTGTATATTTGTGTACAGTGCATTGCTTTTTGTTATCATGGATCTGTATCAGTTGTATACTAAGGCCATACTTTGCTTGTATGTTCCACAAGTCTCTTCAGAAGAGATTTTTAAAACTAGTCTCAACAAAACTTGAAGCTGATGACCTACAGAACAGTTGATGATTTCATGCTAGAAGTACAACAATGTGAAAAATCTTTATCACATTTGGAAACTAAAATTACTGAAGTACTAAAATTACTTTAAAAAAGGATTGTTATGCAGATTAAAAAAATGTACATGGGCAGTTGTTTTTTGATCCAGTTGCAGATCTAGTTTTGAGAAGAGTGTAAGTAAATTAGAAGTATTGTCTTGCTTGTTGCTACACAGTAGAAGAAAGTCTTGTTAGCGAAGAAATAAACCTTTCTGTGGATAGGTTGCCTGGTGCTACACAGTAGAAGAAAGTCTTGTTAGCGAAGAAATAAACCTTTCTGTGGATAGGTTGCCTGGTGCTAGACAGTAGAAGAAAGTCTTGTAAGGGAAGAAATAAACCTTTCTGTGGATAGGTTGCCTGGTGCTAGACAGTAGAAGAAAGTCTTGTTAGTGAAGAAATAAACCTTTCTGTGGATAGGTTGCCTGGTGCTAGACAGTAGAAGAAAGTCTTGTTAGTGAAGAAATAAACCTTTCTGTGGATAGGTTGCCTGGTGCTACACAGTAGAAGAAAGTCTTGTTAGTGAAGAAATAAACCTTTCTGTGGATAGGTTGCCTGGTGCTACACATTAGAAGAAAGTCTTGTTAGCGAAGAAATAAACCTTTCTGTGGGTAGGTTGCCTGGTGCTACATCCATGACAATTATCACCATGTCATGTTTCACTAGTATGGCTATTGTTTATACAAAGTTGCATAGTTTTATCAAAACTATCCTGTTAGTTTTCATAACTTTGAAATCATTTGATATTGTTTTGAGAACTTTTCAAAGACCTATTACTCCATTATCCTATTTTGCTGACTTTTCATTTTTTGGACAATCATCACCAAGAATTAGTTTTAGAGGATTCTCAAACTTTATATACCTGTAATAAGTAACATTTTCAAAAGTCGGTTGAAAGGTTAAGTTTTCATAAAGTGTTCTTCAAAGGTACATAGATGGCTTGTGGCTGAAAGGTTTTGTACAATCTAAATGTGTGTCTGAAAGTGGTATGAAGTTGTGGCTCTCAAAGTAGCTGCATGCGGAAGTTTACAGTTTTAAGGGTTGAGTTCAAATCTTGTTTAACATTTGTATATGCTTTTTATGCTCAGTGACACATTAATTATGCATATATTATTATTATTTTCTTTGATGTGAACCATTATGAATGTATAGTATTGACATGTCTGCAATAAATTATGAAATGTTTTGTAATATAACATTTTAAAAGGTGATTCTGTGTCTATCTTTTAGAACTAAATTGAAGATCTGTCATTGAAGTTGATGCTCTCATCAAGGGTGGATGTTTCAATTATTTTATATACGCCTCAATTTGTTCTCCTTTGAGTCAAGATATGGTGTAAAATAAAACTAAATAACAACCCTGTGTCTTTCGAATAAGGGAAATTTATTTTTTTTTTAAATTATAGTTTAATGCTCTAGATATGTTTCCAAGCTTCATGATGATTTTTAAATGTTTTAGATAATGACAAAATAGATGTAATGATATTGCATTAAATAAAGTTCACATTTTATTTTGACAAGCTAAGTTAATTGCTCCTGGAAATGACAACATTGCTAAGCTAAAAAGTAGAAATAATCTGTATGTGATTGTGATTATAAATCTCCCCTCCAGCTAACCACTAATTTACTCAATTCAATTTCGGGTGAGCACTATAGTATTTAAGGTATCTAAAAGGAAAGTAAAGTTACCCTTTCAGACCTTGTGGTCTATAAGGCAGACAATGTATAGCTCATCAGTTTCAGTGGCCTTGGGTTAATAAGGGTGTCATGTGGCCAGCACAACGACCAATCATCTTTATGTTTTTCCAACTAATGTCAGGTACCCATTAGAGCTTGGTGGACTCAAGAGGCGCCCTCAGGATCCCAAAATCAAGAATACCTGTCTTCACCAGGATTTGAATCCAGAACCCCCAGTTTGGAAGCCAAGTGCTTTACTGCTTGGCCACCATGCCTCCATTTTAGGTATCTAAGATGATATCAGTTGTGCTGGCCTGGCACAGCACAAAATTCTCAAAGGATGAATAGAGAACATGTGATGAGAATCAGATGTAGAACAAAAGTTGCGACGCCCAAGAAGATGAATAGAACATAAAAAATATCTGAAATCAAGTAGATAAACAGTCTCTCCAAAAATGAAGCTAAGTTTAAAGTCATAAAAAAACAACGCAGTTAGAAAAACCAAGTGTCATTTAAGTACCGGTATTTGGTAGATGGACTGAATCAGTGAGTTAAATATTTAAAAAAGTAAAGTTCCCCTTTCAGACCTTGTGGTCTATAGGGCAGATGATGTAAAGGTCATCTGTTTCTGTGGCCTACAGTTAACAAGGGTGTCATGTTGCCAACACAACGACCAACCGCCTTTACTTTTCCCTAACTAATGTCAGATACCCATTAGAGCTGGGTGGACTCAGGCGCCCGAAGATCCTGAAATTAAAAATCCCAGACTTCACCAGGATTCGAACCCTGGTCCCCGGTTCGGAAGCCAAGCGCTTTAGCACTCAGCCACCACGCTAAATATTTAAGTCAAAAATTTAATAACAATAACTTTCAAATGCCATTTAATTATGTGATGGCTAGCTTGATTTAGTAACTCCAGTATAGCAACTATGTTTACATATGAGTAGGGTAGGACAAATAGAATCTTTAAAAAAAAATCTCTATATCTGGACCATAATAACCATACGGACGCACCACTGAACAGCCTTCTTGAAATTTTGTCTAATAAATAATCTATGTGGATTATTTAATTCCCCTAAACCGGGGGTGGGCAAATTATGGACCGCGGGCCACATGCGGCCTGCCGAAGTGCTTTATGTGGCCCGTGGACACCTAAAGAAATCACATTACACATATAAAAAATGCAAATATATTAAAAAGAAATAATTGTAAATATCTATAGAAATGATTGAAACTTTTTATTCTTATCACTTATAATGAAGAAGCTAAAGAAACATTGTCTCTAAACGTCATTCTAAAAAGTTCAAAGTAAACGCAGATTAATTTAAATTGCAATATTTCGAATAATTCAGTCAAAGACACATGCCCAGCCAGTATTTATTCAATGCTATGAAGAACTGTGTTGAAAGTGTTGGCTTGGCTTCTATACAAGATGGCAAGGGTAACAACTGATGGAACAGTGCTTTGAGAAAAACAGGCATTGTAAATAAAGAACAATATCCCAACCATAAACTCATTACTGGAAAGTTTACTCATATCTGCATTGAATACCAATCAAGTTATTGTATACTCCATCCAAATATTCTTATTAAAAGGCATAGGGCTGGCCTATTGATGAACCAAGCAGCAGTTTAATGTGTAGGATTGTTGAGGACCTTGCATAGGATATGTATTTTATTATCTTAGTGAAAATATAGCAAAACTTGTCCTCACTGTTATTGTTGAAGTATCGGTACACTACGTTTTTAATAAGCTACATAATTTTAGTTTTTTCAATGTTAATTTATATTTTTCTATTTTATTTGGGGCCATCAAATTCACTTTGCCTAGGGCTTCCAATTATCTAAGACCGGCTCTGACTGGCAGTTCTGAAAAGTAATTGAAGATTTGGAAACTTTCCGGTGTTCGGTAACACAGTAGTATCCACTGGCCTAGCATAAGAAGAATATGGAATCTCAAGGAAAAAATTGTTAGGTTCCTTGAAGGACATTGACTGTGACTTTGTTGCTAATATTTCTAATGACTAGTTGAAGACACTTCATGTTTATCATCGAAAGCATCGCAACGTGTTGTTTGCACATGAAATGTATGTACATCTTAAATCTTTTCAAACAAAAAGCTATTCCATTTCTTTAGGCTAGCAAGTGAAATTAGGCTTTATCATTTTCCTTAGCTCAAAGGTGAAACTAGTTCTAGTGAAATGGTTGAAAAGTACAAGACTTATTTGTATTCCTTGATTGTGGAATTGGAAAGCAAATTTTAAGACGTCAGCAACATGGAACCAGTTTTCAATATCCTCAGCTCACCATTTAAAGCAGACATACCTCGTAGCAAATTATGACCTGAAAGATAAGTACCAGTCAGTTCTTTCGCGAGAGAAAGGGTGCTAGAAGCTGTGTATCCGCACTAAAAAAAAAATTTGTTGCTGAACTTTGATACTATTTGGAACCAAATTCATCTGAAAACATACTTTTTTTTGTTTGACAATTGTCAAGTGTTAGAAAAGGTCGATGCTTATTGATGTGCCTAAAACCCAAAATATCAAATATCACTTATTGACTGTAATTTGACAGCAGTCACAATGATAACAAACTAGTAAGCTAGTTCCATGATTCCTGAACATTATGCATGAGAATAAACAGTTATATACAACTTTATATTTGTGGTGAAATAAATGTTGTGATATGATTAAAAAAAAAATTATAAATTCTTAAAATTATTTTAAGAAATGGCTTACTCTTGTTGTAATTCCTCAATTGGGAGTGCAAATATATATATATATATATATTTATGCACCCCCCCCCATCCCCAAATTTTCTTATTGTGGCCCTAGGCAGAAAAAGGTTGCAATAAACAAATGGAAATATGGAAATTTATTTTCCTTCAATAATCTATTTGAAAAATGAACATTTTTTAAACAAAATTCCTAAAAAAATAATATAAATTTTAGTGACAATTCTTATGCAGTGACTAGGATCCTTCTACTAATGATGCTTAGAGGCTGTTAAAACTAATTGAACTAAACAAATTTTTATATAAAAATAAATTTTAAAGAAATAATTAATTAGTATGAAAGTGTTTGTATTGTTTATTTCTTTAGACAGAAATCAAATGCATGTCTAAATGTAGATAGAATATACACAAAAAATGGGTTTTTAAATCTGCATTTTGCTATATCACTCAGGTAGATGATATAAAAAAAAAACAAAAAAACTTGTATACAGTGAAATATTGAACACATTAAAAGTCTCCTGATGTAACCTGGTCATGTAATACTGAGCTGCCAAAAAACATGTAATGCCCTTAGAGACTCAAGTAAATAGATGATGGTTATAGTGATTTCAACAAGAAATGTTTTGCTCTGCTAATGTAATGAAGCTCTAACATAACTCTCTTCTTTCTGCTCTTGGAAAACATCATGTAATTAGACAAGGATGCCTCACAAAAAGTTTTTGGAGTCACTGATTTTCCTCTTGTCATTTGGAAGCCGTAGCAGAATACTGTATCTGAGAAAAGTGGTCCACATTTCTTCTGAGACAGTGCACAGCTCTTATATTTTCATAATGTCAACATTAAAACCAACAGTTGTTAGTTCACACAAGATTTACTCTCTCCATTTATACAGCACTAAGTCTTTCTCTGTCAGGACACCTAACCAGTCTCCACCATTGTGAGATATAGCCTTAATGTCAATAGCTTTGTCATAACATGGTAAGGACTGCAACTCTTGTTTCTTGGTCACGTCCCACACACTGACCTGTATACACAATATCACAATAAGTTAGACAATATACAATGCAAAATATTTTGAGCAGGAATTGTATAGAATAATAAAAATTTTGTACTCAAATATGAACCATTGCAGTGTTATAATTTAGAGATAGCAGAGGAATAGTCCTCAAAACACTTTAAATAACGAAGTTCTACACTTTTTTTTTTTTTTTAAATTAAAAAAAAAAAAAAAAGCTATCTCTACTCATAGCCTACACATTTCTTTTGTAACATTTACAGCACAGAAAAATTAAAAAAAAAACATTTATACAAAATAATTTCTACCACTTTTGAAGCAGGTGGTTGCCTGGTATGCACTTTGGTCTGTCATCATAAACATGGTCATGAATTCGAGTCCTTCCCACTAACTGCCCCTGCTATCTTGCAAGTTTGGTACAACAATGGTCATGAGTTCAAACCGTGCCCACTACGAGCCCCTGCTAACTTGCAGGTTTGGGTAAAGATAGTGTTTCCCAAAGTTTTTTTCTAACTAAATAAACTTCGCACATTCTAAGTATTTAGCGGAACACTGATTATTTTTTACAAGAGAGGTTTATTCACATTGTGGCCTGCTAGCTAATTATTGCAGTAGTTAGTAGAATATCAATCAGGCCTCACAGAACACTAGGGTTCCACGTTTAAAAAAAATGGAAGTGGACAGATCCCTAGTTTGTACAATTTATTTTGTATAATAATCTTATCACTTTTTTAAATTATGCCCAACTTTTAAACAATGATGAACAAAAATAAGCCATAATAATTGTCAGTGAAACAACATAATACACATTATAAAACACAAAAAATTGTGCTGAAATGTAAATAAAAACAGGACAAAAATGTCAAGGCTAGACAATTTAAAAGTTTAAAATACAAACTGGTAACATGCCCTACACTTGCTAGGAGAAGAAAAAAGGCAGCCATGCTTACTAAGTTATTGCAGTGGTTGGCAGTTACAGCCAGCAAGTCGTTGTCAGATTCAGGGTGTGAGATAAGTGCGTTCCTACTAATGACCACCTGCATGTTGCCCCCATCCCATACTGCTTGTCGATTCAAAGAGAATGTGTTTTCTTCTGGGTTCTGAGTCAGACTGCAGATCTGTAAAGTTCAAAAATAAAAAAATCATGGTGCTATACAAATATAGTAGGCAATGAATTAATAAATATTGTTGTAACATATGAATCTGTGCAATTAAAATCATGAAAGAATGACTTGTTGGGTGCTGGAAAGCTGTATGGGGGAGTCAAAAAGATCAGAGATAGGGTTACCAAACACCTGCATTTACAAAGTCTTAAAAGAAAGAAAAATAAAAGTCAAAATGCTAAGCTTGGACTACAATGAATAAGATGAAACATGTCAGTAGATCATGGGCAATAAAACTACTACCATATTTTTGCGCATATACGCCACATATACTCAGCACAAATTATAAAATAAATTTTAAAAAAAAAACGCACAACCTGCACCCTTATATACTAAGCATGTACAAAGTGTGCCTTGTAGTAAACTACTGGCACATAAAATTGCAGCTCATCAGACATCTGTCACTCAAGACGCGATACATAGGAGATGATTGAGAAATACGAGCCAACGGTCATACCTGTATATGTTGTTTCCACAGAAAGTCGAACTAATTATCTGGTAATGGTGAAGAAATATTAGCTGCAGCAGCTGAGCTGGGCCCTAAGATTGGCCTGATTCTCAGCAGCATAGGTCCTATTTGTTTTCTAGAGGTTTATAATATCTGATGTTCTTAAAGCTTTCCAATGTACATTTCATAACCACATAGCCAACTATAGGAGGTATAAAGACCCACTGCTATGTCCATAGTTTCAGTTATGAGTAAAATAAATTTTGGGAACCCCGCACCTTTATATACCCCACACAGCTGCCATTAGTTTGTAAAAACTTGTACAACCAGCGGGTTATAAGCGTAAAAATGCGGTAGATAATAATTTCTCAAATAAACGATTTTTTGCATTAGCTCATGATTGGTGCAAACTGGAACTCAAGTCTTGAGTCAACAAACACTGGTGCATGAAGGAGACAAAAAAATCTCTTTCTGTTATTAATGACTGAGTGACTGAGTGTTTAAACCACAAGTTTTGAAAGACTTATTAAATCAAAATGCAGTTGAAAAGCTGGACATTTTCACACTTTGGGTCAAAGGCTGCCAGGCATAAAATGAGGACATGAGCTCGATTTGCTGGATATCTGGTAATCAAAGTGCTACTATTTGTTGTCTATCCAATAGGCTTTTAATTTTATGTAGTACACAATATGACGTTTATTTGAGTGTGAAATATCAGTATTTAAATGTCATATTCATCATAATAATCAGATTTTAAAACTTTTTACTGCATAGTTGAAAGTAATTCAAGACCTGAAGGTCCACAGGTCAAGTGAAATGGAGGTTAAACTTTTCCATGGTCCAGAGTTTATGATTGTTTATTTACAAAGCTAATTCTAATAGTGCTAATTATCCTAGAAACACCTAATACAAAATGATAACATGACTTCAAAATTTTATAGAGTATTCTGCAGGTAACTGATTTGATTTGAATAGAATTAGTCTTTCTTTTAAATGCTCATATTGCCAATGAAATGAAGCACCACTTAAGCATTCAGTAAACTATAGAAAAAAAAGACACTGACAAAACATGCTAAACAAAATAAAAAGTACTTTATCTCTTTGAAACTCAAAATAAGTTTAATGTCAACAAATAGACAGAACTGGCCTTATACCTTAGTATATTTTTTTTAGCTTTTGCACACTTATGCCAAGTTAAGTGGTAGTCTATATTTGTGCCTCATTATAAGTGAATATAATTCAAACAGAATACATAACATTTTAGACCCCTAAGAAGCATACATAAGAGTAAAGCTTTCATTATATCTCAAGCTTGTCAGGCAGCCACTGGGAAGATGAAAACACTTGATAAATATACATGTGAAATTTACCTCATATCGACACTTCTGTAAATGGGCTCCAGGTCGGTAAGAAGACAAGAAGTAGCCACTGTTGTGTAGACTTAGACTCACCAATGGACCTGTGAATGGCAGCATTTTTTAAATAAAGGTTAAAAGAAATGAAAACCTACTAGTCAGAGAGAGAGAGAGGCTGGTTACTTCCAAACCCAATATTGGTCCATTAAAATGTATATACTCACTTTGCATTGCAGGTAGCACATGAGTTGTATACTGGTCATTCACATATTGTTTGAATGTCACATTCTGTAACTGGGCAATCAACAGTCCTTGGATACTTCAAAATTACAAACACAAATAAAATACAATAGAGCACAAAGTTGCAATGAAGTAATTGAAGACAATGTTACTATTGAAGACAATGTTACTATTGAAGACAATGTTACTACATCTCTTTTCATGTTATTCATGCCCTAAATTTCATAAATCAAAACAGTAAACAAAACATTGAACAAAATTTGTGTGTTATATTTTTCTGTCTAAATTTACATTAAATTTTTTTTAAAACTTAGGTGTCAAAAAATAATTAATTAATGGTTTATTGATTTGCTTAGTATTTACCTACCACAAACCTGAACACCTAGAAAATGTTTGTATATGATTAAGTTTTGTTTATTTTTTGTTAGGAATAACAATTTCTGTGTTAAATTATTACTGAGTGATTTTTAATGAAGTAATTGATAGGAATGGTAATTAAATTGAACAAATGTCACAGTCAGAGAACAACTAGCTGGGAACTCCAGTACCAAAGTATCAGATCTGGCATGAGGTGGAAGATTTGTTTGAATATTGTACTACTGATTGGGATTGGAGTATATCCAGTTGAGTAGTATCAGACAATAGTTGGGGTGAGTAATGCCAGCAGGTCAGGGCTGCAGAAACTGGTGATATCAATCTACTTTTATGTAGATATTTACATAAGAAACTAGTAAACTAATATGTTTTTCATTTAAATTATACTCTAGAAAAAACTCCCAAGACCTGCCTCTTTCTAGCAATGAATCTATTAATTATCTAATTAAACAATTTTTAGCTGTTGTGTAGCTAAAATAATATAATTCTGTATCATATTTTCTAGACTTTACTTTCATTTTATATTATTTCTAGGTATTAATATAAAAAGTTCAATAAATTTTTCTTTACTTGTTCGTACTGTTCCAATATTGAATGTTGCTAATGGGACAACCACCACTATCCATTATATCTTGAACATGAGTGTTGGTCATCCTAATGTCAAACTCTCTGACCACACCCTTCTCCAAGCCTGCGTAGAAAAGATTTGTGTTACCAGTGTTCCAGGCACAACACCAGACAGTACTGCTCACAGTGTACCTTCAATCAAAGTAGTCATATAGTATTATACAGATAGCAGACATACCACAAAGCAATGAGTAAAGCAGGCCACATCTGTTACATTCTCTTTTGGGAATAGATTATGCATGTTATTAATAACTCTCAACTGAACAGCATAGCACAGGTTCTTAAAAGCGGACAATAGAATAACAAAAGGTAAAATTAATTTTTAAAATCAAAGTTACGATTACAATATATCAAGTTCACTCTGGTAGAAAATTAGCTTGAGAAACTGAAAGACCCAGTTAAGCGCACTAGTCTTCCTTTTACAGAAATGAAATAGACATTTCCAGAAGCCATTTCACTTACAACCCTTTCTTAGAGGGTTCCTTCATTGGCCAATTGAACTAGTGTACATAATGTCTTAACTTGAAGTTTCTTAACTATATTTTTTCCTTGAGCCTACATTAGAAATTCTGCCTCTGGACCTGACTTCCCTGTCTAAATCAATGCAACACAAGTTACATCGAGTGATCAATATCAAAGATATCAATTCTTTTTACATGTTTATATTTTGATTTGGTAACTAAGCTCTACCAAAGTAGTAAAATAAGTTGGAAGATAAATACATATCCTTGCAGTTTTGAAAACAGAAAAAAAAACACTTACTTTTGAATGACCACTTTACTTGTGACACTGGTCAACTGTATAGACTTATCTAATCCACAGCTTAGCAGCTGGCCATCGTAGGAAGCTGGCCTGAAGCACATGTCTCGAATAGCACCAGAGTGAAGGGGCTGGTAAGACAGTGGCTTCAAGTCTCTTGAAAACATCTAACAGAAAGTCATGACAGAAAGAGTTTATTTTATTTTCAATTACAAAATGCTAGTAAAAGAAAGTAAAGGCAGTATAAAACTTTTTAGACAGTTGTAATAAAGGTTTGGGAAGTGGCAAAGTAGAGAAAATGAAAGTAGTGAAAAAATTTATAAGTCAAAGTTTTAAAGCACTGCATTATATCAAGGGGTAGAAGTTCCTAAGAAAAAAAAATGATGTAAAATACCTAACAAAAATATCAGCATAATAACAACATAATATGAAATTGACAAGATATAAGTAAGAAATTAATCCATTCTAGATCACCTAGGTTCCTCCAAGGAATCTTCATTTTATTTTGCGTTTAGCTAAAAAAAATTTTTTAATTTCCAAACTGGTATAAGGACAGTAATTAAAACTTAAAGATTATTTTAGCAATTTTTATTGATTTACTGTATAACCTATTAAATGCTTTACAATTATATTTCCTATTCTGAGTTGTTATATGACCTGACCTAATCTGACCAAGTTGAACTGAAAAACTATTTGTTTTCAACTTATACAGGTAATTATTATTTTATACAAACTTATTTTCTGTGTGTAGTGCTAAAATGTCAAAAACAAAAATTTACTTTAATTCCATAACCTCTAAACAATGCATTTGTAGACTTTTGAGACACGACGACCATTCCAAGTTCTCTGCTATATTCAAACACACGGCAGTTAGCATCCTGAACAAACAAAAAATTGAGTAGCATCAAATCATATATTGAAACAACTCTCAAGAATTTTTCTAAATGTTCGTTATTTCAAAATTCAATTTATTTAAAGCTTATGAGTTATTTGCATGTTTTTAAAGTAAAAAATAAAGTTAAGTCCCCCTTTCAGACCTTGGAGGTCTATAGGGCAAATGATGTTAAGGTCATCTGTTTCTTTGGTCAACGGTTAACGAGCAGGGTGTCATGTGGCCAGCACAATGCCCAACCGCCTTTACTTTCCCCAACTAAAGTCAGGTACCATTAGAGTTGGGAAGACTCAGGGGCAACCTAAAAATCTTGAAATTCAAAATCACAGTCTCCACTGTGATTTGAACCCAGGACCCTCAAGTTCAGAAGCCAACCACCCCCATGTTATTTAATAATAAAATGAAATTATTTACTTAAATTTTTTTTAAAATTAAGAGTAATATAATGTTTACCTGAGCTATATTAATTTTCATGAACTGATGGTAACGTTTGTTGCTACTGACAGCCTGGCTACTTTGAGAGCTGGGATTACAAGCCTGCTGGATGGGAGCTATCACAGTTGAAGGTCTGAAAGTATTGAATTTAATAAGCTTTACAAGACTTTGAGAATTAAGTAATACATTCTCTGAAAGAGACAGTTGGAGACACATTTGAGACCAAAACAAAAAGCCCTAGTTGAAAAGGGGCACAGAAGATCAAAAAGAAAACTTAAAAAGACCCCGCCGGGCAACATATGCAGGTTGCAACTGGGTTTGAGTAGTCAAGTGAAACACTGCACTGATCCTTAATCTTCGGAACTGAAGACATTGCCATTAATATATCTGGTTCAATGCCATAAAAACCCAAATTGTTTAACTGTTTGTTTAATAAATTTCAGATGTTACTTCATGTCCTAGTCCAGACCTCCTGCAAGACACCAGGATATGGTAGCAGCCAGGGTTCAAACTCAAGACATTCATAACGAGTCCAAAGCACATATCACATGAAAAGACAGCCATCTTAAATATTAAAGATCTTTGTTGCTTTGACTTTCTGGAGTGACTAGTCTCCTTAACTATATAACATTGGGGTTGGGACTCAAAAATAAAGAGCTGAGAATCACTAATCCAGTTAAGCAAGTGTTAAGTTTTTAACTAGATATTTTAATTTAAAAAGTCAATTAAATGCAAAGATTTGTCTGCATATCATGAAAAATAAAGATAACTAACAATGAGGTTATGCATGTAAAGATAAAGACTAACTCTTATTTTATTGAGAAAAAAGATAATAATATAATATATTTTGCTTACATTTTTGGTTTTATCTATTAAAAAAAAAATTTAATACACTGCATCTCCATTCCACAATTTGATGCTTACAAGCATTTTTTTACAGCATATTTTTCTTAGACAGTTTTCAAAATTTAATATAACATATAAAACAAAAATATTTAAATTGTAATAGTTAAGTTTTAAGATTTGTTCTGAAGGTTGAGTTCAGTTTGCAATTGAATACTAACAAAAAAAAAGTCCACTGAGACAGAGTTTTAACCATGTTAAAAGGGAGGACACATGATCTATTGCAATAAGAAGACAAATGATCTACCCTGCTGAGAAGGCAGAACGTAATTGAATCAGTTCAGTTCTAAGCGCCTCATTATCTGCAATGTGCAGCTCCAGTCTATGTCTGGCCTGGGCCTCTTTCTGCTCTAACTGTCTTCTGGCTGCTTTCTCTTCCTCCAGAAGTTTGAGAGCTCTATCTCTTTCTGATGTATCCTCAGCCTAAAAAAAACAACAATAAGATATAATACTAAGTTTCTGACGTGAACTTTTTTGAAGTAACATCTGTATTTTATAAGATAAGATATATATCTTTCACCATGTCCTTCACTTTCTTCTGCTCAGTAACTATTGTACTCTTACAATATGTCATTTACCATGCTCTATTTTGTAAGCTACTTACTGTTATTCTTGTAACAAAAATATTTCTCAAATCAGATTTCTTAGCTGGCGCCTTGCATTGTGGGCAGCAGTGAGCCTGTTCCACCCACTTCAAAATGCAGCTAGATGAGATATACACATAATTCTAGGGTAAACATGTCAAATGTGAATGTTTGGTTAACAAGATTAAAAGTTTTGATATGGGAGATAAGGAAGATTCTTAAGATTATTAAATGTGTATATATGTGTGTTTCCTATGATTTTTATCAATATATTGTTCTGTGCTTTCAAGGGTAAAGCTCTCTTCAAGATAGATAATGTAAAAGTGTCTTGCGACCCATCAGCTTTCCTGACAAAATCAACATCAGCCATCAACCCAATGCGCCTTTTTGGGGTTTATAAAATACCCTCTGTCTAACAAAGAGAGATAACCCTAAAATATATTTTAAAAACTTTTAAAAATTTAATAAACAGCTAAACATATCTGATTTTTATTAATAATTAAATTAAACATCACCATGCTTGTGTTCTCATTCGAACAAGATAAGATACGTTTTTCTTAAAGGAAAGTTTTCAAAATGCTACTAGCATCCTACAGCATAAGGCAAATACAGTGAACAACGTATCTTAAGGCAATAGGCACTATTGGGTTCATTAAACCTATATGGACTCATCAGTTCATAGTTTTAATACTCAGCCACCATGGTTTCAAGATTTATTTTTGCAGAACAAACAAAATTAAAGTAAATTTTGCTGGATGATCATACAAATGTAAGTTTTAAATACTACACTTGTAATAAATAATATGGCAATAATATGTCAAGTTCTTTGAGATTGTGATGTGCGGTGCAGTGATACACAGAGCCTAGATAGTGAGAGTCATTACAATATTATTAACAATACAACTCACAGTCTTTACCAATCTTCCATAGAACAATCAAAGAATTCTTACCTCATGCCAAAGAGATGTCCACACTTCAGGCAGGTAACTCTGTGCTCACCCCCTGTGGTCCATGGCTCCAGACATACTGAACAGTTCTAATACAAAAAAGGTGAAGAGATAAAATTTAGTTTTGTCAACCAGTTTCAGAACAAGATAGGAGCTGAAAATGAAGCTTTAGATTTTATACTTGAAAGGAAATCAAACCTCTGTAGTTATAAAGAACACAGCTTGCAGATAATAAATTAAATCTTTGCTTAATTTTTAACTAGAATCAAATTTTAGTTGAGTAAAATGTTAAGGAAAACTATTTACTTCGATCCATTTAACATAATTATCATAAAAATAAATTCAGTTTATGGTATTGTGTGTGTGTTGTGTGGAAACTGATATTGTGTGTGTTGTGTGGAAACTGGTATTGTGTATGTGTTGTGTGGAAACTGGTATTGTGTGCATGAGTGCTGTTATGTCGAAACTGGTATTGTGAGTGCTGTTATGTGGAAACTGGTGTGTATTATCTGTATGAATAACAATTGACAAGCTTATCAACTATTCAAGTTACTTCTTCTTCCTCATGAGAGATACTTGTGTCTCCTTCCTTGGATTTCTTACTTTCTGACTTACTGACATCATCCCCACTTCTTTTTCTCTTTCTTTGACTAGGAGATAAACTCTGAGCCTGCCATTTGGGAAATAGTGATAATTAGTTTAAAAAACAAAAATATTTTAAAGAGTTTACAAAAAAAAAAAAAAAAAAAACTCCAAGCTTTAGCTTACTTCATTTAAAGTCTTTTTTTTTTTAAATGAGCAGGTAAAAACATTAACAAAAAAAAAGACTCGGATCTAAATGGCCCATCAGAAAATTAAATAGGAATAATCATTATATAGATTGCCTTATCCCTGACTTGCAAGTTTTAGACAAGACAGTCTTTCAGATTAAACATTATTATACCCTAGGGCAGACCTCCTACAAGACAGGATCATAGCAGGCAGGGTTCAAACTAGAAACCATGACGATGACAACCCAAAGCACATATTGCCAGGCAGTCATCCTTATCTAGCAATAGGCCCCTTTAAACCACAAGGTTAACTCAGTCTTGGGGGCAGCCACACAAATGTTTTATCTTCGCACGACTGATGAGTTATTTTATAATTGACATTATTGTTAATTTTTTTTTTCTTTTAAATAAAAGAAATTTATTTCTAAAAAAATTCATTTAGAGTTTTTAAGAGGCTAAACATTTTCTTGTACCTAATTATAAACCACAAAATTGTGTCTTCTTTCAGTTTCAAAGAGGAAGGGTGGAGCAATTCAAAGTTACATACAACAACTATCGTCTTGGTAGGAGCTCATAATATTCACAAGTTCACATTTTGTTACAGAATGTCAAACCTATTAAATTAAATCTATGGAAAGGCTAGTGAAAGTGACAAAATTTACATTGTTAAGTTTTTTTTTCTATTTCCCAACTTACCCCTTCAGCTCTGTTTTCTGTTTTAAACTTGAGTGCTGCAGTTAATGAAGAATAAATAGCATTTAAAACTGTCTGTATTTCTGGATCATTCCACTTTTCCTCTAAATTCTTATAATCTAAATGAAAAAGGTCAGTTAATTTCTGTACATTCTGCAGTAATTCTTCTATGTTCTTCTGATGGTTAATTACTTCCAAACCATTGTCATTGCCTAAAAGTTCACAATTTTTAAGAGCGTGAGAATTTTTGGGCAGAACACAATCATGCCTCGACTGCCAAGATGTCGAAGGACCTAACTCTGGATTTACATTTGAAAGACCTAAATTGCTATGAAAAACACTTTCTCTACCTTCTCGAGGAGGCAAAGAACTGTCTGAGACATTTCCCAAAGTTTCCAAGAGTTGGTCAGAATAATGCATAACAAGCTCATCATAAATTTTACGCTCTTCTGGATGCTGCGGACATCCCAATGCAAACACATGTTCAGCGCTCAGCCGACTTTTTAGCAAGGACATTATATTTAACAGTTCTGTCATTTCATGGTCTCTAAATAAGTCGTTTACTTTAACGTTAGATGAAAATGAGTATTTGTATATGGAAGTCATTTCAGTTCTGTATGGCTCTGGGCGAGATTCAGCTTCTGCCTTTACTAATAGCATCCTTGTTTGGTTTATTAAACTTCTAATACTTCTTATTTCATTGACAGAAGTGTGCCTATGGTGCGTCTGAATTTCATCTTCATCCTCACTGGAGATGAGGATTTCACTGGGCTGAACAGGACTATTATTTAGGAGGGACATTTAAAACTGTGTTTGTTAGATAAATTCACAGGTAGCATATTTGTTAAACATCAGCATCATTCTTCAGTCAAGTCTGTTGCATGTGATATATCTCTTTCAAATAAAGGCCATCAAACTGTCAAAAGAAATTTGATCAAAGTAATGTATACATTTAATTATAAGAAATATATGTACATGAAAAAAAACATAAGAGAAGAGAAGATAAAGCTTATTTAATTTCAAAACTTATAAAATTATAAACACACACACACATAAATATTTGTAAAAATAAAAAATCATGGAAATTCATATATATGTCACTGGTAAAGTAAAAAATCTGAAATACTTTAAAAAAAAAAAAAAAGCATAATATACAAAGTTTAATCCATAAGTTTGGAGCAGTTATGTAATTAGATTTGTAATACATCTAAGCCAACAAAAATAAATATGTGCTATTAGAAATATTTTTACCTATTATTGTTTTTGTTTAGCACAATTTCACGCTTTTAGCTTTCTCAATACGCTATTTCCTTTTGAAAATGAGGGGAAGGGGGAGAAAGAAAGGGATATCTGGGTAGATTTTACTGTTTTGTAATTAGTTTTTAAAAACATTTTTTAAAAAAAGAGGAACAACCTGAATTCAAACTCGTGGCTGGGCCAATGTGCCAATGTGCTAACCACTTTGTTAGTGAGGTACTCATGACTAGAGAAGTTTGTATAGTTAAATATCGTTTGTTTCAGTATAGAGCAGCGAAACATTTTATTTATAAATATTTTTCTAGATTAAAATAAGACATTTTCTAGATCTACATATGAGTATTAGACTCAAGACGAGCCAAGATATAGTTCTAGTCACTATCAATAATCAATGAGTATCAATGTAATACATGACTAGCTAGCTACATTGACCTGAGAGAAAATGGGTAGGATGTTATCATCTAGACATTGAGAGAAAGGCTTCGGAGAAGTTAGGGTTACTCAGAAAGTTAAAAGAAAGCTAACCAGCACAAACTAGAGTGACACTAGTGACAGGGCTGACATGCTCTGCGCACTGCCATGCAGGTAATAGTTTATAAATGAACTTTATGTGACCAGACACACATTAGTGACTAGTTATTCACTAATACTCTAATACCCTATGATCCAATGCATGGCAATGCCTAGATCTAGTCTATACTGTCTATACTGAGTCTAAATGATACTAGAATAACTAGAATGTTACTAGATCTATATTAATAATTATTATAATAATTATTCAATTCATTGTCATTATCCTTTATCAGGAATTTGAAGATTTACAAAGTAATAGTACTATAATTATGTACTAAAGTCTATACCATCATAACAATGATGCAATCATAATCATACACTTCATAAGTAGTAAAGATAGATTATAGATCTAGATGTAGATCTAGTTCATACAGTCTACACAGGACTCACAGTCACGCCAGCCACGGTACTCACACTAGTCACAGTAGAGTAGAACAGTAGTGAGTAGATCATTCACTGTCTCATACAGATTTTTATTTAGATTCTAGGACTAGGTAGATCTAGATTCTAGATTCTTATTATGTAGACTACATCTACTAGTAAGTACTACATCTAGTCTAGATGAGTAGATCTTTGACTATACTAGAGAGTCTAGTGACAGTCTAGTCTATACTGAAATACTGACTTACTACTATACTCAGTATACTGACTATACTATCTTAGACTATCTATACTTATACTGTCTATACTGACTATACTCTTAGTAACTCTATACCCACCCTAAATTTTGATAATAAACATCATTAACATGCAGTACTAAATCTATACTAATTATATTTTATATCTAGAGCTAATAATGAGTATTACATAATTACATACAGATTCTACTAGATAAAATATTAGAATAATTAGATGTAGATCTTGAGTCTTGATCTATATAGTAATATACCCTATTAGAGCTCCATTTCTTGTATAGAAAAAAGTTTATAAATGCTACTTGGACATGTTTTTGTAGCCAGGCAAGTTTCGTTTTCTTGAACAAAACTTGCTGCTAAAAATAATTAATTGAAAGTCATAAACAAAACTTGAAAAGAATCTAATTCTGTAGATTGTCTTGCAAAGGAAAAAGATTCTCTCTTGAGTTTTAAAATGCCGCAGAGAGAAATAGTCTTCAAAATAATTTTTTATATGAAAAAATACAACTATTTTTTTTTTAAAAGAATCGTTAAATTGATTTTAATCAATTTAACGTAACTGGCAATAGTATACTTTACCTTTTCTATTGGAAAAGTCATGCTATTCTTATCTATAGTCAAGATCAGTGGGCCCCGCACTTTCATAGGCCCCGCGCGAATTCTAGGTGTAAATATTAAAACATTTTAACTTATTATTTAAATTATTATAAAATGGTTCCTGGAATTCTCGTGAAATTGTCATGAAAATGTCCTGAAATTATTAAAATCTTCTGAAAACTGATGCAAATCTCCATAAAAACAGACTAAATTGTCATTTCGGGGTGTCGGATTCGCGATTTAAAAAAAACGGCATTGTCAGCTTTCATTTAATAAAAATGTAATAATAAGGCGAATTTATACCAAAACAAGAAGTTCAAATACTTAATTTACTTTAATAGTCACTGGCATAGGTCTACAGATATAGAGTAGAGTCACTATTGCGGAACAGTTTGCAGCTACTTTTAGTTTTCAATTTTTTGCTCCGTAATGGTTAGACCTATGGAAAAACTAAAAGTATCTAGGCATTGCCCATCCATTTTCCGATAAAAATAGGCGCTTTGTTTAGTTTTTCAACAGATATTTAAATTTTACATTCAATTCGACTGAGATATGGGTAGTCACAATTACGGAACAGGATTTTTTAAGAAGTCACAATTGCGGAACAGGGTAAAAATGTCGGAACAAAGCCTATATAAAGCATATATTTTTATTAGTCTAATACTTGAACTCCTTATCCTTTACATTAATTTTATTTTTATTAAAGCTAAAGACGCACATTGTCACTTTTTGATTCTTTACCTCTTCTTTAATTGTAATTGACGTCATACTACTATGATTTTCCTTACAAGGTTTTTTTTCCCACTACTCTTTAATTCTTTTTTGTTAAATTAATATATATAGGCCTATATATGGTATTATGATTTTTTCTTTTTGCTGGACGTCTGGTTATCATACATTATATATTATATATAATATTATTCTCTAAATGTTTTTAAATTTATGTATACTAATACAAACTCATATTTAAATTCCGATATCTAAATCACTATGTAAATATTAAGCTAAATGACAGTAAATGCGCAGGTCAAATAAATAACATCTATAGTGTTGGGGGTTTATGAGATGTGCACAGGGGCATGGACGCCCGCAGGTTTTTGTTTTGCAGGGGGGTGCAAGTTGCCATCTATGACTCAAAGTCGTAGCTTCAGCTTTTTTATCACTAAGAATATTAAAGAAAAGAACTGTTTTCCCCACGTCCCACATACCTATGTGATATTAAGTTCACTGTAAATACTTGTTTCATGAAATAAAAAACTAACATGTGAACAAACTATTTACTGTAAACGTTGGTAAGTTTATCCGGGCGGCCCGTGCATCCCAAAGGTCGATCAAACAAAAAATGCAAACACTGCCAAAACTGTCAATAACTTTGCTAGGCTACTGAATTGCTTCTCGTCGCGATGGACAATCCGGCAATGAACGCTTATCTGGCAGTTCTGATATTCTTCTGTACGTTGCATCTCTTGCATTGTTTTAGGATGTAGACAAAACAAGTTGAACTGAGCATAATTATTGGTTGAAAAGCCAGACATTAATGAGGAAACTAACGAATCAGGATACGGAATGTACAGCTGTGTTATGTAATAATCCCAAAATCCAAACCTGTGGTTTTTGTCCGGTGTGTCTGTCGACTGGAAATTCAAGTTTATCAGCCAGCAGTGTCGCCATACTCAGGATGTCATCCCTGAAGTGTTCCTCAGCCTGGTCAAGTTAGTTTCTGAATATGTCATTAATGTGACTGCTGATGTGCTGTTGTAGACAGAGTGCAACTTCCGTAAACTGGTTCAAGAACGGATGAATAATCGACGACAATTAAAAGACAAATCAGAAACACGTGAGAAGCAGGCCTTGATTACATATATGCAGTTTGTCTGGTTTCACTTACAACCTTTATTTTAAGATACGCCAAACAGTCAAAGATCTTCTAAAAGTTGTGACTTAAAGCGCGAAAGAATTCGTGTTTCTCTGTCCATCGTGTCTCACACAAAAGAGGTAAATCCAGCATCAACGCTCTCGCTTGGAACTGTTACGGAAGAAATAGATAATCTTGATGACACCAACAGCGTAACTTATATCTAAAATGTCATTTAGGTCAATCATAACAAGTGCGACGTGCTACGGACAAGATCTGCTTTTGTTTTCTCTCTCGGTTTGGAAATCCGGCGACAATCTTTTTTTTTTTTTTTCTGTATTCTGAGCTTCAAAAACTCATTTTCCAAAGTGTCTATATCGCAATGTCTACTATTCTAAAAAAAAAATAATATATATATAGGCCTATATTTAATCTTATATATATAAGTGTCAAATATTGAACGTGATTATGTAAAGAGTGTGGGGAAAAGTTATCGAAATAGTTGATACACAGATATTGCGTCCATATTTCTCGCGGGTTGACTTGAAAGAGAAAAGCGTTGGCGCTCAACTATCAACTATGGCATGGTTTGACAGCTCTTACAACTAAGTTGGTGTCACATGTGCTGTAGAAATTCCAAGAAACTGTAGTTAGAGATATTGTTAAACCATTCAAAAAGTTTTATTACTTTTTGTTGTCTATGCTGTGATATTATTTATGTTTTTAAGAATATATACTTCCCAAATGAACTATATGCAAAGATTAAGACCTGTGCAGATTCTGAAATTTAAGGATGACATCGCCCTATCAACATGTTCATTCTGCCCTGCACCGTTGTGATTAGGGTTATCCTGCTTTGCTCTAATTGCAGCTCTAAACAGACTTAGATTTGATTGGGGCGCTTATCTTTTGCACATTGGTGCTATAAGGGGGATGAGAACCACTGCTTTATGGACAAGAGTTTTGTTGGAAGGCGAAGAGACATGTTCCGCTATAGACTCTTAAAATGGGTTATCCTACTTAGGGTAGCCCGAAGTCAGGAATGCAGAGAGCAGTTCAAAATGTAACTGTCGTTGTAGTTTGTTAGATATAATTTTTTGTAGTTGAATTAAGTGGTGCAGACTATTTTTTGAAACGAACTATACGAGTTTCTTCACTTTCATTTGATGTTTATTGTCTTAGTAATGTAGGCCTATATAAAATACACTTAAAAGTCATTGTACTAGGTACCGATCAAACTTTTTCATTTTTAATAATAAAGATAGCTTTAATTAATAACAGAAATATTTTGAAAAAATTTTGATTGGGGTGAAAAGTGACACCATCAGCTAACCGCACCGGGCAATACCAACCCTAGTGACTCCACTGTTCTACATGATTTGTTTAAAAAAAAAATTAAATGATGGTTTTAATCAAAGTAAATAAAAAGTAAAGTTTTAATATCCGAGGTTGGTCTCCAAAAACAATTTCATACCAATCTTCTAACCAAAACAATCAATTTCTATCAACATCCATACTATAATGAGACCAGAGTCTCGTCTGCTGGGTCCAGCGGTCTCCGTCTGCTTGCTCGGTGCCTAATGTGTCAACTGGATCGGCGGTTTGTCAAAAATAATTTCATCACCCCCACTGTTCTCTCGGGTCTCCCTGGCCAGGCAGAGGAGGGAAAGAGAAATTGTGTGGATTTACATCAATCAGAATTTAGGAACCGACTGTTAACGCGCGACTGATTTTAATCATGGCCAAACCGGAAGGCGGGAAAATTATTAGTCTAAGCTTTCGACACCTCGTCAGCTGTTTAGTTTTCAAGGCCGAAATTTGGTGTGCTATATTTTAACGTATTGTTTTTTTTTTTATATTTAAGCCTATCTGTCAGCCTGTAATATACTAAATAAAACAATTTCAGCCCAATATGTTTAGAAGTTCATATGAACACTCAAGGAAGTTTAATATCTTTTTAAAAATTTACTTAAAAAATATATGAAAATGTATTTGATTATAAATTTCTTCATTCTGAGAGGTGAATGGGGTTTAAGGCGTCTATTTAACACGTGATTCGAACGGATAAAGCTCGTCAGACACAATTCGTCTATGTACTCTTATTTTAAAGTCCATCTTGCGGTCTTCAGGAGAAAAAAAAATTAGGTTGGTGCCCGTTAAGGTTCGGGACTATCAACCATAATTTTCCATGGGTGGGTTTGATCAGTGGCAGATAGACCTGCTTCTTCTGTCAGCTTTTTGTTGGTTCGGCGCTATTTCACCCTGGCGACACTTCTTGCTTCAAATCTTGAGACTCCGAGACTCACAGCTTCATGCCACGAGGAGCGATCGAGAGCTAGTGCTTGTATTGACCTTCCTGGGAGCACTTTCCTGCACACAACTCCCCATACCGAAGTCGTTTGGGAAGGCAATTGTCTGGCGTGCGGACTACATGTCCCGCCATCGAAGTTGGGAACTTTTTACTGTCGCATTGATACTGTTCATGTTGGACAGCTTTAAGATTTCTGTGTCTGGTATGTGGTTGGACCAACGCACCTTATGGATACTCCTTAGACAGCGTATGTGAAATGAGTTTAACTTTTTGGTGTGTCCAGGACTCTGATTCATATAAGAGTGACGGGAGAACTACAGCACTGTAGACTTTCAGTTTTGTGGATATGCTGAGTCCTCTCTGTTGCCACATTTGTCCTTGAAGTATGTCTCTAAGCCACGCCCATTGTGTTACAAATCTTAAATATTAATCAAGAAATGTCTTAAACTCTCTCTCTCGACGAGATAGACGAGAGAGAGGAGAGAGAGAGACGAGAGAGAGAGAGACCAGAGAGAGGAGAGAGACGAGAGAGAGAGACCAGAGAGAGAGACGAGAGAGAGAGACGAGAGAGACCAGAGAGAGAGACCAGAGAGAGGAGAGAGAGAGACCAGAGAGAGAGACGAGAGAGAGAGACGAGAGAGAGAGACGAGATAGACGAGAGAGAGACACGAGAGAGAGGAGAGAGAGAGACGAGAGAGAGAGACCTGAGAGAGGAGAGAGAGAGACGAGAGAGAGAGACCAGAGAGAGGAGAGAGAGAGACGAGAGAGAGAGACCAGAGAGAGAGACGAGAGAGAGAGACCAGAGAGAGAGACGAGAGAGAAAGACGAGAGAGAGACCAGAGAGAGAGACCAGAGAGAGAGAGACCAGAGAGAGAGACGAGAGAGACGAGAGAGAGAGAGAGATGAGAGAGAGAGAGAGAGACGAGAGAGAGAGACGAGAGAGAGAGAGAGAGACGAGAGAGAGTGAGACGAGAAAGGACAAAGAAAGCGGGTCTTACAATTTCATTGTAATCTATACACTAACTCACAGACTACAAATGTATGTTAAGCTGATCGTTAAAATGAGGCCCATTTATTAAAATTAGAAAAAAAAAGAAAAGCAGGGTCTGTTCGGCCATAATAAACAATATATATATATATTTAATTACATAATTTTATTTTCCATGTCAAATGACTAATAAAAAATAAAACAAGCTCAAAGTGAAAGAAAAAACCCAGATGAAAGTGACTTAAAGCCAACGATGTGATTTCAAAAAGAAGGTTTTTTTTTTTGTTTTTTTTAGGTAATTAAAAAAAAATCAACCCAGGTTATAAGTATCTCGGTTTCCTTCTTTAAACTAAAGCTAGCTTTAGTTCCGATATTAAAGGAATATATCTTGGCCCATGTTCAGCGTCTGCTGGATCGATGCTGCCCTAGGAAGTTAACTTTCAATTACACTCGGCAGTCCCCCAACTGAAGTCCCACAAGTGTTTTGAGTCACCCTCTTGACTCCTAGATACCCCATCACCCAGACATTAGTCATCGACATGGATCCCTGAGATGAAGTGTATGCCATTGATTTCCCCTTTGCTCATGCAGGTCAAGGTCGGGTCATTTTCCCAAAAGAAAGTTTACTTTGAGTCGCGGTTCTCAACCAGTTGTTCTCGTGACCTTGACCCAAAGATATATAGACTGTCCGGTATTTCAATCTTAATATATCTTCTCAATAATGAAAATCTGCAGTAACTGATTAGATTGTAGTATGGTATTGAGTAATGAAGAGTACAATATATAACTCAATGGCTGTGGCTTTAGGGTGTGGCTTTATGGTGTGGCTTTATGGTGTGGCTTTAGGGTTTGGCTTTAGGCTGTGGCTTTGGGGTGTGGCTTTAGGGTGTGGCTTTATGGTTTGGCTTTAGGTTGTGGCTTTAGGGTGTGGCCTTAGGGTGTGACTTAAGGCTGTGGCTTTAGGGTGTGGCAGAGAAGAGCTGGGGATGAAAACAAGAAAAACGTTTTAAAAATACTTTAAAAAAACAAAAAGCTTATACGAAGTGTATCCGTCAGTTTGGATCAGTCCTGTCATTCAATGTGTACTAAATCTAGAACAACAATAATAAATCTGTGCCATTAGAAATAGTTTTACTCATTGTTTTTGTTTAGCGCTATTTCATGTAAACTTGCGCCGTTGTCTATGGTGTGCAACAAATCATACCGTTTAGAACTGGTGTTAATTAAGAGACACAGAGTTACATTCTGCCCAACAACTGAACGTCCTGGTCTAGAGCTTGGTTTGATATGCCTGCAGTAAAATGAAGGGAATAATCGTCAGCTGACATGACAGCCAGGTGAGAACTAGTGGAGGAGTTCTATGGAGTTGTCAGTACAAGAAAGTGGTTGAAACAGCGGAAGGTTGTTCCTGCGCTCCAAGAAGACATTCCACGTGTATTGGGACTGTTTCTGGAACAACCTCAGAGCGACAAGGATCTGTGGCTATGTGGTAACGGCAATAGAAGCGGCACGAGTCACCAGAGAACTTAATGTGTGTTGTGTCTAATCATTCACAGTTCTTATAATAAATAGACCTCCGCCATCAAGACTTGCCCCTTTGTTGAGTTACATTTCTTACAGATGCAACAGTATTTAATAACAAAGTCAATAAGCGTTATGAATGCATTTGAAAGAGTGTAGCGACTAATAGAAAACACAAATCAATGAGTGAAATGTTATATTTGGAATAGGGTTGAACCTCAAAAGTTTTTTTAAAGTCTGTGGCTTGAATTCTCGTAGATTTACTTTATTAATGGGGTCCATAGTGACACAAGGACAGTGACATTCATTGTGATAGTAGAAACAAAGAGGAAAATGTGGACTTTATTCAGAGAATAATATCTCAAATGTTTTTTCTTTTGAAACAAAGAAATATCAATTCACGTTCTTGTAGGCATTATCTCCCCGCAAACACGCACACACAATTTGCTAAAAGCATTTTCCTAAAATAGCTATCACAGGAACTTGTTTTGAGGCCAAGCACAACAAAATCTAAAAACAAAAACCGAGCTCTACCTAATCAGATAATGGAACAATTATTTCCTCCGTTGGAGAAGCCTATTAGGAATTTCTTGTCATTCAAATGTAAAATGCTGTAAGGCTTTGTATTTTTTAGTTTTATAATTCATACATCTTCATCCACTTTGAAAGATCTCTAATAAATGCACGTTGAGGCAAGAATACATTTTGTTTACTTCATTGATGCATTCATTTTTATATTTCACCGCCGGCTACAACCATATGTTACGATTTGTTAAAAAGCGAGTTCGTCCAGCTGTTTCGTTAGTAAATTGTAGAAGAATGTACAGAGTGGCTCTTTCATAGAGCCTAATACAAAGCTTTATTCTGATGAGAGTAAAATGTTGCTTTGTCTAGTGAAGATTTTCCAAAACAAAGTTAATCACAGTTGTCTAATCTTTGTTTATACTTGTAAGATTCTGTTTACGTTTTGAAAGTACTACAGTACGGTAACCACGTGATAACAGAGGAGTAAAAAGATATGATGAGGACGTGTGAAGGCGAGTGAATGGAAAAGAAAAATAAAAGAAAATGAAAGGTAGAAGATCGGGAGAGACATTTGATACTACGGCGGCTATATTGTTTGCAAAATAAGGAGACCAAATAAATAGACACAATAAGTTGACAAAATAAGCTGGCAAAGTAGGTGAATACAAGAGGCCATGTTCAATTATAATGCTGTGAACAAATGCGTGTCTCACAAAAAAAAAAATAAAAAAAAAAATTCCAAAACAATTTGAAGAAATGGTCAAGAATAACTTAATCCTCTCGAAAACATGATAGGTATAGGAGCAATAGGACGGCCCAGCTATTTATTGGAAAGATAGGGTTACTGTCAGACAGTTTAATGTTGATGATTTTATTTACTCCTTGTATTTACTAAGAAAGTCCTCTTTTTATTTGTATGGTTTATCCTAGCATTCTGGTTTATTCCAAGATATTTATAAAGAGAGGCAGAGTTCTATTTCTCGATGCATTTCAATTGCAATGTTAGTGTTGGCTGCCTTGCCCTTGTTAATACTTATGAAACCACACTTATCCAAGGCCAAAAGAACTACAGATATCGTCACTAAAGCGTTTTACCGTTTTAATTAAGGTGTGTAGCTTTTGCTCGGTTTCTGCATATAGCTTTAAATCATCCATTTATAAAAAGTGGGTCACAATTTTTGTACATTTAGTAGATCTCGAATGAGGAACTGTGACAAAGTACAAAGCAGCAGCCCATTGAAGATAATATCCTTCAAGATGTCTAAGAACTTGTATTTCTCACGGAGAGACAGTGGCGTAGCTAGAGTATATGATGCCTGGTGCGGTACCTCATCTTGATGCCCCCCCCCCAAAAAAAAACAAAAAAAAAACTAACTGATTAATAACATTGCCAAACCTGTTCAAAATAATATGTATTCATAAATCAAATACTGTCAATTAAAAAAAAATCACTTTATCATAAACATACTACAAATTAATTTTACGCGCTTTCTTGCTGGCAAAAGTATCAATAATTTTATCGAAATCCATTTTTTTCCACCAGCTCTTGTTCAATGGACAAAATGGCCAAATTAGTGAATCGCTGTTGATCGCAAATAATTCATGATCAGTTTAAGTTTGCAAAAACTTCTCTCGCATGTAGCAACGCTTACCGCAATAGTCAAAAATATGCGAATCATGATGACGATATTCGGGACTGAATCATCTAGCAGATATTTATTAATAAAATTCAAGAGCTCAACAGGTTTTGGGAATTCGAAGGCTTCTGATGAAACTGTGACAAACCATTAAGCCTCTTTCTCTCCAGCAGAAATTTGTTTTTATCAATGTCGCTAGGAGTACTATCGAGATTGATTTTGACCTGAGGATTTAATAGCTAGGACGATATTCGGGACTGAATCATCTAGCTGATATTTATTTATAAAATTCAAGAGCTCAACAGGTCTTTGTTTTGGAAATTCGGAGGCTTCTGATGAAACTGTGACAAACCGTTGAAGCCTCTTTCGCTCCAGCAGAAATTCGTTTTTATCAATGTCGCTAGGAGTACTATCGAGATTGATTTCGACCTGAGGATTTAATAGCTGGGAAGGCGACAAAAATTCATATCTATCTGCTACATCATGAAGTTGCTCGAATCGGGTGATTATTTCTTGAACAATCCTGTCCAAGGTAGAATAAATTTCCCTTCGTAGCTCTTCTTTGTGTTTAAATACAGAGTAGTCACTTTTCTCACAAGGCATCTTTTTCTTATGGCCAATACGTTTTTGAGGTTCTGTACTGATTCTCAGATCTGAACACACGTTTTCGGCAAAGGTAATGCTGGCTTCAGCGATGTCCTCTCGATTACTACTTAAAAATGTCTCTAATGTTTTTAGTTTGAGTGAGCAGTCTCGAATAGACAATCCTTGTTTTTCAAGGTAGAATTGCGCATCATTAATTTCAGTTAATACAGGAGCCCAAAATCCAAGATAGGTGAGAAAATTAAAAGACTGAACAGCAACCAATAATCCACCTGCTTCAGATCTAGTCGATGAATTTTCATCTCTGCTTGTTAATGTCTCCAAAGTTTGAGCAGGCAATGAATTGTGACTTCTAGAATACGTTTTTGGACACCGTAGTTTTGACCTTTCATGACCGCAGCAATATCATAGCCTTGACCCCTGCAGTCCATTATGTCTAAGCCATCCGAACGCAGTTTCTCTAGAATCATCTCAGCGATTCCAGCAGCATGCTTGTCCTTTGTGTCGATGAAGTCAATAAAAGACTCACGAACCTGCACCCCGTCATTATCAATGACAACGTACCGTAAAATTTTGGAAGTTTGATCCAGCTTTAAGATGTCAGGTGTACTGTCAAAAATAATAGAGAAATATTTGGCTTGTTTTACTTGCTGTATGATTTGTTTTTTAGCGTGATCCCCCAATTTTGTAATAAATTCATTTTGTATTTGTGGAGACATGTATGTATTCGGTCTTCGAAGCACATGCTCCCTCAAGTGTGGATCGTACTTTGTTAGTAAATTTACTAACTCTCCAGGTTTTCGTCTCTTGTATAATCAAATCTTGGGCCTTGTTGTCCATATTGTTTCCTACTCTCAGGCGAACTTCAAGTTTCGTCCAAGCAAGCGATGACTGAATGTGAGCTCTTCTGGTCTCATGTTTTTCTATTTTCGGGGATAACCTCCACCACTCATTGAATCCATCTTTGGATTTAAATGAAGATGATGAAATCTTAACAAACCTGGCCCCTTTATATTTAAGGAGGGAGAATGCGGTACTTACGGCCTACGAGCGCTACAAAAGGGGCGACTATAGGCTAGCCACCACAATCTTAGTGCAACAGTGGAGAGAGAGAGGAACCGCATAAAAATGCGATCGTTCCTCCACATTGCGGCCAAGTTGTCAAAATCATCTGGGCTCTCCACTGATAGAATTCCTATTAGAAGAATTAATACTTGCTCTCCGTGGAGGAGATAGCCAGCCCCACAAATAAACATGTCCCTTATAGGGCAAGAGGGAGCCACCAAGAGGCGATTAACATCTGCCATACTCCAAAACTTGGCATCAGCTACACTAAAGTCCTACCCATCAGATGCCATTTTCTGCTACACCGATGGGTCGGTAACAGTGGCGTAACTAAGGGGGGGGATGAAGGGAGAATTTTAAAATCCCCCCGGGCCCCCACCTAGGGGGGGGGCCCAAATGGGTGTCCGAAATTTATTTGTAAATACATAAATTAATATATTTGATTGACAAATAGTGTCAACGGGTGTCTTTTTTAATCAACATTTATGGATTAAATTTATCACAAAGACTAAACCTAGATATTTTAAAAATATTTTTGCCGCAGAGATCAGTTTTTGCAATATGTAGTTCGGATTTCATGTTAAACTTTGTTGCCACGAATAAAACTGCATGATATACAGCGAATTCCATGTATCTTGTTACCTTTACTAATAATAGATCTAAATGGCGAGTATTATATGGCTACACTAATTAACAAAATTTAGCAAAATTTACAGAATCGAGTATAACTAAAAGTTATTCTTAACAATGCTAAAATTGTCCATTATTCGGGTTTGGCGTCTATAATTTCAGAATTAAACTTCACACTCGAGTTATTACCCTTTTATTCATCTTTCCTCAATCCAATGGAAACTCTCTTTTTATTTACATCTAATGATCTAATCCTTTTGCTTTCGCACAAAACATAAACAAAAAATAATGACGTAATATCATATAATATTAATACATCCTTCCTATTGAAGTTATTATCACACCCTTCCTTTTAAAGTTCTTAATAGTGATATCTACTAGCAGGGCCGGCCCTAGCATTTGCGGGGCCCTATGCGAAACAGATCGCGCGGGGCCTAGTCTGGGTAGGGATAAGCATAATGTCAAAATTATTATTTTTTGAATTAGAAGATAGGCCTACTTTCGTCTTTGCAATAAAGTTTTATCAAATGAAAGCTCGCAATGCCACTTTTTATTTATTGGCACCCCAAAACGTCAATTTCGTCTATTCTTCAGGAGATTTGAATAAATTAAAAAAAATGTTCAGGACTTTATCGTATATTTTCATGAGATTTTCTGGAGGCCCTGAAAAATCAGGAGGTCGCGAAAACCCTGTTATTTTATATACGTTATAATAGTTTAATTTAATAATGTACACTTGGAATTAGCCCGGGGTCTATGAAAGCGCGGTGCCCACTGCGACCGGCACTGTCTACTAGGAATTTTAACAATTCGTCCACTTCTGGTTGTCTTGACTGAACAAGTTCTTTAGACGTTGGTCTATAACTGTCTGTTTCGTTTGTAGCAACAGTTTGCAGTTCATTGTCTTCATCGGTATCATAGTACCCAGAGATGTCTTCATCGATATCATAGTACCCAGAGATGTCTTCATCGAAACTCTTATTTAAAAAGCGTTGATTTCTTCTGTATGTTATTCCATTGTTTGTCTTTATGATGTAAGATCTGGGTGCTGAATTTTTTTTATGACAACTGCTTTCTGCCATGTTTGACCTAGACGAACTCTCCGACAGAATAATCTTTAGGTAGTCTTGCTTTTGCATCGTATTTCACTTAGCTTTTCATCTGTCGTTCGTTGAGTAATGTCTCTGCATTTTCAGCTACCAATGGTTTCAATAGTTTGTGATCAGTTGGAATGATTCCCTGAGTCTTCTACTCGTCAGTAATTGTGATGGTGATTACGGCAGTCCACTTATCGGAGTATTTCTATACTCGAGCATAACGAGATATGGATCTTTCCCACTTTTGTATACTCTGAATCCTTTTGCTTTCGCACAAAACATAAACAACCAACAATGACGTAATGCCATATAATATTAGCACAGAATTTTCTTCATGCAGTGGAAAATTACGAATTTTTTGCCTATCTTGAATTCTGGTCAAAGCTCCTGTGCCCAATTAATATAGTTCGGAAGAAACTACAAAAGTCTGGACTGCATATACGGGAATCTGCTAAAGAAATTAGTACCTTTTCATGCTTTCTGCAAAATGATGAGAAACTGACAAAAACCCAATCCATCGAAAAAGCAAAAGAAGGTAGTGAATACTATGGATTCCCTGTAATCAAAACAACCATATGAAAGAAAAGACTTAATGGGAAGTTGAGTTCTAATGTAGGACTGTCAATACAACTGCAATTCAAACGTGTTGCGACAGAAGTGCTGGACAGATTTCATATGGAGATGAAGGGCAGATTCCAAAGGCTGGAAAGAAAATAGATACCTTTAGGTTTCTTCTTGAACCAAGACACCTGTTAGAAGATACGCTTGTGACAAACTGTGCTACTTTTCCTGTTTGTATGATGAAATAAATGGAAAATCGCTTTTTCAATGATGTCATTGATGCACGAGCACTTTTCATCAACAAACAGTAATACAATCACCAATAGACATATTGAGGAAACAGGCTTCATATGGTAATTACGTGTGCTCAGACTTTGCAACCTCCTCCGAATAGTTGATGTTATAGATGTCTTTGCTGCACAGAATGCACGACGTGAAGCGATATCAATTTAGATTTGTCACTTGTGCATTATTTAACTAATAAACAAAGGTATTATTCATTAAAAGAGTCTTGATGATTACTTTTTGTTAAGTTTACTGATATACTGAACCAATTTGATTTGGGGCTTATATATTTTTGCGTACATTATCTCATGTCTTATGTCGAATGTCAAAATGCAAGGGGCCCCCAAAGAGGTCAATCCCCCCGGGCCCCCAAATCCCTAGTTACGCCCCTGGTCGGTAATGAGGGACCCCGATAGATCTGGGTATGGGGCCCTTATAGACTACACAGACTGGACAGAACCAGAGATGCAGATTTCTCCGTCTGAGCTTAAAAGGGTTTTGAGGCGCCAGCCAGACTAGTCAGTCTTGAGCACTGTTCATCATTTTGTTTACGTTACAGTATTACAATTAACTAGTTAGTTTTAAAAAAAAATCGTAGAAAACAAAGGTTAGCTTATTTAAAAAAATTGACATTACAATAGAATTATTTCAAAAATTAAACTATTAAGAATCATAAAGAAATGAATAAACTAAAACAATTGTTTAGAGCTAGTGTTTAGTAATATATTTGTAAACTCAATATCTAGATTAAACCAATGGACTAAACAATGAAGTAAAAAAAGGGTTGGCCTATCTTCTTCTTCTTCTTTATATTACAGAGCATCGATCAGTGTAGTAACAATAAATGTAGTAAATTAGATTCAAACTGTTCTATAGCTTACATTGTATTGAAGAAATAGTCAAGGAGATGAAACAAAACAGCTAGTTTATAAATCAGACTAGTTTATAAATCGTTAGTTCATGTTTAAAATACAGTAGTTTATGCTTGTTCGTGTCCATACAATTAGTCGTTTTTACTGAAATGCTCAGGGAAATAGGAAATTAATACACACTGGGGGAATTTTGGTGCCCCTCTCCACTTGGTGCCCTGTGCGGCCCGCACCACCCGCACATTGGTAGCTACGCCACTGCGGCGCGATATAGTAACATACACTTCTCTCGTAAAGCAGTTACATTTTTTTGACATAAATGAATGACACACATACTTAGGAACTTAAGGTAGTTCCTTTCTACCGTTGAAAATTAAAACACAGAAAATTTTGAGCTTTAAAAATGACATTTTTAAAACACCATTTCTATAAAAGTAGTTCAGAATTGATAATTAAAAACAAAACAAGGTTTTAAGTCCCAGAAGAGTTGTTTCATTGGAGAGCGCGTTTCACAGAAATGTAAAAATACTCTAAAAATAGGATATATTTATTACATTTCTTTTTTAAAGCTTTTATTGAGTTTTAATGCAAACATGAGATGTGCAACAAAAAAACTAATTGATATAACATGTTTATATCATTCCGATCAATAAGCTAAGCTCTACACGCTAGATGTCAACTATAAAGAATGTTATGGCCTCGGGCTAAAACATAACAACAAAACAGAAAGAAATTCCATTTTCTGAACTCTTTTCCATTTTGTTTTGTTGCTTTGGTGTAGCCCATTAATTCAATGAAGACACTTTTTGACATCTGACCAAGACATGGAGTAGGGAGATGGGGGGCCTGGGGGTGTCCCATTACGCAGCCAGATAACAATAGATGTCAGAAGGGACATTGTGTTTCATAGGCCAATTAAGCGAAATGGCTTTTGGCCTGATGCACTTTATTAGCTGCAAGGGAGTTCCAATTAATTATAGAGTACATTGTACCACCATTTCGTTGTACTCTTTGTTTTAAGAATATATTATTATATTGGTAGATAATATAAATCTACATGTTAGTCAATTAGTTTTAAAAGAATAACTAACGAGTTTTTTCTTTCTAACTAAATATTTGTTTTTGGTCTATCTCTGGCCTCCAAAAAAATATTTCCTTGTTAATTCTCACACATTCCATTTTAATCACGGTTCATCTCGTGCGCGCGCACTCTCTCTCTCTCTCTCTCTTTGTCTACTCCCTTCTCTCTCCCTATCCCTTTCTCTTCCTTTTTCTTTATATTTTTTCTCTCTCGCTGGCTCTCTCAATTTCTCTCTTTTCTATATCCTATTTTCTTTCCACTATTGAATGTTTAAATCGAGCACTTCTCTTTATTTCTCTCTTTCAGGCAATACAGTTTTGTATACAACTTGTTCTTCGAGCTTCGCTCGGTTGAATAATTTGTCAAGTTAATATTGACCCGAATTCATTATGAGCAAATTTTTGTAATGACGACAATGAGCGATGGGAACACCCCCCTTCAATTCCGAAAAAATTGCTTCTATGTTCTGTTAATACTAAGTCTAAATGTACAAGACTATTTGAATAGAAAAAAACGTTTATGTGTTCCTACAGTTTTAAAAAAGGACTGCTCCCGTCGCGTCGTTTTCCATTGCAGCTTTTGTGTAAAACAATGGGCCTGTTATTGTCTTGGAGGACAGTCTTTGCAGTGTAACTTCTCAAATGGTTACGTTCAGACATTTAATATTGCCATTAATGCATGAAATGTTCCAACATTGAAACACCTTTTTTTTTTGCGCAGTATTCATTAGGGCATTTTGTGAAACTTCTTAGCTTCATTACTAGACTGGAGTGAATTGTTGACCTCAAGTAATTCTTTAATAGTTTGAGTTGCAAGAAGCTTTCACCAGATGCCACAGTTACTGGTATTGCAAAAAATATAATGAGTGCAACAAAGTAGTTTGGGGAAGTAGTGTATCGTTCATTAATGGAAAGATAAGCTATTTTTTTTACCGGGGTTTTGGCGGAGTTTGGTAGAATATGCCTATCCTGTAGTGACATTCGGCCGAAGCCGAATATGACCGGATAGTGAAAAATAGCCGAATATTCGGCCGGAGGTGGAGCTGCACCCTAGTTAATAGTTTTATTAAATCAGGGTTTTTCACAGGAATAATGAAAAAAAGAGTTTAAAGTTAAAAGAGGAACGTCATTAAACAGGGGGGGGGGGGTGTCAGAGGGGTTCAAGTCACCGTGCAAGAAATCATTGTTAAAATATATGTAAAAATAGTCAATATAAAGTGTCCTCGGCAGTGGTTTTTCTTTTGGTCTCAAATGTGCATCCCGCGGCTCTTGTAAGTGATCTCCAGTTGTTTCGTTCCTAAGCCGTCTGCAGCCTGGTGCTCTCTTCTATGTCTAATATCAACATAACGCCCTGCCCAGCGTAACTGTAGGAACATTAGAATTAAGTAGTTTTTCTATACGGTGCGAACGCCTTGTATGGACAGTATTTTTTTTTCTTATAATGCTAAGTAGTCTTTTCAGTGAACTTTGTCCAATCAATTTCGTCTGTTAAGAAATCAACTAAAGATTTCTACGTCATTCGGTGCGCCAAATGTTCATGTGTTTGTTTGAATGCATACAAAGAAACATTGGAGTCGAACGCATGATTCCCACCAATGCCGTGTTTAGAAAGATGTAAGCTAAATAATTTATTTTTAAGACGAATACAATTTGAAGAATAACGATCATACCAGAGTCTTACTGACTTACCAAATAGGTAGTTTTCTTTTCCCAATATATATATATATATATATATATATATATATATATATATAACCTGCCTCATTTCTAGGAAAATTGTTACAGCCGATTTCAAAATACCCGTCTAGTTTCCAGTTATTTTTTTTCTATTCCTCCAAATTTGCAAAGTCTTCTTGCAAAGTCAACATGGAAACCAGAAAAAAGACAGGAAACAGGAATCTCTTGATTATAATAGTTTGTTTTTTTATAATGAACAGAAATTCCAGCAACAAATCGGCCCGCTACAAAATGTTGCATCAAAAAGTCGCGTACCGTATCATGGCAACATTCTGATGAGGTAATCATATAAAGACATTTGAAATATCAAATATATGATATCAATTATCATAATTTCTTTCAAGGACAGTGGTCGCACTGAGTTAAGCCCCTTTTAATGATACTGTTGTTAATTAAGAGGTGTCCTGCATAAAAAGTCATCGCTTCTTTAGCCAACGGTTAACGAGCAGAGTGTTATGTGGCCAGCACAACGACCAACCTACTTTACATTCCCCAACTTAAGTCAGGTACCCATTAGAGTTGGGTTGACTCAGGGGTGCCCTAAAAATTCCGAAATTCAAAATCCCACTCAGCCCCCCGCCCCCGCCCCCCTTCCCTCACAGCTTCATAAGTTCAATAAATTTATCGATAACATTAAAACAATGTGTCATCTTTTCTTTCACAGTTAGGTCGCTTGTACTCTACACGGTGTTGACCGTTCGAAAAAACAAAACGTACGATAATGTACACGAGCTCTTCCATATTACCACGTGACGGTAAAATGACCGAACAGCTTGTCAAGGACCTCGATGGACGCCGTAAAGCTTCTTGTACTCAGTGGACTAAGTGACTAAATACATCCTTTCACACCTGACAGATTTTTTTAGTCGTCTGCCACGAGAAATGAACCAATCATAAAGCAGACATTGGAAATGAAATGCACGAACAAGAAAAACATTTTAAAAAAATACTTATTTAAAAAAATATTATATTAAGTGCAATAGTATTATTTAGTTTGGGTCAGTCACGTAATTATGTGTGCGGTTGACCTAGACATAAATCTGTACGACAGCAATATTTTTACCAATTATTTTTGTCGCCCTATGATTCTATCACTTGACTGGACCAGTTGTGAAAGGAGGAGGGGAAAAGGTGGTATCTTTACGAATGTTTACATGATCGTTTTATTTTAAATGCATGAAAAAATGTTCACTTGAGGCTCAAGATTCCTCAATGGGACTAATTCAACTTATACCACCACAAGTACGATTTCTTTCCCTTATTCAAGATATTGATTTTTTTTTTAAATTGATTCTTGTGTTGTCTGGTAAAAGAAATAATTGTGCACATTTCCAGCTTAATCCGAGATTGGGTGTGGGAGAAATAACGAGTTCAAACTTTTTACCCAGACAGACAGACAAAGTTGCTATAATATAGATAACGGCACGGTATCATCCCGACCAATGTGAAAACAACATCGACACATTAACAGTCGTTCCTTTTCTTTTTTTTTCTGCCAAACCTTGTAGTGTGCAAGCGGCCTTATGATGATTAAATTGAATTCACATCACCTGAACATTTGTCTCTAAGGTAATTAATTGAGTATTGATTGCTCATGTCCATTAAAGTGTTACACTCCCTGGAGAGTTCCAATGGTTCAAATTACCCATTAAGATGGAATCAGCCATTAATGTTTGTGGCCGAGATACAGACTAAAAAAAAAAGAAACTGATCAGAATCATGCATGGTAGTTCGAATACCTCTAGCAGTCATGTAAGGAGCATACAATGCAGGATGTTGGGTTCGAATACCTCTAGCAGTCATGTAAGGAGCATACAATGCAGGATGTTGGGTTCGAATACCTCTAGCAGTCATGTAAGGAGCATACAATGCAGGATGTTGGGTTCGAATACCTCTAGCAGTCATGTAAGGAGCATACAATGCAGGATGTTGGGTTCGAATACCTCCAGCAGTCATGTAAGCAGCATACAATGCAGGATGTTGGGTTCGAATACCTCTAGCAGTCATGTAAGGAGCATACAATGCAGGATGTTAGGTTCGAATACCTCTAGCAGTCATGTAAGGAGCATACAATGCAGGATGTTGGGTTCGAATACCTCTAGCAGTCATGTAAGGAGCATACAATGCAGGATGTTGGGTTCGAATACCTCTAGCAGTCATGTAAGGAGCATACAATGCAGGATGTTGGGTTCGAATACCTCTAGCAGTCATGTAAGGAGCATACAATGCAGGATGTTGGGTTCGAATACCTCTAGCAGTCATGTAAGGAGCATACAATGCAGGATGTTGGGTTCGAATACCTCTAGCAGTCATGTAAGCAGCATACAATGCAGGATGTTGGGTTCGAATACCTCCAGCAGTCATGTAAGCAGCATACAATGCAGGATGTTGGGTTCGAATACCTCTAGCAGTCATGTAAGGAGCATACAATGCAGGATGTTGGGTTCGAATACCTCTAGCAGTCATGTAAGCAGCATACAATGCAGGATGTTGGGTTCGAATACCTCTAGCAGCCATGTAAGCAGCATACAATGCAGGATGTTGGGTTCGAATACCTCTAGCAGTCATGTAAGCAGCATACAATGCAGGATGTTGGGTTCGAATACCTCCAGCAGTCATGTAAGGAGCATACAATGCAGGATGTTGGGTTCGAATACCTCTAGCAGTCATGTAAGCAGCATACAATGCAGGATGTTGGGTTCGAATACCTCCAGCAGTCATGTAAGGAGCATACAATGCAGGATGTTGGGTTCGAATACCTCTAGCAGTCATGTAAGCAGCATACAATGCAGGATGTTGGGTTCGAATACCTCTAGCAGTCATGTAAGGAGCATACAATGCAGGATGTTGGGTTCGAATACCTCTAGCAGTCATGTAAGGAGCATACAATGCAGGATGTTGGGTTTGAATACCTCTAGCAGTCATGTAAGGAGCATACAATGCAGGATGTTGGGTTCGAATACCTCTAGCAGTCATGTAAGGGGCATACAATGCAGGATGTTGGGTTCGAATACCTCTAGCAGTCATGTAAGGAGCATACAATGCAGGATGTTGGGTTCGAATACCTCTAGCAGTCATGTAAGGAGCATACAATGCAGGATGTTGGGTTCGAATACCTCCAGCAGTCATGTAAGCAGCATACAATGCAGGATGTTGGGTTCGAATACCTCCAGCAGTCATGTAAGCAGCATACAATGCAGGATGTTGGGTTCGAATACCTCCAGCAGTCATGTAAGCAGCATACAATGCAGGATGTTGGGTTCGAATACCTCCAGCAGTCATGTAAGGAGCAGACAATGCAGGATGTTGGGTTCGAATACCTCCAGCAGTCATGTAAGGAGCATACAATGCAGGATGTTGGGTTCGAATACCTCCAGCAGTCATGTGAGGAGCAGACAATGCAGGATGTTGGGTTCGAATACCTCCAGCAGTCATGTAAGCAGCATACAATGCAGGATGTTGGGTTCGAATACCTCCAGCAGTCATGTAAGGAGCAGGCAATGCAGGATGTTGGGTTCGAATACCTCCAGCAGTCATGTAAGGAGCAGACAATGCAGGATGTTGGATGCTAGTTTTTACGTTGAAGCTAATTATCTCTAGTGCAGTGTTTCCCAAACTGTGTTCCGCGAAACCCTAGTGTTCCGAGAGGCCTGAGTAGGTGTTCCACGCACTGGCGGATCCAGGGGGGGGGGGGTAGGGGCGATGGCCCCCATCCTCGGCCGACCCCCCCCCCCACCCGAAGCGGACGAATTTTAGTAAAGAAATCACACAATTTGTATACGAATTTATTAGTTATGTTGATAATATATACTAATTATTAAACCAATTTTTAGATTAATTCGCACCCCCACTCTTGTATGTTGGCCGATTTGGTGGGGTGGGGAGGTGGCAATGGCATCAATCCCGTTGTATTTGCAATGTAGTAAGGGTCTGTAAATTCATATTACAATATTTTAAAAGTTAAACATCATTCAAAAGATCCTTTTTTAATACGATGTATAATGTACAGTAGATTTCAGGAGAATGCGTTTCTGCAGTGAAGAATGCAAGAAAACGATTACTCCGCCCCCCGCCCCCAGCTTTTTTTTCGCCGAAGTGTGAGAAACACTGCTTTTTAAAATTCTCATATAGATACATACATACATACACACACACATATATATATATATATATATATATATATATATGTATGTGTGTGTGTTGTTCGCTCGTTTATGCATAGGGTTATGGTTTACTGGACGTTAGGGTTAGGGTTTGGAAAATATCGCCCCTTCCACTCCAAAGTTCTGGATCCGCTTGTGGTTCCACGAACTAATGGAATAATTAGCTTGTGGGCCACCACGTGAATTAATCTCTCTGAAAAATAAAGCCAAATACTCAGAACGTTTGGGAAACACTGTGGTCTAACTAGTGTATTATGTTGCGTCTAAGTAACCAAATATGCATTCTTCAAAAAATGCTGGTCTACAGGGGGAGATAATTAAAAGAACGATAATTTTTAAACAGATTCTAGAACCTAATACTAAAAAAAAACGGAAAAAAAAGGGGGGGGGGGTTAAAAATCAATGACAACCACTAATTATTAAAGTAACATAAAAGTGTGTGTGTGTGTGCGTGTGTATGCAGGCTTATGGGTCAAAACTGTTAAGTTAAACTGTGACTATTTATGTCAGCTTGGGAACAGTTGTTTTTTTTTATCAGGATTTCATTATGAAACTTCCACCAAGGAATTCCATCTACAGCTACAACATTCAATACACGGGTTAGTCTATCTTTTAAAAACACCTCTCCTTCGTCTCTGCTTATGTAGCAACGAAACTGTTCATTTTACGCACACACACGTATCTATCTATATATATATATATTTTTTTTTTCAAGAAAATTTTTTATTTTACATCAAAATTTATGAGATTAGTAACCTTCCCATATTACATAAAGAGATCTGCTAATTGAATAACTGATCGGTGAACAAAAAAGAAAAAAATGTTAATTAGATAATTAGAGTCACAGAAATCTGAATTTAACATTCTATCAAGTTCAACAAAATTAGAAAGTAACAATTGTAGGCCTACTTTGTTGGTAGAGACAAATTCACTACTGGGAATACTCAGTCAAAACATGGATGAACCATTTGACTAACAGGACAGTGAATAGATCACAAACATTTCAACAGATAAGTCTTGTACATTTCATTACGTGATGTATTTTTTAGACAGGTCATCACCTGAAATTGAGTACAGCATTTGATTTAGATCATCACATTTTAAATATCTCCATTTTACAATGAGAGAAATAAAGTAATTGATAAGAAAGAAACAAAGTGTTTGTTTGTTTGTTTGTTTGTTAAAATGTTTTACATGTTTCGGATGTTCCTTCAGAGTTGAAGCTTTTTGTTTTCTTTAAAAATGAATTGAACAGACTTAACTGAAGTTCACAATAATAACAAGATACATTTTTTTCATAAAGTAAAATATTGTTAAATACCAAAACAGCTTCGATATCATCCAAGCAATAAATTCAGAAAATAAAATCACATTTTTAGCACACAATAGTGTGTATTTTTATAAAAGGACTATTTAACAAAGCTTTTTGTTTTCTTTAAAAATGAGGATACATCTTGAGGGAGCCAGCACTGGTTAGAATTATACAATAATAGAATCCCACACAGTCATAGATCTATTAAATCTTAATCACAATATTAAATCTACAAAAAATGTGCAACACATTATTTTACTTAAACTTTAAAAAAAAATTACATCACTGACACATATATTCCAAAATAAAACAACTGAGTGGAAACTTAACTGAGCCAGATTAATGACTATACCACAAAATCTCACAAAGCCAATTTCTTCAAAATGTCTATTAATATACATTATTAATTACGTATATGATGGCGTTATCCAATTTTTGTGGATTTTTTTCAAAATTAAGTGTCATCTAGATGGTTCCTGGTTCAACCTTGCCTGCTGCCGTCGCCCCACTGTCTTGCGGGAAATTTGGGGCTAGGGTGCACTAATCTTCAATTGCTGAGGTTGTTCTAACACACCAACAAAATATTTTAGACCATGAAAATAGAGGATTGGGAGAGATTTGAAAAAATAAAAATGGACAAAAGAAATAATGTCGAGGACACTCCATAGAGAGATGACTGTTGCCAGGTAAAGAAAGGTAAATAATTCAAATCACTTTGTGCTGTAGGCTGAAGGACTTAGACATTTGACTCTTCAGTGCAGAAGAGTTTGACTACACTTCAGATATCCCTACACCTAAAATCTTGTAATAGATTTATGAAAATTCTCCACGCTAGCTACACACTGATGTTGAGGTTTATCATAGACTTATATATCCAGGTTTGCTCTTTTTTTATTTTAAATCTATCCAGGTTTGTTGGAGATCAATTAGAAAGGTCGCCGGATACACATTTGAGACAAAAAAAAATCTACTGCTGAGGACAGACGTAGGAAGCAAAAAAGAGAATCTTTATAGACAATCTAAATTAGTTGTATTGTTCGCTGGATGTGGTGAAATATGTAGTCACAGCTGAGGCAGCAAACCCATGTGAAATATGTAGTCACAGCTGAGGCAGCAAACCCATGTGAAATATGTAGTCACAGCTGAGGCAGCAAACCCATGTGAAATATGTAGTCACAGCTGAGGCAGCAAACCCATGTGAAATATTGCATTCGAAGACAAGCCTTATATATATATTTATATTTGTATATATGCAGGTTTTCTATTTTCATATTGATCCACGTTGCTATTTATAATAATGGCAATGTCTTCCATAAATGTCTTGGATAAAGAAAATTCAAGTTATGGATAATGCAACTGCTAAGAGAGGGGGATGTACATATGTATATATACTTTGTGAGAGTATTTGTTTCACTCGGGTCTGGTTAGCTTCGAATGTTGAGAGTAACGTGTTGCACTTGCATGTCCTGACTGTATTTTGTGATGTTTTCTGAGATTAAGATCAAGGGACACTTTTTTTTTTTAAATTCATATATTCCTTTAACTATAACAGATGCTCTTTATTTAAAGTGTGAATATGCTTAATTTTTAATTTTCCATATTAATATTTACATGTTTGAGTTGGACATTTTCTTCAAAATTATTTTAAGTACATTTTGACGTGAGGTTTAAAATATTTGTTTGGTTATGTCCCCTTTTATAATCCTCACATTTCCCCCCCCCCCTTTTTTTTTTGAGTGTGTTGAAATCTTATTTTGTTCCACACGTCCATCTTTTTTTTTTTTTGCTTTCATCTTAAAATAAGGTACCCAAGGTTATCTTTGTGAATTTTTTTCATATTTATAAGCATTTTTATTCTCTACCTCCCATCCCAAATTGTAATCGCAAATTGTAAAGATGATTGTGGTTATCTGGTTATGTCAATATGCGGCTCACACACTAGTAACAACACGTTAAAACAAATATTACAATTATCATTTTAAAAATAACCTGCGTATCAACTATCGTGTGGTTCTGCGCTTTGAATTGTCGCCTCAATGGTTCCGGGTTTGAAACCCGTCGCCAGCCCCCCCCCCCCCAACTGTGGGAGATGTTATATATATGTTATAATGTCTTCTTGTGAAGAAACGTCTGAGATACATTAACCAATCTGTTTATTGAACTTTGATCAATTGAGTCACTCTTCTTTCAATATTGTTTTGTTTTGTAGAAAAGAAAAAAAAAAATACATGAAAAAAAAACAACAATGATTATCTAAGGGGAATAACTCCCCATTTAAAACTATATCTCCCTAATAAAGAAGACTTTATTTTCCTTTATCAATATCAAACAAAATAATTAATTGCGAATAATTAATTGACTAATTGGTTATTTTTGTATTGATTCATATTTTTTTTAAAGGTACGATAAGTAATTGTGATCCGAGAACGGGTGTGGAAGAAATAAAGTGTACAATTATCTATGGAGACAAAACTCCACATATTTAGCCATATCTGTTAGCATTGAAAGATTTATTTTCATTGTTGGTATCGAACATGATTATTAATTACCACTAATTGCTTGACTATTTTTTTTTTATTCGTGTTTTGATAGTTACCATAAATAATTGTGGAGAGTTTCAGCTTGATCCGAGAATGGGTGTGGCAGAAATAACGTGTTCAAAATTTTTAGTAGACAGACAGACAGCGTAAGTTCCTATAAGGTTTGTACAATGAAAATGTCTTTAAATGAAATAGTCGTTTAAGAAAGTAATTAATGTATAAAAAGCCATCAAAGTTACGCACAAACACATTTTAATCTTTTAAAAAAATATTTTTTTTTAGCTTTAAAAAGATGAAATTCTAGGGCCCAAACGCACCATCCAAAAGATACAAAAAATATTTACAGTTGTAATAACAGGGCGTCTAATGGAAAAGCCGTGTCTGCCTTCTGGGGCTGTAAAATACATTTGTAAAAGAATTGAGTCCATAAAACTGCCTTGGTCTACACAAAACGACCTGCTATGGCTTGGCTTTAATGCCCGTCTAGCACTAGGTGGCCATCACAGGAATGGCAACCTGGGCAGCTGAAGGTGGAGACTGCGTCACAGGGACGTCCAAGTCTGGCATTGCCCTTGGGACAGGAAGCGTCTTGATAGGGGTGAGGGAGATGGTTCTGGTCGTGGAGATTCCCGCGGCGTGTCTGACACATTGCGGGGAGATTGATTGGCAGAGGGCCGCAGAGGCTGGAGGGAGTATACATTAAAGGGGCGGGCGAGGTGAGGCAGAAGTGACATTCAGCTAGAAAAACTTTAAGAGAAAAAAACAACTGAACTTCATCTATCATCTGCAATGAAATGAACGAAAAGAAAACATTTTTTTTTTTACTTTTGATGGAAAATAACATTTAAATAAAGGAAATAAACTAATCGTGGTTTTGTAAGCGAATCAAAGGCCAGCACGAGATGCAAAAGTTGCTTTCAATAGTCTACAGCAGTCTTTCCCAAACTTCACTTCACACATTCTGAGTAGTTAGCGGAATAATTTTTGTTTTTTAAAGATTAGCTCATGAATGGTTTGTGCTTGTCTTGGCTACCTAGAAGGGGGCTCGAGGTTCGACACCCGACTCGGGCAGAGTTGTGTTTACTGAGCACCTAAAGGCAGCACGGAAAACCAACTCCTAGATACCCCCTCACCCCACTGGTCCACAAATGAGATTGGACCAAAATGCGCTCTGAGCATGTTATAAGCATGAAAGTAGCGCTATATAAAAGCTATAATATATATATATATTGAACAAACTAAACCTCAACAATTCTAGGCAGCGAAACAAAATATAAATGATACAAGTAAACCAATTCTCATGCGACAAACAAACAAGTTATATTGTGTGTGTGCATGTGTGCGTATGTTGGCGCGTATGTCTGCGCCTGTCTGTGTGTGTGGAGGTATATTAATTTATCTCTAAACCTCCCTATATGCCATTCAAATGTATGCACCGACGCCCTCTGAGAAACAGGAGTCTGAAAGGAGTTGTCAAAGTCAATAAAAAAATCCCCCTTGAAAATAACAAACAATTCTAGTGATGACAAATTGAAAAAGAACAAACCAGAGCCGTGTAGACATTCAGATCTATATTGAAAGCTTTCACGCGGACGAGCACATCTTGCATTGACTTCAGGGAACTGGAGGCACTGAACATCACAAAGAATAAGAGAAACAGAAATTGAAACAATAACAAACCAATAAGGTTTTGTTTTTCTCTTGGAGAATAACAATAATCTTTATTATTCCTGAAGAACGTTGTCTTACCATTGTGCATCTCATACAACCAAACTTTATTCAAGATAGCTATCCCGACAAGATCAACGTCTAATCTTTCGCCTCAGAACCGGACACAACAGAATGAGACAACATAAGTTCCGGAAGCTCAAAATTGGAACCAGTGAAATCTGCCCTTGTGGAGTGTCACCAGAGAATGCTGACCATGTCCTTCAAAACTGCATTCGTTACTAAGAGACCCAAACAAGACTCTGCCCCCCCCCCCCAAAAAAAAAAAAACCTATTGAAAAAAAAAACGATATGGAGATTTCCTGATTTGGAAACCACTGCGCTGTTTATCTCATATATTGGTCTAGTCATCTGAACACTCCATAATAATGAGAACGAGGAAGAAGAAATTCACGATAGCGAACGAAATGCACGTCAATACCAGAGTCTCACTAAACAATTACTTGCAAAGTAAAAAGTGACATAAAAAAACGTACATTTTAAATTATAAAGCTCAATACTGACTGAATCTCTTTTATAAACTGTTATGGCACGATTAGGAATTGTTTATTTGTTTCGGAAATAGGGGAAGTTCTGACTTAATGACAATGACGTGACTAGTAAAAACAAGACTAGGTTTGAGAAGAGGATAGCGAAATATCAACCGATGTAAAAATACGACTTTGGGGACGGCGGCCTAGAGATAAGGAGCTTTGTATGAACGTAGAGAGTTAGCTGACGTTCAACGGTTCGCATCGTTGCTATTACACTTCTTGTTTGACTTTCAGAATCAGCGTCGATGAACTTCTAATTGCTCGGCCTTTCGCATGTGTTTTTGGATTTCGTTGAATGTTACCTCCGTTTGTTTTATCTGCATTAGACACAGCGCGGAAGCGCCTAACAAAACTAAACCACATATTTTATGTTACCTGTAACATTTCAAAGTAAACCAGATTTTTATCTATTATCTTTAACATTGCAAACCAGACAACATATTTTCTAATGCCTATAATAATAATAATAATAAAGCTTGTTTTCGAGTCCGAAGACGTTGCAAAGTAAACCACACGAGTTACCTGGCAGAAGAGCTTAACCTCAAAGTTTTAGCTATTTTCTCGAAACGGGAGGATGGATGTCATGTAAATATAAATCCAGAATTTAGTTAGACCAGTCCCGGAAATGATATCTACAATTTGAGAGCCCTGACTAGTTAAAGGCAGTATGAACTCAATAGATCTAGTTCCTGTTTACAAAACGTAACCCTGAAAGTTGGAAAGAAATATTGTGCAATGCTTTCTAAAGTTCTCATTTCCAAGTTACACCCTCGTATGTCCTGTGGATGTTTGCTTGATATATATCGATTAGATTAAATCAAACACACTTCGATTTTTTTTTCTAAAACAAAAAAGGGACACATTGAATTTGGAAATATTCGCAAATTGTTACCTCCCAGCATGCAACTGAATCAGCTCGAGGCTAGAACTAAAAAGCGTGATTCAAATGGAGGGGGGGGGGGGAAGAGGGAGGCTTGTTCTTTTACCTCTTGCAATTGACTTTAAAACATTGGCGGAAATGAAATCTCGGAGATGAAGTTCGACGTGAAGAATGTTGCAGAAGTCTGTGACTTGCAGACGTCAGTTATTTTTATAACATTTGCCTTGCGTATAATTCAAAGTGGATGGGTGAAGATAATGTTGAATCGATGTCAATGGATTTCTATTCATGCTCAAACAAAAGACAAACAATAATTACCAATGTATGATTTCCTCTGGTGTCAGTGTACAGACTTTAACTCTACCGGGGTATGAGCCGCAGAAATCATATTTCTAAGTACATGTTTTTCTAATTTTAATAACCTTTTTTTTTTTCTGTTCTCTTATGTATTCAATTCTTTTAATTAAAAACAAACTTTTGTAAGTTTAAGCGCACGTATATCCAGTACGATTGCGGTTTAGTCCCAATAATAAACTAATGTGCGTATAAGAATTAAATATTTTAGAAAGGCATTGTACATAATAAGACGAAAGGTCCAAAGAAAGAGAGAGAAAAAAATATAGGTCAGGTGAGAGAAAGGAGATCGAAACAAACAATGGGAACAAGAGACAACAGATAGAATTACCATTGTTATTAATATTATGTAAATATTGTTACGAATCTCACTATCCAGGCTCTCTGCAAACTGCACCATACACCACCAACTTAAAGAACTTGACAAGTCAGGGCTCCAAAATAACGTAAAGGTTTAATGTCCATAAATAACAGCCAATACTGTACAATTGGCAGCACGTAGAACAGTACAAATAGCTCTGCGATAACAAATATCTCTCCGATAACACCGTTCCGCCGTATCAAGTCTTTTGCACTGGCCTCTCCGTCTCGTTCCGGGCTTGCACTGGGTTCAACAGTTCAGGACTGACTTCACACACTAGGCTCGTTGTGTCGGACTCGATCACAGACCAAGATCAAGACGCCGTTCGTCTCAACTGTACTTGATAGTACTCCGCACTGAACCGTCGTAATGCTCCGTACAGAACCACACCGCTGAACTGTGCTGTAGTCGACCGTGTTCTGAACTCCTGTCGTGAACCCGCTTTCTCAACCTTGCTGTATTGAGCCCCTTTTCTCGACTGTCTTGACTGCGACACCTCCGCTCTTTATATAGGGTCCCTACTGGCCTTCTCGAACAGGACAGAACGCCGCTCGACGTTTCTAGGTGGTCAGATGAATACAACTCTCGTGACGCCCCTGAGATCTGTTCACGATGGCGATCCTTCCCGAACTGTCCTGTTGACACTCGACTCGGCTGACCGTAGTAGCTCGTCACGGTTGACCGCTCGTCTAGCGCTGGCCTGGGCGAATTGCGTCGGCTGACTACACTCACACCACCACCCCCATCTGTGCCACCACCAAGTTTATAACAATATATTGAATTCAATTAATGACATGTATGTTCAATTATGAGGCTTACTTTGTTAAACTGTTCTAGTTTGATTAACCATAATTATCTTAAATGAATTTGTAAATATGTTGGTTTTCGAATTCTATATATATATATGTGTGTGTGCGTGTGTGTGTGTGTGTGTGAGAGAGAGAGAGAGAGAGAGAGAGAGAGAGAGGGGGGGGATTAAAAGTGATTTGTAAGAGTAATCCCCGTGTATGATCAACTTGACGTTGGATTTATGTCCTAGAAATAAGAATCATATTAGGTTCACGGCTAATGCCCTGTTTCTCTCTCATTGTTTTTAGTCCAGTCTCAAGACTGTAGTGCTACGTATCAACGACAGGCCTACAAATAAAATGCCTACAAGCACACTACAAAATTAATGTCGTGATAGTCAGTGACTATCAGTGACACATGGCTTCTTTATGTATCATCCAAATGTGGACCAAATGTAAAAAGCAAATACATGTTCACCGTATTTAGGCATTAAAACACGAGCTTATAACATACATAAAATTGGTTACTTTACGTCCATGATACTATCAGTAACACTTATAAATTACCTGAGCCAGTCATCATCACTTGGCTAGGGTCAAAACCAAAGAATCCTTGACATATACGCTGTGTTTCTATCTTAAACCAAATAGGCTGCTGAAATACTTAATTTGCTATTATGTTATCAGTGTACACAAACATATTCTATGCTTTAAAACCTTTTGCAGCTCAAGACATACAAACGTTTGAAGGGTTCAGCGTCTTATAGACAAACCAGAAAATACAACTTAAGTATATATGATCACAGCCGAGTGGTAAAGCGCTTGACTTTCGAACCGAGGAGTCTCTGGTTGAAATCACGATGAAGACTGGAATAAGGAATTTTTAGGGCGCCTTTTAGTCTATCAAACTCCAATGGGTTCCTGACATTTTTTTGGGTGGGGGGAAGTAAGGGCGATTGGTCGTTGTACTGACCACATGACACCATATTTAACAGTGGGCCAGAAACAGATGACATTTAGTGACATTTACATCATCTTCCCTACAGATTGCAATGACTGAAAGGGTACTTTACATTTTTAAATTTATATACACACACATTATTTATATGCCAATATAACAAGTGTTCTCACTTTGTATTCGTTGCTTGTTCAGTTGTTCCTTACCATCTGAAATTGTCTAGTAGTGTTGTGCGTCGGTCGCACTTGGAACACTAAGGCCAACAAAAGCGAACAAAATTTCCCTTTCACCAGCCTGAATTGGGAAGCGAGTCTAGTAGTGTTGTGCGTCGCAACACTAAGGCCAACAAAAGCGAACAAAAGGTCCCTGTCACCAGCCTGAATTGGGCTGCGAGTTCCTCCTTCTCGTCACCCTGTCCGACGGGGAGGGGGGGGGTGAGTCTCGATGTTAAACTTAGAGTTTGATTATGCGTTCACATCCAATGGACACGGACACTTCGGGATCGCGGACTAGAGACGAAGGCCGCACCACTGGAACCCCCGTCGTATTCATACACTATCCCGCGCTAACCGTGCGGGACACCTCATTTTTGAAACGGCCCCTTTGCCTGGACGTTGACAGATCGCTGCGGGAGCTTTTTTTACATCCCCGCACAGTGTAATAATGTTACTTTCGTACTGTCTTAGGCACTCCCGCGAGAGCCTTGATTTGCAGCCCATTTGGCCTAGTTGTCACCTCCTACGACCGTTTCCACCCGGACGCCACGATGATGCAGGGCAACAAACCCGGGTTCCTTACCATCTTAAAGAGTCATACTGGTGTTGTACATCGTACTTTGAACACCAAGGCCAGCAAAAGCGAACAAAAGCTCCCTTTCACCAGCCTGAGTTGGGTTATTGCGGGTTCCCCCGATCCGCAACCCTGTCCGACGGGGGGTGAGACTCGGTATTAAACTTAGGGTTTGTTTATGCATTCACTTCCAATGAACACAGACACTTCGGGCTAGTGGACTAGAGACGCGGCCGAAGGTTGCACCACTGGATTCCCCCGTCGTATTCGTATGCTATACCAGGCTGACCGTGCGGGTCACGCCAATTATGAAACGGACCCTTGAGGGACGGCGCCTGGATGTTGACAGGTCTTTGCGGGAGCTTTTTCACATCCCCGCCAGTGCAATGGCAATGTTCACACACCACCTTAG